>NC_084917.1:8883141-9208653 GCF_949316345.1 Pungitius pungitius | reverse complement strand
TTTTTGCAGTAAGTTGTCTGAGAAAGCCAATTACGTTTCTCTTTTCCCGTATTACTGAAGAGAATTCTGCCATTTTGTTTCACTCCTGTGCGTGAATGCCACAGGTACCAAAGTAGAGATGATGGCAGTGATGATGAGAGTTTTTCTAGTGGTGCCGTTATCCCTTCAGCTTGTTTTTTTCTCTTTTCTCCAAACAAGAAAGGCGCATTCAGTAGCAGGTCACCGACCGTCTGCAACGACCACCGATGTATTGTGGGATTCGAGAGGAGCGCTTTCCACTTCATCGACTTTTGCAAAACACTGACGATGTAACATCACACAAGCAGCGGTCACAGCGCCTTTCGTAATGTACGTTTCATGCGACCGTGACGAAACTCCTCGAGTGGTGGCTCGCACGGCCAGTGTGTGCACTGAGAGTTCAGTCCACAACAATAACAATGTCACGGACGGACCTGCAGTCACACAGACACATCCACCTCTACGCAGTCTGACGCCTGGCGGGGATCATTAACCTGAAGCCACAATCGCTTTCACCTTTATGTGCCGGGAATGCACGCACATAAACCATAAGCCAAAATGTAAACGCTAACGTTTAAAGAACTAAAACGGAATACTGAAAAGAGCTGTTTTTGAAACTGCGGGGACGTGGAAAGATCTCGGATGGACTCAGGGGTGTCGTCTAAGACGAGTTGAACGCCGAATGTGAAGGAACCATAAAATCTCTAAAATAAAATATTTACGAACATAATACTCACTGAGTGACACCTTGAGTGGGACAGCCTTCAGCGCCAAGGCTGCACCTTGGAGTGAGGTTTAGAAGATCGGGAGTGTTTTCCTCCAGCTTGGACATGAACTTTGATCAAAGGTGAACTTTGTGATTAAGGAAACGCTTCCTGAATCTGAAAGACAAATAATGAAATTAGCCTTGGAGCAACAATTATTACAAGTATACAAATGGTTCCTACACCATTTAAAAGCTCTGTTCAGCAGATATTCTGGTGGCAGAATGGCCTCTACGTTTAACCGTGTTAATAAATAAGAATAAGCAGAACCTATAGAAGCTGTGTTCACACCAGTACATTACAAACAAAGTCAATGCACAGCTGCGAATGGACGCCGAATAATGTGAACTTCCGCGCGTTAGCACGACACAAACTATCACACCAAGGCCTGGGGAACGTGGCGACTGCGTGACTCAACACCGGCCACAGCTCAAAACACAATGACACATTTGCATAATATAAAGTCAGGTTTTAGCACTCTCTTAATTTCTTTCACTGAATATTCTGCAGAGATGTAATTCAATGTTTCCTGACCCATAAAGCCTTTTAACAGCATGTTAGGTTAAAGTTACTTAACAAAACAGTCATTTATTTAGTAGATATTAATTAACACAAATCAGTTTTTACAGTGTACGAGAAATCAGACTTTTAGATTTAGCATCTGTCTTGATGTACTTGTACAGAACAAAAATGAAGGGGAAAGAATAGACAGGACTTTTAAAAAGCCACTTGTCTGCCTCCTTATTGCCTTGTTTGTCTGATTCCAGTTCAAAGCTGTTCTTCACTGATTTTAATTAATTAAGAGATAAGAAAATAGCCATCCTTGCTAAACAGCAAAAGAAAAAAAAGAAAAACTTACAATGAATTATAATTTCAAACTTTCAGAATTGAAACTATTCCATACCAGGAATGTGGCTCAAGACTCAATTCCCTTACCAATTTTCAGCAACACTGCCTCAAGAGAGGTAAACATTGCTGAGAGCTGCAGCCAATACAAAAATATATCAGCAATAAGACTTCCATCTTTCAAAAGCTATATCCACATAGGAATAACAACTTTTGACGCAGGAAGCCAAGTGAGGCTCTGACCAAGCACATTGTTGCATTTGCTTCAGATTATCAGTGTATCTTCTTATACACCAACTAAAGACCTGGCAGTTTGCAGTTGTAAACGTGCCAACTCTGCACAGTACATGTTTGCTTCAAAGACATTGATGATATGATAATATGATAAATAACTGTAGGAACCAGCTATACGCTCACGCACAGATGTATTTGCCTTTCAGTGGCTCTATATGGTTTAGTTGTTGGCCAGTAGAAAGGGACCCAGATGTTGATCAATCTGTGGGCTTCAGACCAGACCTGAGCACAAGATTGTGAGCAGCCTTATTAGACTGTTATTGGTCAATTTCTATTTCATATTAGATGCGCCGCTGGCCGGTTGGTAGGTCCTATTAGGCTGGAAAATTGTAATCTGTGCAGCAGCGGAACAGATGTCATTACAAAATAAGAAGAATATTCTTTTGAGCATCAACAATTGGATGAATGTGTGTTTTTGCAGAAGTGTGTGTATTCACACGCAAAGTCTCAGGGGTTTTGTTTTTTGCCAAATACGGTCTTTCTATTCCACTCATTGCCCCTTGCTCATCCTGCTCTTCTTTCCCCTGCTTCCTCCCCCTCACATCTTTGTCTTCTTAGTACACCTCTCTTTCATCTACACCTCTCTTCTTCCCTCTTCATTTACGGTTTTTACGGTTTTTCTCAGCTGCGGCAGTCTCTGCTATCAAAGAGCAAAGCAAGATGTACAAATAGAACAACGTCATTGGCCAATCTAAGAGAAAGATTAAGAGCTTCATTGTTTGCCAGCAGCTTTCCTTCAAAAAGGCAAACACTCTAGGAGTCATGGCAAGTCATATAAGTCATAAAATCATCTCCTAACAAATGTAACGTCAGACGTTTCACAGGATTAATACACTTATTCACATCATTGCACGAGTTAAATGAGAGGATCATCATCACTCTCATGAGACATGAGGAGAAAGAATTTTTCTAATATTTAATGCTTGTTTATTCATGTATTTATTTAGATAAACGCAACGATGCTCTGTTCAGCCACCACCGTTGTATCTAGTTTTTTTGTGTAAAAAGATTATTCATAGTATAATTGTGTAATGCGTTGGATCTCATTTCATCACATGTTGTTTTGTAGCCCAATCGGTGCACCAGGTTTCATTTCGGTAACCCACAATACCTTTTATCCACATTTCCACTTTGCATCCACAGCCCCCGTCTCAATGCATTGATTACTTTTTTTGTCCTCATCTTTGAAGAATGTAATTACCACGAGTTACAAGACCAACAAACATACGATTCTTACCAGAATAAATCTGAATAGAGCAAAGAATGCCAATAAACTACTCGCTCCGGCTGCTGCGACTCTACCAACATAAGAAGGAAACACGGCAGAGCTGATTTTTCTTCCCCTCCGTGCCGTAAGTGAAGGGATACCAAGTTATATGTAAAGAGGACACAATTTCTGCCTCTTTTGACACATCTGAAGACAGTTCCAACATCCACACAGAGGAGATTTGAAGGCTTTAAAGCAAAACGTGTTGACCAAATTTCTCCAAATATCTGACCGCTACTGTTGTTTTTTTGAGTGCTTCGATCTGTGCTTTGTGCCTAATCTAAAGCCATAAGAGCGATTTTAGACAATCTCTTATTTAGTCATCCAGTCCCTGCTTCCCTCATGAGCAATATGGTGTGCCTCTCTCACCAAGCCCAAGGCCAGATCTGGGCCCAGTGCCTCAGTAATAGAGGATAAATCAGTTTTTAAAAAGGTCTATATAATGTGTGTGTGTGTGTGTGGGGGGGGGGGGGGAATATATCCAAAGCCAGAGGATTTAAACAGAGTCATGAAATCCCCTTTGTTTCGCTGTGGGAGTGAGCATTCAGCGAGGCTCCTGGTGCCGGTCCGGGGGCCTCTCCGGTGCCAGCGTTGTGCAGCAGGTAATTGGGCCTCTGTGAGCCAGTGCGCGTGTGTATCCGTGGATGCAGTGAGGACACGGGCACCTCACTTTTAGGGACATTGAGGGACACACAGGCCTTTTATTTGAGGTAACTGATGAGCTGGACAGGAGGACTGACGTCTTCCGCTCGTGTCTTCACACTCTCAGCCAAAGGTGTGATTTCTATCAGCACTTTTCATTTTCTCATCCGCTTGAGGGACATTCAAAGAATGTTTTTGATTGCAGCTTTAAATAATTCCATATAAAAATAGGCCGGGGATATATCATCCTCTCTATGCGGTCTCTGTGTATTCGAAAATCTGCCAAATTTCAATTCACTTGACAACTTCTCTAATCGTTCAGGTGAAGGGATTTCTCTAAACCAAAACAAATCTAGTTTCAGGAGCCAGGAAGTGTTGAGAAATCCAGCAATATATTGACGTGCAGTAAACAAGAAGCTACCGTACAGCAGACTTTGGGTTTGCCCTTGTGTTGAATTTCAATCGTTGTTCTACATCTGGCATGCCGGGTGCAGGATCATGTAGCTTTTTATCTATGCAGTGCCCGCCTGTCCTACTCAGTTATCTGCAACAGTAAATGTGCAAACAACAGTGTTAGAAATAACAGAAAACTCTGACTCACTGCCGGATGAACCCAGAATAGGGCATATCGTGGGTTATTTCATCTGGCAGTATTGATAAAAGCAATCAAGGCCCTACTTGATCAAAGGGGTTAATTCATTTTTTAAAATTCTAAATCAAATAATTAGATATAAGAAATTGATCATCATATTATCCATTATCTGCATAATAAGTATCCGCATACTGATACGGTTTTGGCCGGCTATAAAAAGCCTTAAAATGATTCAATTTACTACGATATCAGAAAGTCAAAACCCCCCATTACATGTTTGGCATTTCCCCTCCACAGACTTAAAATGAACAGCATGGTTCTGCAGTACGGCAACGTCTGCCCATCAGTCTGTCTGTTGTTCCACAGGGATTTTAAACGGACCCCCATGGTCGTCAGAGGGGGAAACTTATGCGACTTATTTTCCTTTGGCGTCACAATGTCAAAATGTTCACGTACCCAGCAAAATATTTCAACATCCACGTAGTGGATAAGCACAAATATGTGTACAGATGATATATTGTGATGATTTTGGTAGTTCGTACATTAGCATTTAACTCAAAGCCCCTTGTGCTTCAGTGCAACCTCATAGCCAGTGACTTTTTTCGCTGCCACCTATTAACTCATGAATCACCTACAAATTCATAACATCCTCTATATAATGGTCTCAGTATTCACGCACAATGCTGGTTAAGAGTTTTACAATAATCTATTTTGAGACCAATGTAAAATTGAAACATGCCAATAAAAAAGCCGCAGCCTGCAACAGTAACCATAAGCTCCTGCATCAAACAAGTTGCTGTAGTGTATTCATCAGTCTACTCACCTCGGAAACATGTTTGCTCTGTTCCGATTGGCCCATAACTCATGAGTCATTCAAGTAGGCGCACTGAAAATGTTTATCTTGCCGTTCTTTGGTGTAGTCACAAGCCAGGATATACCCCCAATCTGTAAAGATAATTACTACCACTTTCATCCCAATGTTGTACAGGGCAGAGGTCCTTTCATATGTAGATTTGATTAAATTATACCATGGTGAGCTCATTAGATTGGATTTACATTTAGAGATGTTTTTGTGCCGCGTTCCCTCTGAACCTACTCAACGCGAGCACAGCAATCACAGGTTTATGATGACCTGACATTTCCTGGCTAGCTTCTCCAAAAAGTCGTGTCTGCTCATCAAAGCTGGGAAATGGCACCATGCTGCTTTTAGATTCATGGTACACTTTGATATATTAATCACTCTCATGGTTTCGTGATGGTTCGAGCTTGTTCATTTATTGGGTCAGAGAGCAGATCGAGACCGGCCTCTTTAAAAACAGTCAGTATTTCCGGACTGTATCGGCTGCGAGGAGGTAAAGGTCAGTCAGGGTCGGTAAGCGGTTCAGGCTTCAATTTCATGTCATTCTCAAATTTTAACATAAATCAGAAATCATGACTTTTCCGTACAGAGCTGAAGTCATTGCATCACAAATGATAAATTCTGCAGTTTGAATGACTGTTTTAGGTTAGTTTTGCTTAGAGAAAGCTGTGGATCTATTCGAGAGGGGAACAAATTAGAGAGGTAGCCATCAATCATAAACCAAAGATTTGTTCTGCTGTCAAATTACCTCTGCACCACCACACCAACCCCCGACCGCAATTTTAAAGAAAAAGAACACCTTATCTTTCCAGCTGTCAGAGGAATAATCAGCCTGTTGATTGTTGAGCGTCGTGGTAGGAAGTTTCCCTGTTCTACGGTTAAGCCGGAATAAGATGCCGCACACGTTGTAGTGCAGATAGCATGCAAAACACAAAGGGATAAAGTAGGTGCATTAATATTGACATGATAAATTTGAGCAGTATTTCCACTCTCTCGCGCTTTTTCTTTCATAATGATTTTTTTTCCTCCGTTGATGTGATATCACGCGGGGGAATAACAGTTTCAGAATAAAAAGGCAGGATTGAGGGCTTATCTGGCACTGCAGGTGTGGCATTACAGGCCTCTCAATGGGAACCCGACTGGTGGTGTGGAGTATAAGCTCCTGCACAGTGCACAGCATTCCGCACGTAATCCCAGTGCGCCTTCCCATGAGTGGGAGCTGGGACGAAGTGAAGGGCACGCGGTCTGCTGGCGGCGTGACTCTGACAGGCGGCCGCTGAGGGGGGGGGGGGGGGGGGGGGCATGTCGTGCTTTGTGCGGCCGCTCAGCGCTGCCAAGTAGAAATCCTCTCTCCAAAGTAACGTAGGGGCAACCTCTTTCTTTCTTTTAGTGTTGAATAACAAACACAAAAGACAAATGATGGGCTGATGGTGTGGCTATAGGGGAGAAAACGGCAGCAGATGGTTCATTTTTACTGTACTGCCAAATGGGTTTAATGTGGTTTAATGTGGCCAAAACTATTATCCGCGGAAAATACCGTATTATCGTTTATATATTATGTGAGATGCTATAAATTTAGATGGATCACCCTTCAAAACAGCGCAGGAAAAATAAATGAATCCATTTTTTTTTTAAACGTATACTAATGTCTTTTTGTGTTGCAGAGCATTCGACTCTGCTTTTCAAAAAAATCAGTCCCAAACTTGCGTTGGGTCTATTTTCACATTGTGGTAAAATGAGACAGTGGATCTGGACCACTGAATATTCAGTGAGTCTTTGTAGACTAATTATAATGTGTGTCTTCATAAACTTGGGGACTACATGCGGTGACTGAATAAGGCACAGCAGAAAATAAATTGATTTCCTGCTTTGATGCAGCTGTGTTGTGTGTGCACAAGTGTCTGATGAGGGCTCGGGCGAAGAAAGAAGTCCTAGTCTTCATTTCTTTTGTATGATAATTTAGGCCAGCTCGTGCCGAATCCCTGCCTCAGCACGAGGGCTGCAGGAAATCTATTCTGGGCCAGGACGAAATTAATGGAACATTTTATTGGTGCGGGTCATGTTTGTGGCGTTGCAGCATTGTAATGAAGAAGAATGTTGAGGAATGTTGAGGGGGCGGAACGTTAAAATGCCCTCGGCAGGTTCAGTTTGCCAAAGGATGGGGAATAAGTCTATCGCTAAAAACATGGAGTGATTAATAATGGGAGTTTGTAATGCTTTTGCGCACGGTTGACAATTGAGTACGTGCAACATATGCATACAAATTCCAAATATGCACCAATGTCCAATTTTTTTAACATTCTAATGTATTTTAGAACCGTCACAATAAAAGGGGCCAAGAGGACGTGATGCATTGAAAACTGGCTTTGTGCACAAATTGCTCTCATGTCTCGGATTTGTATGTAAAATATTTGTTTATGCGTTTTCTTCCCCACATTTAAATTCAACTTTGAGACAACCAGATGCCCATTGATAACCAAACTGCCTGTGTAAATAAAAAATTCAAAACAGAGCCGATTTTAAAACCGCTGCAGTCAGCAATTTCCCAGCAGTGAGCCATTGTCACATTCATAGAGACATTACTGTAATTAACACAAACAAATGAGACCATTAGATCTCAGCGGTTATTGGCTTCTGTTTTGCATCTTAAGCTGTGTGTTAAATACACCGAGGAGACCGGTGAAGTTCTGTGTGAACACCACTAAATGATCAAACACATTTTGTCGTTAAAATCATTGCCATCACTGTCGTCTTTGATCTAGTTTTTCCTAGTCTCTTTACGTCTCCCATCCCTCTACAGAGGATGTTTCAACAGATGGAAACACACACAACGCTGCCTTTCTAAAAAAAAAAGTGAATTTGGAATGAAAATATTGAAATGATGAATATCGTTTTTGCTGCTAAATTTTTTTGTTGAAGCAAAAGAGAAATAATCTGAAAAGGAAATCTGAAATGATAAAGAAAAGAATAAAATTCTGCTTGCAGTTAAATCTTTCTGGAAAGTATGTATTTTTTTTAAGACAGAGAATTTGAATAAGAGAATTAAATTCATTATCTGAAGAAATACTAACTTTGTTAAATCATCAAAATGTGAGGATTTAGCTGCCCTTTTTCTCTGAGTAAAAGGGAGTAGTTCCTATTCCAGTAGACTAAAAGCTTGAGTGATCGGGCATCACGGTGCACTGGTGCTGAGTCAGGTCACTGGGAATAGGGCATCCAGCCAGAATATTGAGGCTGTTCTTGAGTTAATGAAGAGATTGTCCACCACCTCTCCACTTTTTTCAGTTTGCACAGCGCCACACAATCAAATTACAAGTCAGCACATTACAACTACAATAACCTGACCTGCTATTTTATACAGTTTATACAGTATTTTATATTTTAGATGAAGCTCATTCTTACACACGTGTTTAAATACTGACACACACACACACACACACACACAGACACAAAATTGAGCAAACTCTTGATTGATTGTGGACACGTCGGCCCCAGCAGGTGATAACAGAGGATAAGTACCATCTGTGGCTCAGGCGAGAAGCTCCCCATTTACAGCAGTATGTGTTGCATCCAGGAAACGACAAGCATGCTGCTAGCAGACAACAGTCTAACGGCCAATGACCCACAACATACACATCTACTGTAACTGCTATCTGGTCTGCCTTTATGGGATATATTTATCCATCTCCTGACTAAAGGGAGGAGAATGGGGCATGCAGAACATGTCAAAATCTGCTTTTTTTTAAAACTATTTTTTTTATGCCTGAACTCTGAGTATCTGAAATAAAATGTAGTCTGTGTTTTTTAAATTGTAAAGTAAAAAACAAAGTTCTCCATAATCTTCATGATGGAAGGAGAAAAAAAAGAAAGAGTAACGGTGTTGAAGAAGCGATCAGCTCCAGAATCTCTTGATTCTTTTAAAAGAGGAGACAATGCTGGAGAGCCAGCTGGTTCCAGATGTCGTTTACGCTGTATTGACAAACTAATGCAAAAAAAAAACCTCCTGTTGATATAACAGCATTACATTTTATTTTTTATGGGAGGGTCACCACTAAAAACTGATTTCAGCAAGAAAACAAGGAGGGGGGGGGGGGGGGGGGGTAAGGATTGTAACAGGAACCAAAAGAGAACTGTTGTTTTTTTTTGGAACACCATAATTATATTTCAATCATGCAAATGAGCTTGGTTTTGGTAGTTAGAGGGCTGTTGAAGTGTGTAATTGAAAATGCAAAAGATTGTCTCGCATCAAAATGTCGAGGAAGGCGCGGGCTGGCTGCTAATCAGAATTGCCCACGTGTGCCGCGCACACTGAATCGCTGCCTTGATCTCTCTAGAATTGAATCGTTTTATCTTAATTAACTGTGCAGAATCCGTCCAGGTTTGTGAGAGTGCCAATTTCTTTCACCAGACCCCTCTCTCTCTCTCTTTTTCCAGTGTTCAGCCGCAGCAGAAATCATCTCTTTGCCTACTTTGATAAATAATTCTCGAGCCGATTGTGCTATCGACTTGGAGCGGTGATCTCAGGATGGGAAGCGGTCAGGTTACCGTAGCTGCAGGGACTGCATCCTATCTGCCGTCCATGGAGATGCAGTTATTTTTGCCTGGTTGCTGAGCCACGCCGCTTCTGTCTTTATCACCGTGTGAGCGTATTTTACTTACACCAATGGATAGATAACCAAGGTGAAGCAAACCCTCCGCATGTTTAAAAACCCAGAGAAACACAAAATTACCCCGATTACAGCAGGGGGAAATTCTTTACAACCCGATTGCATCATTTGTTTTTGTTAATCCATTTCACGGCTACACTCGCCTTCTCTTAATTTTCAGCAACAGCTCTCCAGTGATATATCCCCCCCCCCCCCCCCCCGCAATCAGTGGGCTTTTTGGAGCAGCGGGAGTGTGTAAAATGTGTGTTTTCATTTGTATGTTCATATCCGTTTGCAAGCAAAAATCTCCCGCTGTGAACTTCAGAACATTTTACAGCCGGGTATGTGGAATTGGAATAATAAAAAACGGTTAAGAGGAGAAATCAACATGAATTAAAAAAAATACAAAATGCAGTTTGTTATTTGTTAATTATAAAAATTCCCCTTCCCTAAACATCTTTATTGATTGATAACCTAAAGACCCTGCAGATAATTTCTTCAATAGGGAGCAATTCAATTAAATGATGTTCCCCATCTGATCCAAGCGCCCAACCCTATCAGAACACGCAATTTCACAGTTTTAATGGCTCACAGCAATTACGTAGCCGTTGCTAATTGCTCATAATGGACACATTTAACATGAATAATGAGGAATATCCTTTAAATCCCGTGTTTTCCTTCCCCTTAATTTTTCAGAGAGGTCATTTTGACAGGAAACTGCTCCTAACGGAAAGATCCCACCTCGAGCATCTAATGAGGCTGCTGCTAGCGGCCAAAGCTCTCCCCTCTATTGAAATCTTTGAAATTTCCAAATGAAAAAGGAAAAACACGGGCTCTAGAGGGTTGAGTGTTGGATGTTGAGAAATAACACAGATAAGAGAAATGGAGGAAGAGACTGCGGCCCCCGCAATCTCTGCCTGACTATTGCACAGCAGAAGCCGAGTTCACGTCAGATGATTTTAACAGTAATTCCACACCTGACTTGACCATGGTGGCAACCTCAGGCAGATGGTCCCGAGACGTAAACAAGCGAAGGGCTGCCGACCGCGGCGCTGCGGGCTGACGCGATGTTTCCAAGCATGTCTGATTCTATCTGGTTCACACAGGGGGAAGCGGTGCCGGGCTCACAGTCGGAAACCTAAGAGCAGCATCTGCAGATAATCAGTGTTTTGGCACCGCTAAGGGATGAGAGAGAAAATGAAGCAAGTTTCACTCAAGTTTGTCAAGTTACAACCGTATGAAAGCCGAACTGTAGAGGTTGCTCTGCCCGATCTGTACTGTTGTGCAGAATCCAATTTAAGGAACATTTCATCCCACGCAAAGTTCTTCATGAATGTAAAAACGGCAACACTGTCACTTGACATTCACTCAGGGGAGGCTTTTTTCCCCCGTGCCTCGCAATTTGGGTTTTGAGTCTTTTTCAAGCACACTTTGATATGGATCAATTTAAAAAATATTATTAATAATATAATATAATAATAATATTTAATGTGATTGTAAAAGCAGAATACCAGTGATTCAGCATGCTTTAGTTCATTGAATTCCAACTGTGTACAATCTCCATTATCAATACTGACCGTTTTCAGTAGTCGCCCTCAATATCAATTTGTAGTATATCTATTTTTATTCACTTTGAAGTCATTGTTTGGTTCCACAACCTGAACATTAAGTGTGTTTTTAACACTGATACAAACCATACAAATTTAAATGAAACCCTCTGCGAGATTTAAAGCTGCCGAGCACAAAACCGCGAACAATCTCATCCACCAGGCGGTGACCTTTAGCAGCTAAAGACACGCCCAAGAACTCTGCTTGCCTTGAGTAAAAGGCTAGCCATCAATTGAGCTTAAAACAATCTTGTCAAAGGTAAATCATCACAGTGAGTGACATCCAAGGCTTAACAGTTGACTGCTGAAAAAAGAGAGGCAACAGCTTGAGAACCCATGTAACCAACTTTTCTTAACATCTTCAGATATGAAAAAAATGGCAAACAAACTAAGGAAGAAAACAAAACAGTTTTATTCTTTTTTTGGCAAAGCCCCCCCGAGTGAAACCGAAAATGAAGGATGCTGCCTGCATGCCTTTGATGCCTTTCCCGCACTTCAAGCACGGCTAAATGAAAGACAAATGTGTCTAATTAGGCAGGCAGCAGGTGCAGGGAAAAGGCTGCTTTTGGCGGCGGGAAGCTTCTCCTCTGGCTGGGCTGTAAATATTGACAGTTGTAGATCGGGTGTAGTGAGCAAAACCGACCCAACTGACCTACACCTCCTCTCAGGTTACCATACACAGTCACGGTTGTGTGTTGTGTGCGTTTGCCTCCGTCTGTCTCTCTTTGGGGGGGTGAATGTATGCAAAGTGTTCCTGTGAAAACGGCCGTGGTTTTTTTTTGGTTTTCTCCCGTGGACTCTGCGTCTTTCCATGCAACATGCAGCACATCAGTGTTCATTTTGGCAGCTATTTTTGATTTAGTCTTAGTCTTTTAGACAAAAATGCATGTTAGTTTTAGTCACATTTAGTCATTTTAATCCTTCTTAGTTTTAGTCGGCGAAAACTAATTACCTTTTAGTCTAGTTTTAGTCACATTTAATAGCCACATTGTTGGTTCGTGGACACGTTAATAACCGCCGTACGGGGGCCGTATGTTGCCCGTGTCAGTTAGGTGCACGCGGATTAAAAAAAGTATTGTCACTTCGTCACCACCAACATTTTCGTCTCGTCTTGTTAACGAAAGTCATAGTTTTTATTTTTTAAGATACGTTTTCTTCTCGTCTCAGTCATGGAAAAAAAGGTTGTCAACGAATATTTTATGTCATAGTTTTTGTCAACGAAATGAACACTGCAGCACATGTATGTTTGGTGTGCGTTTGTGTGTGTGTGTGTGTGAGTGACAGGGTGTCATGGCTGTGAAAGTCTTGGTGATGTAGTGCTGACGGGGGCCCGGGGGGGAGCCGGGGTTTCGCTGTGGGCTGAGTTAGAGAGGGAAGACGAAGAGAAGCAGATGAAGAATCTGGAGGAGGTGGAAAAAGATGGATGAGGCGAGGTTTAAAAAAGCTGATACATTTAATTCATTGGAAGGGAGTAAAAGGAAGACAGCTCGCAGGATGGATAAATTAAGAAAAAGTTACTTTGATAAAGAATTCCCCAGATTTTCTCTGCATGAACTCCCAAAATGAACTTCATTTCAGGATGAGTCAAAATGACTGCTTTCAATGAAACGCATTGAAATGGGTTTAATTATGTGTCAGCTGTAAAGCCAGCAGGGTGTGAAGATTTATACATTTGTTTAAAAGAACAAGGCTGCTCACTATCATGCCAAGCTTTAAATGCCATAAACCTATCCGTCTGCCCTATTTCATATATTTTAAGACAAAATATCCGTAATGGTGTTGCCCATGTATTATTTATGAGTCAAAAGTTCCTCCGTATATTAGCTCTGTCAGTGCATTGCAACTGAAAGGCAGATGAAATGTGTGTTGGTGTGTGACTCATGCACTGTCATTGGCTTTTAGCTGCTGGTGTACTGCCATAATCAATTACAGCGAAGTCTTGAATGGGCATAATCTGATCACCGGTTATATATTCATTAAGCCTCTGCTAGTGATGAGAAAGCTACGGCTCTCTCTGTTGCATAGTGGCTTTAAACATTTATCAAATATGGTATTTATATTTTTTAGCGTGACACCTATAAGAATATTAAATGTTCTAAAAAAAGATTATTTCAAAAAGACGTGCTCCTAAGTACTAAAAAAGATTTGATCATTCATTATTTTCCATTGACTAACTCAATGGACAATTTAGATAATGGATAAATTTAAATTATAGTGACAGTTCATACAGGATTTTTGGAATAGAAAGCCACTGCCAACTATTTAGAGAAATCATTTATCAGAAGATAAATGAATGCATGCAAGTTAAAGGGGAACTTTTGATTTTACTTTTCACGGTGTATGTAAAAAGCATGTTTGATGGTTGATTACTCCAAAAAAGCTCCAAACAAATAAGAGAAAGTATTTCCCCTCTACTGCGGTTCGTTAATGTTAGTTAATTTAAACAAAATTCCTGGTAAGATCTTGCATGTTTCAACTTTCAACCTTTTGTTGCTCCAGCACACGTAAAATCTGGTAAATTGCCTCAGGTGATGTCACTTGAGTCAGCGTCAGTAGAAAGTGAAACCCTGGAGATGTCCCCTATTGATTTTCATCTCACCAGTTAGATCAAGAGAGACACTAAAACCGCTGGGACTGTGTGTTTGTGTGAGTGTCCTTCCAAAAAGACCACCCTTAAGGTGCCGAATATTCTTTTTCATACCAGAGCCACTGAACAGTGTGTACTGTCAGCTCGACAGCAGTGTGTACTCGTAGAAACAGGCAGTCCCCTCCATGCTTCACTGATCTCTACAGGCGGCTGAGCAAGGATCTGGAACACCAATACACACACACACACACGCGCACACACACACACACATGTTGTAGCGTTCATTCTTATCATGTTCTGAGATATTCATCTACACTCAGTTATACAGAAGCTAAAAATGTGGGACATGCACTAACATATGGATGCATAACATACATGCAGCTACACACACACACACACACGAACCTGAGCGGAGCCCACTTCAGACAACAGTGCGTAGCATTTGTGTGGGTGGGGAATGAGAACACGCTGATGCAGAGCTGAGAATGAGTGTCCTGGTGAGATTGCCCAGCAACGTATACCAGCCGTATGGGAATTTGGAAACCGAGTGACAGACCCTAATATACAGTGATGGATGGAACGCAATGTATTCACAGTTTGAAGCCGTTCAAGCAGAGTCAAAGTATCCGTGTAAAGACATCTTGCATTGTTTATTTATTTATTTATTTTATTATTTTAGCCCTGCTTTTCATCTGCCGGATGACAATTTAATTACATGAATATCGTTCAGCTGATAATTGTCAATTAGTCACAATTGACAGAAAATATAACCTTTCAGATTTTTAAAAATGCATTATTCATTTCAGTCATTTACCAATAAAATGCCAAACAATGGTTTGGTTTTAGTGTCTCAGATGTGTGAGACAGTCGTCCTCCAATCAGAAGATCCCAGGCCCGGCTAACCCGCATGTCGACATCTCAACTGCGACTGCGACTACGGTGTGTGAATGTTAGTTGCTGAAGGGCAGATGGCACGGTGTATGGTAGCTGCTGTTATCAGTGTATGAATGGTTGAATGAAGACATGAGGTGTTGAAGCGCTTCGAGTGGTCGGAAGACTAGAAAAGCGCTGTACAAGTAGAGTCCATTTAGCATTTTATAGACTTAATAGATCGGGACATTGCTGTAAATGATAAATCACCAAATAGAAGAAAATAAATGACTAAATGAGATTAATTGAAAATTAAAGTAGTTCTTGGTCACAGCGCTATTCCACAAATTGATCCACATTATAAAATAATCCTTCAGAATAATTACAGCTCAGTGAGTTTTCATTGCAGTTCTTAGTGGTTAAAGCGTACATCGCTTAAATATTGTATTTTATCATGTCTCATTAAGAGGTACATTAACTGGCCTGACTTCTGCGTTTTTATTTGCCTGAATCTGTCGCTGAATTTGAAGTTTGGCTCAGGGACTATTTTTGTATCTGTACTTCCAGCGGTTAAAATTGCATGACTGTTGTCTCTGTGTGACAAAGAGCAACTGTGCTTTTATCTTTGATGGCTCTTGCTGCTGAAGTGAGAATATAAAAACAACCGCTGGTAGCCAGGGGAGCGATGCCGAGCTGCCAGGCAGTTGGCAGGCATGATGCCCAAAATGGCGCTGGTGAACCTCTCAGCTGGGTTGTTAAAACCCAACTGGCCGTTGGACGTGATCCTTGAATGAAGACATTGCTCGTAAAGCGCCTGCAGGTACCGGTGGAAAACAATAGAACCTGCTTTGTTTATTTCCTCAGTGGACCCCCTTGTTGCCTGGATGGCCTTCCGCTGTGGTTTATATTTTGCTCTGGGAGCCGTGATCAGAGTCGGGGAGAGTCTTTGTTTTTTACAGGGCCCGGGTGAATACAATGGATTTGTTCGGGGCACACATTCGTGTCAGATCGATGCAGACTAACATAAACAAGCGAGTTCTCTTGTGCTGGTGTTTAGGAAAGGTCATTAACTTTGAATGCGGAATCATTTGGACTTCCCAGGTTGGTCAGAGATGTTAATAGGTGGCTTAGATATTGATCTGCTCTCATCAACTGAGTGCTATTCTCTGAAAGCCTTCTCTGCTGCTCTGGACACCCTGACATGTGATATGAATACCAATGCGTGTGAGCACAAATGCTCTAAATGGACATGAGAGAAATTCAAGGGATCTCTTGGTGATCTGCTTGTCATTATAGCCGTGTGCTACTCTTCTCACTGAACCATTTGCATTTGTACTTACTGCTATACAGGCAGCATTTTAACAATAGGCCGACCTCTTTCCCCTCTGAAAACCGGGTTGATATTACAATTGACAACCGAGGTCACCGTAAGTGATCTGCACAACAAAAATACTACATACGGAACTGCGAGATTTTGACCCATATTTCTTTGTGGCTCCATGTTGTAATATGTCATGAAGGTGTGTATCATAGTGAGGGAGGCAGAGACTAAATAGAAATAGAAATGAGGTGTATTTATGACAGCAAATACAACATAGATGAAAGTGAATTAGCTGAAACCGAAACTTCGATACGTTATCCAAATTAGTCACCAAATCAGGCTTCAGTTTCATGATCACAAGCTTACTACAAAACGTATGGCTTTTAAATGAAATCATATATCTAGATCCAAATCCTTTAGGAGATGCAGTAAGATTTGAAATGATTTATTGAAACTATGAAAGAAAAAGATGAAGATGCCATAAATAACATGTCATGTCAGTGGTTCTACGGGTGGTTGTACTTGTGGATACGGCTGTGCTTTTGTGTTCCTTTACTCAAACACAAAGCATAAATTTAAAAAATAGCTGATTGTAGTACATCTTGCGCCTACAACAGAGTTTTTATAACAATTCGAAATCAACACATATGCACGACTTTCCGATTGAAAGAATCTCCATAAAAACTACCCCTCAATTAAAAGAAAATAGCAACGCTTCAGTTTCTACTTTTATATCTCAAGTACAAAAACATAACAGTATCTGCCGAACAAAGCGGTCTGTTGTTGATAGAATTTCCTGTGTCGTGTGAATGTGTATCCTTGCTTCATGGTACACCCTCCGTTACAATTAGATCAATTTGGCTTTGAAATCATTTAACAATGCAACTGGCTCATCTTTTGTTGAGAACCTCTCACGAGAAAAGTGAATGGTGTTAAAGGTCCCTCTGCTGATGTAATGTGTCGTGATAAGACTTATTGAAGAATTGTACTTGGCAGCGAGCTCTCAGCCGTCTTTAGGGAGTTTAAGGCTTTTTTTTTTGACACAGCAAAAAATCTTAAGTTTAAGTGCCGGGGATTTAAACTACGTTAGTCATTTCTTTGATTCAAGTATGATTTAAGAGGAGTTTCAAGACTTAACCATCAGGGAACCCTTTTTCTGGAGGCATAGATTGAGATCATAATACACACTCACACACTACTGCTAAACTACAGGGTCCGTGTTCTTTCTCCACAAAGCAATGCTGACCAAGGTAAGCTGCCTTGTCATCAGACTTCTCACCCTGAAACTCAACTCAAGAGGGTCCCTCTGCCCAAAGATTCTCCAACCTTCATTTCCCGCTGTGGGATTTGCACAACCTGTTATCACCTCGTGTGAAGTAGGGACTAAGAGAAAAAAAAAATGAAATAACAGACTTTTATTCTAGATTTACTTTACTTTTCTCTGATGGGTAACCTTATTCTAAGACCACCTGTAAAAATATTTTCTTCAGCAAAAACACAAGGCAATCCGCCGTAATTATCTAACTAAACCTCTCAGAGCTTCTGTTAGTCACAAAATATGGCAAATAAAACTAGGTCTGAGAATCGAGTGAAAATGACAGACTATTCCCTCAACCACTAATGCTCGCTCAAAGACAAAAACTTCTCCGTGGCACTTATGGGGGAGGCTACGCATGAAGAAATGCACGCCGCGAGCGCTGCAAGCTGCAGGGAGAGGCCTCCGACTTCATCTCATTTCAACACTTCTGAGCAGCAGCGGAATGGCGGTCTGTTCCCTCCCTCTGCTCCTGCTGGAGCGTGCCGTGGACGTCCTCCAGGGCCACGGAGACCAGACTCCTCTCTTCCGTGCTGTTTACCACCTCACTGCTGTCAGAGGAGAGCCAAGTGCCACAGATCTGCAGTCCAGACGCAGGCATTTGGGCCAGACTCGCAGATACACCTCAGTTAGAACTTTTGAGGCTTAACATTTGATCATCTGCACTTTGACCAGTGGGGCGCGAGCTGCATCAAACATCTGCTTTCCCATTAATGGGGTTTGCCCGAGGCTGCGCGGCGGTAGTCTCTGAGGAATTCCTGACACTCGCTTACACACACACACACACACACACACACACACACACACACACACACACACACACACACACACACACACACACACACACACACACACACACACACACACACACACACACACACACACACACACACACACACTTGGACACACATAAATAACAGCACAGATCCCGCATTCATAAACATTTTAAAGCGCGAGCTTGCACATCGTGGCACATATTCAAACGCAGGCGTCTCCTCTCTGCGTCGTCGGTTTGCACCGCGTGGTCTGATCATTGGATTCGCAGTCCCACCCACTTAAACCATAACACACTGGCTTCCACACGCAGACCAGTCATTGTACTGTGGCACAGAACACCTGCCTAAAATAAATTAACACATACAGATCCAAGAGCTTTCAAAATTAAGAAGCAATGTTGTGCAATTACTGGCGTCCCCAGAGCGCATCGCTACATCCTAGAATACTTTTACCATGAATGTGTTGTGAAATATTATTCTTTTACATCCCTGTTCTCCAGTACATGGCCATGTGCAGTCAGAGATTATTTATTTTCAACCTCTCACAACCAGTTGAACACTGTTATCTTGGAGGAAATTTAAAGTCAAGAGCGTGTCTCTGACTGAAGAAGTAGTCACTTACCTTGACGGCCCTTTTTCCGTACAATTTCTCCAACCTGTTATTATGTCGTGCCCGGCAGAGTTGTCCTTCTGTCAGCGTGATATGCGAACAAGAAAAGAAATGGTTGCTTTATAGAAGAAATGCAATAATGTGCTGTCATTCTCTTCTATTCTACCTGTCTATAGGATAAAACAAATTTGGGTTTCAGTTCTTTTTGTGTCGAGTGTTCGGCTATCATCTTTGACTTTGACAGAAACAAAACGCCGGAGCCCTAATGTCAAAGTAGCATCTAGCGAGGCATATTGATCAGGCACAACTCACCAACAATCACTTTTTTTTTTTTTTAAATTGCCCTCAAGCCTTTATTTGATTGCCGGGCTGGTACGTCTTCGGTCACACTTTGGGAAATCATTTATCCACAACACACCAATGCTCCCATACAAGGATTTATCAGTTTGGGAAGAATTATTTTGTTAATTTAACACTTTTGAATTGGGTAGTGAAGTATTGGTAGTAACCATTTGTGTAATGTTCTGGGTAATATTTAGCCAAACGCTTTAAAACACAGCAAATGAAGCACAGTAAGTAATCAAACTGATAATAAATGAAATAAATTATTGTTTTGAAAATGAAAAAATATGACATTGAGAGACTTTGAAACTAAACAGTGCCATTACTTCTCCATTCGTGCATTTTCACTTCAAAACAGTAAGTGATTACACTGAATTCCTGCTCTTCCCCTTTTCTGATCATAATTAATATGGTGCTCTGCGTTATTCCAGTTCCTGGAGCAGCTGCGGTTCCCGACGTCCAAGGCCCATTGCCTTTCCCACGATGTAACCTGGAAAGGCCAGAACATTACTCACCCTGCTCCTCCCCCAACTCACTGCATTGTTCTAACCCATTTAACAGCATCTGATTTCATATATTTGTACAAAAAAAAACACAGTATACCTGAAATGGATTCCCTTTGAATACATTTGCCGGGGTGTCTTTTGTTTGACGCAGGTCTCCCTCCCTCTACGCCGCCGCATCATCCGTCACTGTCTCTACTTTTGTTTGACTGACTTTCAGAGCGAGGGGGGAGCTTGTCACGTTCAGTCGCTCACGGGTCAATCTGTGGTCTTGAATGACGGGAGCAGAGCCCGCAGGTTTAATCTGGAGCCTTCGATTGCCCCTGCGGGTGCCCTCACGAGGAGGCTAACTGCTGCTCTGCTGTGCTCAGCGCATTTGGTCTCATTCCTTTAAGAGCTCTAGTCCCCCCCCCCCCCCAAGTCCACCTCCTCCACACAACCACCGAGTCCTCAGTGACTCCTCCCCCCCCCCCCCCCCCCGCCTCGCCGTCACCTCCTCCCTTCCTGACTCCTCACAGAGTACGAGACACTGGACCCATTTGGCCACGGAGAGAATTGAAGTGTCATAGAAGCACATTTGTGTCCCCGATGCGTCTTCAAGGCAGAACGCTTGGAGGTCGTTTTCCTCTCTGCACAACTGGCGAAGTGCAGTGTGTTGCTTTTGCTCTGTAACCCCGGCAGGCAGATGTGACGCCTCACAGAGCGGGGGGGGGCGAAATGTTCTTCATGCAGACAAAGAAATGTTTGCAAGCCGTGGGAAGTTTTCCCCAGCTAGGCATAACTAATGCCCAAACGGGAGCGTTATCTTTTTCATTTCCATTTGTTTTTAAGATTCATGGAATGTTAAAATCTATTATTTTCCAAGCGAGCAGAGGAGGGATTTTAAATGTCATTCTTTGCAGCGGTTACCGTTTGGATACAATTGAGGCGGCTGGTGGTGAATCACTGCTGTTTAAGAAATGACACTTTACAAACAATTCGTTTTCAGCATTGTTTGGACCATGTAATTTGTAATTACTCTGTTTCCGCAGAGAAAAGGAGGATGATTTTACTCGGCCCTTGAAAAGAGATGCAGAGTTTCGGTGATTTCCACTTTAATTTCAAAGAGCACGGAAAAATGTGCAGTTTTTAAATCTGCCGTCCGTGACTGCAGAAATGGTCAACTAGTATAGATCCATTACTGCTAGAAAACCTGATCAAATAATGACCAATGGTGTCTCCATAAATTATTTCAGTTCGCTTTTATTTTCTAATTAGTTTTAGATTACAGAAATGTTGATTTGATCAACTATATTTCCATTAAAATGGGTTTATAATGAGAGCATTCATTAGTTGTTTACCCATTACACCGAACACACAGTGGAGGATATGTTAAAAAAACACATTTCTAATAACAATAGAGGCCTTTGTGATGAATCCGCCTTTATTGTCAAGCGATGTTACTTATGAGATCTTAAGTTCCTAAGTGTAGGAGAGGAACGTCTTTAACTGTCCCCAAAGGAATGTGGCATTGCTAAACTATATCTTTATTTACGCGATTGTGAGCTTGTAAGGTGTGAGGAGAGCCAGGTGATCGGGAAAATGAAAGACGGCAAACGGCATACTGTAAATTACTTTTTTGCACTCTGCGGGAATTTATCGACAGAAATGACCTAAAAGCCATTCTTGAAAGTAAAGAAGCCATGCAATTTGTCAGAGATGAAAACAACTCAAGTTTTGAAGGAACACAAAGCTTAGGCGTACGGCTGTTATCTGAAAGGTATGAAAACCCTGCCCCATCCATCTTAGTTGGGTCACAATACTTCATTTCCCTCATTTCTCTGAAAGGGGAAAATATGATTCCACCAATCGATTGCTGCATAAATGTGTTGCCTAGTGATGAAAGATGAGGTGTGCTTTGCTTTTATGTGATCAGATTAACCCCCTGCTGGGAGTGGGCTCTCTGCTCTGCCCTGGTTCTCCTGCAGTGTCAGGGTGCATGTGATGGGCACTTAGAAGGATTAGTGTTGCTCTGTGCTTTGTTTGTGTTGAGCTATCACCCAGGACATTTCACTAACCAGGGGATTACATTGTCAGCCACTGAAGACGGTTTTATATCTAGTAGCCTGCGCTGAATTTAAGAGGGCCCAGAGTGTGCTTTTAAGATTGTAAATGGATGAGCCTAATAAATATTATGCATAACGTTCATTCTTCTACTGGGTTCATATACATATCCTTACAGAAAGGATGTCAATTAATGACTTGTTCTGGCTTTTGCGTGGGAGAGTATTATTATACTAAAATGTTTGATTCAATTTATTAAAAGCCGTTGTCGGGTTTGGAGGGCTCTCCATAGCTCAGCTAATCGCCGTGCTGCTCAGGCGGGTTTGGAGACGTTCAGCCTCCGGTCCCCTTTGTGAGCACACTAGACTACATCAGAAAGGGTCTCTGATAAGGGTTTTAAACTTCTTGACTTCTTGACCACGGGCATTTCATCCATCAGAGCAGCAGTTGTCATTTATATCCGTCCCTCCAAGTGGCCTAAATACCCATTACATTGCATTGTTCTGTCCGACAGTAGGTCCGTCGATGGTGACGTCAGGGTCTCCACAGTGGTCCCTCTACAAAGCAAGCTCACAAATAGAGCAAATGTTTAACAAAACAAAACGTCACATTAAGATCCCGTCTTGATGTTCTTGCTTATGGACTTTCGATTATCTGGGACTTCACAAAGCTTTTTATAACACTGGTAGATGAAATCCAGCGTTCTGATTGGTTGAGAGTGAGTCACGAGGGGTACATTATTGAACGATAATGTACAGTAGCTGTTCACATTGAGCCAAACGTTACTCAAATTAACAGGTTAGATTTTGCGCGACTGTTAGTTGACATTTTAGCGTTTAGCTCGGTGGCGATCGCCGGAAAAAACACGGAAATCCTAAAAAATGATCGTTTTGAGGCAATGCTGCGCGTCGGACCCAACTACACCCTCGAACTGTTACATTATTGCACCCAAAGTACAGCCTCTCGTACCTTATTGCTTTAATAAATGTCAGTATTAGAGGAGAAAACAAGATGTGCCTTCATCTCTGAATGAATGAATGAAAAACACATTTATTTAAAGAGCTCCTTTTTCTTTCCAATAAATCAAATGCCCCATAAAATACAAATCCCAAATGATTGTGGATTGCTGGTGGCTATCGTTGGCCTGGGCACCTTAGGGCTTTGAGCTAAATGCTATATAATGTTTACCAATGTCGCCATCATTGAATAGCATGTTAGTATAAATAGTCCATTTCTGGTGGGGTACTTTGAGTGCGGATTAATCTAATTTAGGAGATTATTGTGGCTGAAAAAATAGGGCCAACGTAAGAAAGGAAAATGTTGCCATTGCAAAAGTGTTTGATGTATTTTGGAAGTCAGCGGAACAAGTTCAAGCAATATTTGCTTGTCAGTAATTTTGGTTTTGGTCTTTGCATCGGACTTCTGAACAATTTAAATGCCAGACTTTACTTTTTAGAATGTCACAGACCGAAACAGAACTGTACAAATTCAATTAAAATAGATTGAGATTTCCCTCACCAGCCTTGCTATTGACCACTTGTGGATGTTGTTATTTTTTGAAGCAGTGAGAAATGAGAATGAGAAAAGATGTGCATCAGTTGGTTAGAAAGCAGCTTACAGGTGTTTCTCAAAGCAGGCGAGTGTGAACAGTGCCGTGTTCCAGATGGCTCTGCGAGAAGAAAAGGAGTCTAATTTTCAACTAAATCTTCATTACAATGGAGGGCGCATGTGGTTCATCTTCTTAATTTCCTGCTGTGCGGTAATCTTTTGACTTTTTCTGAACACTTACGAGATGTCAATCCACATCTATCGCTCTTACCGCCCACATCCCGGCTCCATCCCCCGCTGCTCTTCGCTTTCCCACCACTTACCTCGGACACCTCTCCCCTACACATTTCATGAGAGAAAATATGTTTGATGAATGTATTACTGAAGTCAGGCCAACTTAATATGTTTGATCGGGGACCAGTTGCAATATTCACATGTGGTGGATAAGATGAGGAGAAGAGGAGGGAGGCGAGATGAAGAGATGATATTTTCTTGGGTGAAGTTTTACTTCAGGGACAAGAACAGGTGATTATAAGAAGCGCTTTGAACCCGAGCCACACACGGCTGTCTCGGGGACGTGAATGCTTTAATACCATTTCCAGAGCCTATTTTAGAAGTTGGTTGCTGCATATTGTAGGGATTCACTGGAAAATACTTTAAATTCATTTTAATTTGGAGTCCCATGCTCTCGTTGCCCTCCCGGCTCACGCTACATGAATACAACATCAATACATCAAGTCCTGATCCGAGCATCTGTGTGATGATGAGGCCAGTCCGGTTCAGCCGCATGCGTTATATGCCTTCAGACTCCTCGGCCCGCGCCCTGGCGGGCTGGCATTGCCCAAGAAATCCTCTGCAGACAGGATTTACCACAGGGGTTAAGTTATCAGCACAAATCATCCCCTTTTTCATTTGCAGAAACAGTCCAGCAGACATGATTTACAAGTACAGTAGCTGAAGACATGAAATCCAAGGGCAACTCGGAGCCGCAAATCAACCCGGCTTTGCTTCTCTATTCCAGGCGTCCTATTGGCGTCAAGGAAAGGGACATATTCTAAACCCAGAGTAGCAAATTACAACATTTATTCAGTTGTAATGACTAGTAGTTATAATATCGCAACGTCATTTTTAAGTGGAAACTAGTACAGGTTGTCAAATCTTCCAGTTAAAAAGAGAGCCAGGAAATCCTCTGACTTGTGGCGTGAGCATGATCCAGTACCAACTAAGCAAGTGTTCCCTTCTTGACATTGCTCGCCATCTTGTCATTTTAGAAAATAAACATGTTTTTCTCAGTCAAATCTAGGCCCCAGCAGCAGATATTCACCGTGACGGGCCTCAGTGGGTGTCTTTACATCTGTCTTTATTCCTCCCCATCAGGGATGCAGTGGAGTAGAGAAAGGTTAGCAGCACAAAAACAAACAAAGAAGGAAATGCTAACAGAATGGTGAAGTTGATTTATATTAATGATTCATTTGTATTATTTCACCCCATATCAGCGTTTGACTGTTCACTCTAACGTGGTTATACACTATGGAAAAGAGCTGTGTAATTAGGTTCCACTGTGTGAATGTGATGTATCATTTCTGCAGACAACACATTTTCCCTGCTGCAGATTGCAGTTTTAAAAAGAATTTTGTATTTATTTGAGAATCTAATGGACTCAGCTTAGGACCAGCTGCTTATGGCTAAGTCATAAGGGATCAAAAAAGGATCAGATATTAACGCGCCCGTCGATTTGTTAGGCAACCGTTTAGCCCGGTTTACAGTCACACTCAGGATAAAAGGCAAATAAAGAAAAGTCATTCCTGTGCTGCCATGGGTCTTCACACGTCCCTGCCACGCCACGTCTGTGACAGCACAGAGGTAAACAAACTGTGAAACACGTCTCATCAGTCGGGGAGTGGAGGCGTGCAGTTAAAGGGTGAGCCAGGTGAAAGGAGCAGGTGCACATTGGTGTTCTAAAAACAATAGGAAGTTAGAAATGGAAATTTGGACTTCTGATTCGCCTTATAATAAGGGGTATAAATCATACACATCTTATTGTTTTCACTGGAAAAAGCCAAATTTCTAACTGGATCAATGTCAATTTAACAGTGTCTTAATACTAACAGATTAGTGGAGTAGAAATTTGTGAACTTAGAACCAACTGGATTTACAAACTAAATTGGATTAGGAAATATTTGATCAAATACGTTATCTAGTAAATGCCTTAATACTTTTTGTTCCAGTAACAGTTTATAGTTGCAGGAAATGATGCATAATTTGCAACACTGCAGTGTTGAAATGCAAATTGGACTTCACAAAGAGAAAGCAATATTATTTTCCGAGATCTGCCTCAGTCTCTCCACAATCAGTTTGAATGTTTCACAGCAGGAATTAGCTTCTACTTTTAGGTGCATTTTAACGGCAAACGATCAATGTTTGTTGTTATGTCACTTTTCCATTGTGATGCACTGCAAAAACTGATTAGAAGAGTGCAGAACATGGAATTGGGTCTGACATGGCAGGTGACGCAAAGTTATTGCAGTATTGAGGCGTAAAAGTCGATTGGCAGGAAGAACGAGTGATGAAGGAAGAAAACAGGGGTCATAAGACTGAAAATTGAGGGAGAGAGGAATACAGATTATCACTTTGTAAATGATCGAAAGCTGGAGGGAACACGGACAAGACTGATAAGCCAGTGACTCAGAAAGACAAGTGTTTTGAGTTGGGCCTATCATATTATTTTAAATAAGCAGATATCATATGGAAATGTCTCCAACAAACCATTTAACATTCACGGAAGTGACTGTACGTACGATTGCCTCGGGTTCCAGGCAATTCATGCAAATGTTATGTTAAATGCGGTTGTGAGTTATTTCCTCCAATTTCGTCTCATTCTGCTCTTTGATTTCACGCCTGGCTCGGGTTTGTTGATAGGGTTTAGACAATGAATCTTCATCGTGCGGCAATAAGTACCATGATGCATGACCAGAAGTGGATTACCTCTGGTGTTTTTACCTCAGTTGTTGAAACTGAATTATTTTGTCTTTCCGTTTCAGTGGTTGACAGCAAGGTGATCTTGGAGGGCCTGCAGAGGTACGGACCCGCACCCATCTATCTGCCCGTCAGCTACCGGATCATCAATGCAGAGTCGGCGTTCTTCCTACAGGAGGCAAACCAGGACTTAATGAGGAACTCCAGCCTGCAGGCCCGCACCGAGTCCTTCTTCATCCACCAGGCCCGGCAGATGCCATTCATCAATGCCAGTTACGGGCCGCTGTCTGTCCAGCAGCCAGTCCCCCTGGAGCTGCTGCAGACCGCGCCGGGGCCATTTAACACCCCCCCTTTCACGACATCATCGGCACCGACCTCAGCCTCGTCGTCGCCCCTGTTCACGTTCAACTGGAAGGTCCACACCTACATTATCAGCGAGCGGATTCACCCCAGCTGGCCAAAGGTCCAGGTGCTGTTCTACATCGCCGGGAGGGACTGGGACGACTACAGCGCCATCCACAAGCTGCCCTGCGTCCGGATGTTCGCCTTCCACGAGACTCAGGAAGTGCGCGGGACGTGCCGGCTAAAAGGTGAGCTGGGGATATGCGTCGCCGAGCTGGAGCCCCTGGCCAGCTGGTTCAGCCTGCCCACCGTCAGGCCGGGGAGGCAGAGGGTGTCCGAGCAGGCCCAGGGCTCCCCCGTGGAGCTCTACTACATGGTGCAGACCACGGACAGCGGAGACTGCAGCTCGGAGGACTCGAGGAAGGGAAGCGCCGCTCACTCGGACCAGCCGAGGCCGATGGGCTACTCGGCGGGGCACACGCCCATGCAGCGCATCGGCAGCGTCCGGCTGTTCCAGCCGCTGTCGGAGCTGAAGCTGGACACTAACTTTGTGGTGATGGCGCCCTCCAAACCCATCCGGCAGAGAGAGACGCTCTCTGCTTTCCTGGCTCTGTCCACGCTTTCTACGGTGCCAATATTCACCCTCAGGTGAGTCAGCCTCCTCCCGGGAGACGTTCACTCTGCCGTGCTGCCGAATATCTCCTAGTTCATTTAACCAGACGTCATTGAGCATAAAGATAAAACTCCTGAACCTTAAATTCGACAATCCATGTTTAAATTGACATTCCTGTATGGGTACAGGAGGACATTCTTCCCCATTGTCTCCCTGAGTTATACACTGAAATTAAATTACAGGCAACGCAGTTACAGTACTGCCATGTATTTACTACACTACGTTGTTGTTGTTGTTTGGAAGAATTACTTTTACGGCTTGTTTAATCAAAATAATCTGCGGTTGGCAAAATCAGGAACTAATCTCTGGCATTACAGATTTTTAAATGTGTGCGTGATAATCCTTTGATTTGCCGCACCCGACACCAGTTCACAGACAACGTTGCCATGGACACCGCTAGTCAACTGCCCAGGATCACTCACGTCATTAATCCTGTTTATTTAGGTCATTTGTCAACTCATTACAAAAAACATACTATCATAAACAGAAAGAAGCGTTAACAAGAGAGTGGTGAGCAACACAATCCATTCCCTCGCACACGGACGGACAACATTCAGATATTTCTTTCCTGCATCTTTTTTGCAGAATAAATGTGCATTTCAGATGGCAGGCGTTTTTGTGATAGAACATTTTCTTTCTATGAGAAAGAGGGAGGTCGCCACATGAAAGTTGAAGCACAAGCCGTTTGACATTGTTCAATTTAAGTAAAAAGCTCAAAAGCCGAAAACAGTTAAGAGATTTCATTAATTTTTGATCCATTTGATTTCGTTTACAGTCAAGGTCTCGGTATCAACCTTTATAATAAATGTTTTTATTTTGTATCATTTCCATTATCTAGCTTTCACTAAATTATAATCTTTTATCTGAATACAACCCTAAATATCACGTGTAGCCGGGCTTCCATTTAGAAGAAATTTACTGACTGCTACATTATATATATATATATATATATATATATATATATATATATATATATATATATATATATATATATATATATATATATATATATATATATATATATATATATATATATATATATATATTAATTATATATATTGCAATGGCTAAAATGATGGATGGGTTTTTCTTTGTAACTTTCCAAGTCCTTTCTGAGAAACATTACATATATATTATGGTGCTTAAAGCCTTCCCAGCTTCATCTTTGACAGGGGACTTTGTTTTGACTGGATAACATCGTAATTATACCCCTTCTGCGTGCTTTATGAAGATTGTTTTAATGTACTCACCTTCAAAATTGCCTGTCTGCGGAAAATTTGTATCTGAGGTGTTTCCACATAACAACAAGGTAGTTATTGATTCATTGAGCTTTGTCTCACACAAATTACCATTCAAAGTGACTCGTTGTTGTGGAATGCAAATGAGGGAGTAAGGAATATGCATTCAACGAGCTACTTCAACGCCAAAGATCTAAATCATGGCAGATGAAGCAGTTAGCAGCCTCAAAGTGGCGCTGTGACAGAGGGCCCTGGCAATTTGTCAACCCTGGGCGAGCAGGAAATCTGCCAAAAAGCCTCATTGCTTTTCCTCTTGCGCAAGTGATGATGAACTCCCATGAAGTATTAGCGCTTGCAGTGTGTGTTTATCACAGTTGTCAGCATGTGTGTAAATGGGAACTTTAAAGGCGGTATTTTTCTCGCAGTGGCATTTTGCACCAGTGTTGCACCCCGATCGTTCGGGAAGTTTGTCTTTTTTATGTTTCCCGTTGGGATGAGACTTTGAATTCAACCGAAATTACCTCATTAGCAACGGAAAGATTAAACCTCAAAGTGATGGAAAATCACAAGCTACTTTACAGCACTTGACTGCCAGCTTACTAGAGAGTATTTGAACACCCGGCTGCTGATGATTAATCTCGCCTCCACGTTGCTGCGCCTTGCTTTTATGCTACTGGGTTAAAACTGTGGTGCTCCTCAATTTCCTGATAATAGAAAAGAAGAAAAAAATGTTACCTAATAATACCCTTAAAGCACTTAATATTCCCGTGAAGGCGGTGTGAATGCACATTGTGATCACAGGCAGGGAGGGGGGGTGGATTGTGTGAATCTGTGTTCAAGACAGACGTTCTGACTTGTGTGTCTGAGTGTGTTTGCATACTGCCGCCCAGTTTACTTTGATTTACTGGTGTGGGTGTGTGTTTACAGACAGTTTACGTTACAAGTAGCTCTTGCGAGTTCCTCCTCGTGGCAAAGGCCTCGTTAACTATTAATGGTTCTCCGGAGTTACTGTTTCCTCCTCCCAGTTATCTTCTCTCCCCCCGGATCCATCTCCTCCTCTCTCCTCCAACATGGACAAAATAATACAGAGAATCTCTCCGGACAAACTTTGTTTGTTCTTCTGTGTGTTTTTTTTTAATACAAAGACTAACTAAACCTTCACTTTGATCTCAGCTACACACCTGTAAAGTTCTTAGGTTTTTCTATAGAGCTGCAAAGCCATCACGCTGACAAAATCTGTCTACGGAAAGACCGATATAGAAATTGAAATTGGACTCAAAAGTTCCTGCTAGACAGGATTTCTACTACTCGAATACTTTGGCTTCCGATAGATATACCAGTAGATGTCAGTCAGTTATCTCAGTGGGAAAATCCTGTGCAGAAAGGTGACAAGCGGTCTGGAGGCAAAGCAGTATTTTTTACTCGTGTGAAGCTAAACAAATTGTTTGGATCTAGTAAAGCATATTTAGTCTTTCAGTTAGTAACATATGTTTTTACACGCCCCTTTGTTAAGAAATCCAGTTGCTGCAAAAAATGGAGGGAAAACACTTCCATTTAAAGCTCCACTGACGAATCACTGGCCGTAAATTGTGAATGTTATGTAGCCCTCTGGCAGGACAAAGATTCATGCCAAAATATTCAGTAAATGTGTCATTTCAACTTGGAATCTTGGCATTATGCTTTTAGAAAAATTGATCTTTGGCATGTGTCATTTCTGCTGTGATTTTCACAAGCTTCCATCAACTGTAAAGAAACAAAATAATCTCTCATTTATCATAAACCTTCCAGCAGTGTACACAATTATGAAAATAGCTTCCCACCACACCGACCTACTATTTTTACGTTGCAATACAAAGTTCCTCACGCAACAAATTTAAAATACCATTCAAAATATGTCCTTTTCCATTATTTTCTATTTTGTTGTCTTATAGTGTAATTGATAGCATTACATCTAATCCAAACTAATAAGAAATTATTTTGTCTAATTGCAGGCTTTTAACCCTTGCCTCTGGAAAAACACATTCATAAATATTTATGAATACAATCACATGTGCCCATCCAGATACAAACATGCACACGTACATTGCATCGGACCTGCCCCGAGCCCAGTGTAAAGTCACGGTGTGTTCGTCATGCTAACAGCTCCCTGTGCAATCAGCAATTCCCTGCCTCATTAGCCACGAAGAGAGTGGTGTAACAGGTCGGAAAAGGGTTTTGCAGCTTCTCCTTATTCAACATGCAAATGAAAACACCATTTCCTCCTGAACAAATTAACAGGCTTTTCAAAAGATTAACTGCCCCAGCTGTATTGTAATTTTGACTAAACAATCCAACATATTCACAGATTTCCCCCCTGGGGGTTGGGGTTGCTTATGAATGCAAATGAGTGTCTAATATCTGAGAGTGCGAAGGTGCTTCATACTTTGTCAGAGTTGCAAGAGTGTGCTGTGGTTATTTTGAGATTTGCAGTGCTCAGGGGTATGAAGACAGAAGGGCTGTGCTTTCCAATGCTGTGCCGAGTCCAATCTTTAACAGAGTTCAGGACCACAGGCTGTGGGCTTCCGCTGTGTGTTGCCGGCCATTGTTTGGTGAAATATCAGCAGGAGAAAAGGTTGGAATAAAGACGTTCTCCTCAGTGTATTAGCCTTATCTCAACCTCACTCCTCTGTAAATTCGCTTTTTCTTAAAGGTCATGCGAGACAGGTATGTCTTTTCTATTTCGGTTCCTATCTGTACTTTTCCTTGTATTTTAACTGGCACTCTGTCTCGGTCTCTCTTCCCTCCCTCCTTGCTTTGTTGAATTGGTCCGCATCCATTTGTACTCTGGAAAACACAGACTTTGGTCAATCTACTCAGTAATAAGTAGTTAGTCACATATAAGGCCTAAAGAGATCGGTCACTATTTAGATATTGCGCTCTATTGTATCCACCACAAATCAATAATCAGTTGCCTGGAGCAAGTCATTGGACTCCTTGTATTTTCTAACATAATGATTTACGATGATCGCTTTTCTTCACTTGAAACTGATGAATTTATTGGACACTGGAACCCGACAATGTATTACGATCCCACTTCCATGCTGCCTGTCTTCAAATTATTCTGCTCTACCCCTCTGACTTTGGGAATGGCTACATGTGCCCAAGGGAATTGTGTGATCCCACAGGTTGAAAAGGGGCTGCAAGAAAGCGACTTACCATTCCGACTGACACATGCCTTTGAGACTATTACTATCGACAGGGTGAGAGGTCGCTTTGGGTTTTCTCTCTGGTTGCTTTGAACTTGTGAAAGTCTTGCAGGCCCCTTTATAAGGGCAGCCGAGGGATTGAAGGGAGCTGGAACTGGGTACACCCAAGAGAGCTGTGCCCCATATCTGGGCCAGTGATAGGATTACAGTAAGTAAGTATTGAAAACGTGTGATATGTACTTTAGGGAAGTCTATCTGTTCCTCTTATGCGTTTCAATGTGAGTAAAGATACTACCGTTTGATGTAAAAATAACAGATTATTTTGGAATGATTTGATGAAAATATGTCTATGAGAAGAGCATATTCTCGAAAATATTGTCGGTATTGATTCAAAAAGAAGCCCAACCACAAATGCCGAATGGTTGTTTCCAGGAGACGACCATTAGCAGATGGGAACACAATTGTATCAAACTTGTTTGTGTGAACGTACGATTGTACATTTGTACTATTGTTTGTAGAAAACAAACCTAATTTGACCTGAACACCATTGCATCCATTTTGTTCTGAATGCACTGTGCAGCTTACACGATTGCACATCAAAGTTAACATCTAAAAACCTTGGGTGGAGGTTGAGAATTCTCTTCACAATGTTGTTGAAGCCCAAATGAAAAGCGCTCGCCAAGATGAAACCGAAATCTACTGGGACTCCCAACGAGAGGAGACTGTCGTGAGGGATGTTTTTATTTTTTGTATTTGCTGTGGCAAATCCAACTTATCCAACTGTTGTTAACATCTCCAGGCTACCCTTTGACTCCAACTTCCGCATCACTGTGAACTCCAACTTCTGCAATCTGAGTTGAAGATGATACATGTGGGGCCGGAGGGCTTGATAAACAGGGTGGGATTAGGTAGTGAAGCCGTCCTGGCAGAATAAGCTGCGCTGGTGTGTTGGTCGCTCTCTCTCTCTCTCTCTCTCTCTCACAGTCACAAGCTTGGCCTTCTAATCACTTGTTTATCCTGCATGTTTCTCATAAGGATTTTCTTTGATTAGTTGGAGCCCACAGACTTGACAGCTACAACACAAACTCCAAGGCATGCAAATTTTAATGTGGACTTGAGGCAAAGAAATGACGAATGTGCGGTTGTCATGTATCAGGAGCCCGGTTAAGAAACTGCCACCATGAGGAATAAAATGTTGTTTTACTTACTGAAGCTAAGTACTGTAAGACATTGCACCACCCCCAGAATGGTTATATATGCACAAATATACAAGATAAATAATAAAAGAAGGTTTAGAGAACAAGCGTAAAACACTAACCTCTTTGGCAGCCGCCAAACAGTTGCCTCTTTGCGCCATCTAGCACACGCCCTGACCGTCATTAGCTCCTAACAGGGCCGTGACTCCGACCATAGACACGTGTCAGTCACCTGTCAGAAGCCTGACTGACACGTGTTTGTGCGATATGTGTCATATTTCACAGAGGGGAGCTCCTTGATGACTTTGGTCAAAAGGCAAGCGGCGTGCACAGAAACTGTAGCGATTCTACTGGAATCAATGCCTCGCTTTAGCTGAAAAAATGAGAGGTGTCTGTGTTTGTGCAGTTGGCCTGGTGTTATCTGTGCGAGCAGACTAATTCTTTTTAAAGTGATTTTTCTGCTTTCTCCCTCCTGGCACTCAAAATAGTTGGCCACTGTAATTACTGAAATGAATGTCCTTAAAAAAAAAGACCATAATACAACAACTAATCATACAAAAGGTGGGATAACTATAGCTGTAAAAACAAATGGGACCAGTGGCGTGAGGTGCCCCCCACACCAAGCCTCTACCTCAACCTTCATTTTTTACCAAAGTAAAGTAAAAAAGTAAAAAAATGCAGTGTGGTTAATTGTATCTGTATTTTCTGCAGCCAAATCAGATTGTGAGAACGCAGATGCAGTTCATGCTTTGCTCACAAGAGCAATGAATCTGGCCAAAGCAGTTAAAAGTGTTTTTGATGCCTGAAGGAAACTGGTTTCGGCGGCCGTCTCATTGCTGCTTTATTACAAGTAGTTTTTGGGCTTTGCAAATGTTAGTTAATGTATTTTCAAATATACCTCCTGCACCTCCAAATACATTGCTATTTTATTTGTTTTTCTGAAATTCCCAGAAAAGGGGGCCTTTCCTTCCTAGACACAAGGTGAAATACAGACTTTGAAGCCCGGAGAGACCAACAGAAACAAGTTGACAAGCATACAGAGTCTGGGATTCTGGGGAAAATCATTAGACTGATTTATATTGAGCGTGCAGCTTGGAGCAGTGCCTTTGGCTGAGCTTTAAGCTGTGTGCCGTTGGTCAGTGGGGCTGTGGCTGGTTGGGAGGTCAGCCATTGATCTGCAGATATAAGCTGGTACTTTGGGCCCAAGCCTTCCTCATCCCGTGGCACTATCACCACTGCGGGTGGATAACCCCTTGATCAGCTCAGGGGTTTGTGTGTGTGTGTGTGTCAGTGTACACTGATTAGCAGAAAGATGCAAGTGACTGTGTGTCCTCATACGTCTACAGATCTTGTTCTGGTTGAGTGTTTGATGCCTGAGATCTGTAAGATTCCTTTTTTTATGCCGCTGGACTGAAATATTAAAATCAGTTGCCATCAGGATTTTGCATCTGTGGTAATCTGGTTACTCAGTGTTTGATTTTTTTTGTTAGTTTAGAGAGAGTAACATTAAATAACACCTAAAATTACACTATGACAAAATGAGAATAAACAGAGGATCATGGTCGAATAACATCAGAGATGCAAAGTTGAGAGTTTACTATATCATAGATCAGAGGTCCCCAACTGGCCTCATGTTGGAATATATTTGGGGGGGGTGCCGCTGTGGTCATTTTTCAAAAGTAAATATTTAGAAGTGAAATAGAAAACATTTTTGTAATCATGTGGTTCCGCGGCCCGATATCTACTTAATGATATAGCTACCACTTTAAATTGAAGGAATAACAATTAGCATCAATCAATCATTTTGTACAATCCTCATTAAAACTCCTTCCACTATTATGATAGTCTGGATATTTAAACTTCGGCTAAATTATTGACGGTTCAATGGAATTTTTCTCTTTTCATAAGCAAAAAGGTTAGCGATCTTGGTCATGGTAAATGTCCTTTGGTGCAGTATATAAACAAAGTTTATCTCATGCTCGCTCATGTGCATTTTACGGCACATGGACTAGCTCATTAAAACATGCTCCATGATTTACCCCCCCCCCCCCCCCCCCCCACACACACACACACTCTAATTAACTTAGAATAGGCAGTGCCACTGCAATAATTGATTCGTTTTCAAAATGTGTGTCCTAATCACTGTAGGTAAGAATCATCCTCCGATAAGGGTAAACGCTGATGTTAAAACCAGGGAAGACCGGAGGCTAATTTCCACTATAGTGTAGAGTATGATTTCTATTAGAGGCTGAACTACTCATTAAAAAGACCAACAAGGTGATGCAACTCTCCAACGTGTAAGACAATAAAACAAAAAGAAAAAAATCTTTGATACAAATAAGTTGGGAACCAATTTAACAAATGAGTTTTTGTGGAATTGCTCTGGTTTCCTGTATATTTGCAGTAATCAATGCTTTTTATCCCAGTTATACAATAAATGTATTTTAGATCTTATTTGCTGTTGATTAACATAACATATAAACAGACTACATTTATACAGTTGTATAACAATATATTCTCTATCATCATCTCACATTATATTAGATTTTGAATTGGTAAATATGTATTTTAATGGATAGAGACATTGAACATATTATACTAAAGATGAACAAGTACAGGATGTAAATAGAAAACTATTTGACTACTAATCTTCATTCATGCAGATGGTACTTAAGTCCTCCCCAAAGAAAATACACTGAGTGTCTTTAATGAATGGATGACAACAACTTTATGTCTCCTCATTTTCAAGTCTAATAAAAAAGAAAACGTGTCCTTGAGTGCGTTTCCGAGTCTTTAAGCCTCCACTGCCATTGGTGTTCAGAAGTACATTATCTGTCTGCTCTTCTTTGGTTGAACCACTTAAATAAGAGGTTTAAAAAGTCCTGGATGACCGGATGACTCTCAGGTTGACCATGTTCTGGCCCTCAATACTGGTGACTTCAGAGGATCTGGCATTTTCACTTCTCAGGTCTGCTCTTTTTCTGGCCCCCGAGGCCTCCCTTTTATATCGTCACAAATTAAACTCAACCGTTTCAACTCATTATTTTCCTGGTACCTTGCAGATGATCTTAAAATGTCTTTGATGAATGAGTAAAGGGTTAGGGTTAGAGCTCGGCGGAAGTGGCAGATGAGATTGACTGGATGTTAGTGAACGCACCTTGACCCCGAGTCAGGAGACACGTGGTGGCCACTCCCTGCTTCGAGGAGACGGCGAGTGAAATGAGCAACAGGAAGCAGAACTGCGCCCTCGCATTCAATGTGCTTTCTTTTCTTCTGCTGGATGACTGATGAAAGACTTTTTTTTAGCATGGCCGTTTTAAACATTGACAGCAATGTATTGACTGCTCAGTGCTTTGCTAAGTGCTACTTAACAGACTCAAGGGCACATTTCAATGCGTATAAGAGAAAACACTACTCAAAATATGACGATATCTTTATGTTAAATTAGGTGTTCTTTCTTGATATCGTTAAACATGAACTGCAATATGAACTCTTTTGCTTTAACGCGCCCAAACAGAGTTTTTTTTTTACAGTCGTTGGAATAATTTGTGATAATCTGATGCAAAAATACCTTACGGTGGTGTTTAACTTCTCCGAGTTAATCTGTGCTTTTTAGTTGTTCTTCATCTCACTTTAACACTTACATTTGGTTTCGTTGTTCGGAACCAAAGAAAAACAAAACGTGGTGTATATGTTTGGGCCATTTCGTGTTCACCCTTAAACCCTGCCCCCCCCAGTGCGACACGGAACCAGGGGGGGAGGGGGGGGGGGTGAGTGCATGTACTTCAGTAATGGGAAAAGGCGAACTCACATCACAGCCCTCGTTTTAGTACGTGCGTTTGTGTAGCCGCGGTTGTTACAGCTGTAAAGCACATTCTGAGGGTTCAGACTCCCTGAACAGATCACAACCAAACAGGAAAACCCAGCAGTTTGTTGACCGTGACAAGCCTCCATAACTCCGGGTGTTGCATTATTCATGCACTACGATACTTGATTCAGGTGCTACTTCAGAGGCTTTTGTCAAGCGGAGGTATTGGAGATGTTCGTTCGACAACTCGCACACCTGCTGGAGTGTAACCGCCGTTGCACATTGCGTGACGCAAATGTCTCTGAAAAGACGCAGCCATCATACTTGACCCATGGCTTTAAAGTTTGTGTTCGCATCAAGGTGGCTGAGGCCTGAAAGGGCACTTGTCCTAGTCCACTCTTTTCACCGCTCGCCCCCCCTCTAGCACGCAGTGTTCGGCTGTGGTTCAGGAGGAACAGACCCGGCGTTGTCGCTCCGCGAGGCTCAATGCCGACAAGATGTGTTTAGGCCCAAGGGAGTCGTGAAAGACACACACACACACACACACACACACAGACACACAAACAGAGGCAGCAGCCCGAGGGAGTCCTCTATGAAGGGATCAGTGTAAACATCCTGTGGCAGTCGAGGTGTTGGTGGCCTTGTGAAGTGGAAGCAGCGCTCCGGGCATGGAGCTGGCTGATAAGCACTACCACCGCAGAGGGGAGAAGTGAGTTGGTCATCCCTGTTAAGAGACCAGCAGCCCTCCACTCCCCCGGTGCCGTATTACTGCAGGAGCACACCGGGGAGAAGCTTACTCCTGCAGGGAAAGTGAAAAGAGCCCTTTTTATGCCTGTACGCATTCAAGTTATCACGCTGTATCACAGAGTAGTACGAAGCGCCCTGAAGGTCAGGGGTTTGTGGGGCAGATCAAATGAGCTTATCTCCAGCAGAAAACAAAAAAACAAAAGCCTTGGTCATTTGGTTGATCCTGTAGCACACTTGGACAAACGTGACATCCAGGCGTGCGTTGATTTAGAAAAATCTTTTATTCCTCAGCGAACTGGGGGAGAAATTAACCAAGCTACAGGTGCACTGGTTTTCTCTTCTTCCTTCTTCTTGTCCCTCCTTCCAAACTCTGTGGACCCCACAATCCCTCAAGAAGCCGTATTTCTACATTATATTTACAATTGGCTTCTTGTGGTGGGGCAAACAATGACAACTGACCCACTGGCCAAAGTAGCAGGATGACAAAAAACAAATGTCTTATGTTTTACCAAATCTCTCTTTGACACATTTCTTTCTCCTACCACAAGTCCAAATTTTCTTTTCTTTCATGGTGGTCTTCACAATAGTGAAAATAACACCGTAAATAAAGGAGACAGCATCCCACTAAAGTCCCTTCTCAGACTTCAACTATTGGACACGGAAATTCTTGGGCAGTCTCTTACTCTGAAGCCACTTGAATGCCTGAGTCTCTATCATTAATCCACAAGTTGAAGTTTGACAAGTCCAAACAACAGTTGTTTGCTGCAATAGAACTGCACTAAATTGTTAAATACAGTCCCTTTATCACGGGACAGCAGGCCACACAGTCCTGATCCGCAACCAGAGACAATGGAGAAAGCGGTTGTTTGCTTAGTCACACATTGCAAGAAGAAGATTTTCTATGCTTGTAAGAACAGACGTGACGACAGCAACAAGTAATAGTCATGCTGTGAACAAATAATTGTTCTCTGCGACTGATATGAAATGCTACAATTTTGAATAAAGCTGCACAAAAGGTGAGTGACTATGTTTTGATAAAATGAAAAAGGAAATGTTATCTCTCTATACAAGCTGATAGTGTGTGTGAGTGTGTGTGTGTGTGTGTGTGTGTGAGAGAGACGGTCAGTCTGCACATCAGCCCTTAGTTCCACACTGCCCTCTCCTTTGGTGACTCTCCAGCGATGTGCAAAATAAGCCTCTCTGAACGGCACCCTGGGACCAGTGCATGATGAAACCATTCCAAGGATAAAGTTGTCTTGCGAGGTTGTTCAAACAGATCTTATTGAGTTCGCTTTATCTCAGTTTACCATCCGTGATACGTTGGGGTCAGATTTAGACAGTTGTTTCTCTGTTCAGTTGATTTAAACAATTACATTGCCATCCGAAGCTTTCTACACGCTGATAGTCCACAGGATGTGACAAGGAAGTCCAAAAGATTACTGGTGAACGTTTCCTTTTCATGCAGGTAAGATTTTTACCCAAAACCAATCCTTCAAATACCCCCCCCTCCCGTTTCCACAGTGCTTTGTAAAATCCTATTGTAATGAAAGAAAAGCACAGCACCAGCTGAGATTATCAGTTATGTTTCTATCCAAGCCTACACCAAAGTCAATTAATCTAGCCCTAAACCAACTCTATATTTCCATTGGTTACCTCTTTTTTTCTCTGCCATCCTATCCTTTGCTTTCTTTCACACACTTCAAACACTGCCAGATGACTGTGTAGTGTTTTTCCCCCGGTCTGGATGTAGCGGAGCCTGTTGCTCCACATAATGAAGTGCAAATGGGGCTAATTTACTGGTCGACAAGCCTGCGATGGCAGCTCTGGGTTTTCCATGAACTCTCAGGATTGTGCACACATTTCAGAGCGTGTGCTTTATTTTGTCTCCCTTCAGGATGGCTGACATTGTAGCCGAACATAAAGGACACAGGAGACTGTGGAAGAAACCCAGATCGAGTTATTTTCTATTTCTAGCGTTTGGGCTTTTCTCAGTAAGAGAGCAGACATTTTTGGGCATCGTCGTGACAGTTTTTCGACGGACCTTGTCTGAACCGTTGGGTGGCGGTGACGGCTGACATCTTCCTCGTCACATTGCCAAAACCCCCCGTGGCTCCACACAAACGTCCCAACACTGACAAACAACAACAACGGTAATGTGTCAACCCGCCGCCACGGCCCACTCGGCTCACTCCACGCCAGCAGGAAGCATTTATTCAATTACATGGGGGAGTATTGATCGCCCCAGGCCCGCATGATGTACTGTAACATTTGACCCCGGCACCGTGACTGCCTGCATCACCTGCCCACACATCTGCTCGCTCAATCCAACAGTCATTCAGCCAATAAATCAGGTGCAGATGAAGCCTGGGAGAGGAGCGGAGCGTAGCACCGTCTGAGACGCCGTGGCCCCCGGCGCCATTAACGCGGCACACTTCATCAGTGCGAGCTGGCTTTGGTGTCCCCCGTGTGTCCCATCTTTCAAAACCTCCACAACAGTGTATTCATTCAATTTATGATCTAATTAGAGGGCATAATGAATAGTCAACCATTTGAAACGATTGTGATTAAAATGTTTTAGTGATTGCCAAAGATTAATTGTTTCAGTAATGCTTTCGGATTGATGCAATTTGCATGCATATGGCAATTAGGAAGCCGCTTTCTGACTGTGCCGTATTTCTTTAGTCTCTGAAGTCATTTCCGACCGAAACTTTTAGCGAAAAATATCCAAACTTGAAACGGAATTTTATCTCATGAGTGAATTCTAGTGAATAAATTTAGTTTTAATTGTTAAAACACAGCAACAAAGATTTGAACTGGACTGGAAAGTTGGAGTTAACCAGTTGTCCAGATTAATTTTGATAATTTTGTACATTGTGCTACTTTGCATGCAACACAACATAAACTCCATTATACGGTATATAAATCAGTCACCTTTTATAGAGTTTTAGTTAGTTTACAACCATTATTGTAATGATGATTATTGCAAAACGTTGTTCAGGCTTAATTCATGCATTCAATAATTAATGATGGTTATTGTTTTATCTATTTTTTTAAGCAGTACAAGTGAATATGTGTTGGATCGCTATAATCTTGCAGTACAACATGAAACGATCTGACTGCATTGTCAGAACTGTTTTATGGATTTACAATTACACAGTTCAGCAGCTTTAATTGTTTCTTGCTCTTGTATGTGTATAAAAAACACAAACTAAAGAGGAGTCTTCAAGGAAAATCTTGCCTCACCTCCTCGCCTGTTGGACGGAGAATTGGATAAAGTCTCAAGATGTCACATTTCACACGTTATTTCAAACGTTATTTCATACTTACATACTGATTTTAACTTATTTGAGGCTCTTTCATTATTGAACAAAGTTATTTTAAATAAGGACTAGTTTTTTTTATCAAAATTGCTTCAATGACAAAATGTAATAATTTAGGAATAATATAATAATAATATTGTCTGTTGTAATGTGTTTTCTTTTCTCAATCTTTAATCCTCTATGTTATAAATGAATACATTCTAATACGAAAGTCTGAACACACGTGTCCCGTCCTTTACGCCTCAATGCTTTCACTGGTTATCCCATTTTTAACGTCACATTACAATGACCCATCGGTAATTCCCCTGGGCTAAGTCAGCATCTAATGCTGATTTACGGAAACGGATCATAAAAGGCTCAAAATATCTGCCTGAGCCCTCAAACACTCAGCGATTTGACAATGGGACAGAACTAAACCCTCATGGAGTTAGCGGGGCACGGAAGGGTGGGGATTGGGCCACAAAGGGTGTAAAACAAATGTAAGGGGAGGAAGTGAAGTTAATCCAGGGAAACGAGATGCAGGAAATTACAAAATAAAATAAGGAAAAACCGACACGGCGTCGAGTTCCTTAGACCTCGAGCTACATCGTATGTGTAAAGAACTACTTTAATGCCAGACAAGCGCATTTCGGCTCGTGTCCCTCATCAGGGTCATCAGGGGGAATACCCAGTGTTAATCTGTGTAACCCTTTCTGCAGCTGATGTACCAATTTGCCATAATCTGTCTCACTACATCCTCAGATTATACTGCTTGGCCCCTCTTCTGCAGCCATCCAAATATTGGATGAGTCCTGGATCATCCATCCGGGCCAAACAAATCCTATGCAAAGTCTAATTTTTATCCCCTGCATGCAACCTTATGTCAAATAGGTTTTGCTGGGCCCATAGCCGGTATGTGTTTGGCCTATCCCCCGTTTAACTGGCACGGCTTCCATTCAAACGGCAGCCACAGGGATCAAGTCTCTGTCTGCTAAAACATGACCTCATTTCTTCAGCTAATCTACAGCAGCAGTAGTTGTAGTGAGTTCCTGAAATCCAGCATTAAAGCAAATAAAACATTGGACTTTTTTTTTTTGTACACTGCTTGGCGTCGATCCCGGTAATTATAAAAAGAAGAAATTGTGTTAATCTAAAATCCTGTACTGCACTGCAAATCCAGTGAGTCAAATATGTGTTGAAATGTGCTACACGTAGGGTGACAGATTGGTGATGTTCTTGAACTTCACATTGAGTCTCGAGTCGTGACGAGAGGCGGGCTGTGATTTACTGAAGGGGCCCGGCCCGTGGCCATAGTGGGTGTTGCGCAGTGACACCCCTCAGTGTCACCCCCTGTCGGTCGGCTTTGTGTACAGTCGCTGCGCACGCGCAGAGCTCTTTGATATTTCAGTTAATACTCACCCACAACCGGCCTGTTTCTTTAATTGGAGTGGTATCATTTGTTGAAATCTTCTTTGTTTTTTCCATCCACTTTTGTAAATAGGCTTGAATATCACGTGACATAAGGAGATAACAAAAGCTCGGGACAGAATAGAAAATACAAAGTCATTGACTGCTCAGAGCTATTGGCTTTGGTAGATGTCATTCTTTCTGAGGCACAGTTTCCTCCCCTTTCTCTCAGCTTCCTGTTCTTTCAGTCATTAAGTAAATAAAGCCTTAATTACATTTTGCACCCGCTCTATGATAACTTGCCCCAAACCAGCAGCCATGCATCATGCAGAACTGGGCTCCACATAATGCTGTCTAATTATCATCATAATATTATTATTATTATAGCACTCTTGAGGCGTTTGCTTACAAAATGATGTTTTAAGGATGCCATTAGCATCAGCTGTATAATAGTTTGTTCAATAAAATGTGGTTGAGGCAGGAATCATTTGTTCTTTTTTTTTATGTTGAAAGCCTTCACATAGCAGAACACAAATGAAGGACAAATTAATTATACAGCTTGTATAAGAACATTTGTGTTATGCATGTTGTTTACTGTTCTGCTCTCATTCTAACAAGGTGAGTTAAATCATTGTGACACTAGATTATGCTGATGCCTCAAAACCGCAGTAGTTTCCCTTTTTTTATTGACAGCAAAATAATGATTTCCTTAGAGATGTATTTAAGACGTACTGTATGAAACCTTGCCCTGTTTTTTAAATGGAATATTCCCTTCCTCAGAATCTCAGGGGCTTCTCTGAATTCAACTCAAATCCATTTCTTAGTGCTGCTGCCCATGTGATTGCTCTTGATCTGTCATTGATTCGTTCATGTCATGATGCTATGGCCAGCTCGCATTTTGAACCTCCTCTCATTTGAAGTTCTCTGCTCTCCACTGAGTTACTCCTTCTTCTTTCTTAAAGGCAGGAGTTTGTTCCCAGACCTCAGGTCCAAACTACATATGTCAGCCATCTGTTTGCTATTCCCTTTAATTAAAAAAATACTGCCAAAAAGATGTTAGACGAGGCGTCGCCATGCCTGGCGTTTTTTTCTCTCCAGGCATTCAGATGTGGATGAAAAGAGGATTTGGCTGACGGCAATCAACTCCTCTACCCTGCTGTCCTCTTGGAGTAAAAAGCAAAGTTTGTGCTTTTCTTGGACAGTACCGAGGGCTCCCTGCATAACTACCTGATTGTAAACATGTCTATTGAGCATATCCTCAATTAAGGGGCACTCAATATAATCAACTGGGGATTGAAATGACTTAGAGGCACTTCAAGTAGTACTCCCCTTGATCATCTTTGTCCCTTGACAGAGGGGTAGCTTTTTACCGTTCACAGCTTCAAAACCCTACCCAGCCTTCAGGTTTGGATAGCACCGATATTGATTTACAAATAATGGCGAGATGATAGGCGGCCAATGGCAGTAGGAAGGGAAATTGAGTAGGAAGGAAACATTTCTGAAGGGTAAAGTGAAGGGGCAGATAGCTCATGCAAGGCAACAGCACTTTGCCAACAACATCTAAAGGAAATTAAGGGGTTTGGATGAAGGTGGGGTAATGACCGCCTGCATGATATGATGCTCCCACAATTCTCCTTTTTCCAAGTAAAAAGGAAAAAGATGTTTTAAACTCACAAGTTGAGAAAAGTACCAAAGAATGTTTAGATCGTTTAGAGGCGATTAAGTCTTTTCCATGGTTATCATGCTTGATTGTTGTATTGGCTCGTCTGTCAACTGCCTTTTCATGTTCTTCTGAAGATTCGATATTCATAGATTTATGTATTGATTACGTTTCAAGCATGTATAGTAATAAGGACAAAAAGGGCAACCAGGAGGAAATGGGCACTGTAGGAGTAATACTAAAGCTTTAGGGACACTAAATGAGTAATAGAGCGCACAGCCAGGCTAGCTGCTCCGTTAGTAAAGCTTGTTGTTAGGGAAATCAAAAGTGTTAAAGTCAGAAGTAACTGCTTGAGTAAAAAAAAACATGAAAGTCTCCACCAATTTCTGTCCAATGTCCTCAAACAGCTACAGAAGTCAACCTGCGGATGGTGCTAGAGGAATAGTCAGGGCGTCACCACAGTTGGTCGACTTTATCCTCCAAGGACCATGAATTTCAGCACAAAATATAATCATTAAGAACCCAGTTGGAGCAACTGACTGACCCTTTACGCTTGTTCAGTGGTGGCTGGTGGAAAATGTTCTAGTTAGGGCAATCAAATCAATTTCAGCAAACATCCCATGTTTATTTAATGCAAAACAATGAAGGTATCAAAAACCCTTTTGCAGTTATGTATTTAATATTTATTCCAAAAAAAAAAAAAAACTGACCATCTTATCTTTATCACTCATGCAATTTGGAATGATATAATATATTTGTATGTATCAAATAATAATAACCAGGCTTGACAAGAACAAACAAGCCTGGGGCAAAACCAATGTTGGCCCAGGCAGAGTCTATTTAGAGATGCTGATTGGCTAAATTGTATGTTAAGACATTTTTTTTATTTAATCAGCAATTCTGAAGACTGCTTCTTAGACCTGCCTTCCACAGAAAATCTTGAGCTTGCCCCAAGCGCAGATAAAACTGGCAGGGAAAAGCATATATTTTGCGTGATATCATATTTTACAATAATTACTGGGTGCATTAAATATTTCAAAAAGACAAATAGAGATTTATAACTTATAATGCAATTTCTTTCCGCCACTGCCCTTGTTGCTTTGGTGGTTTTATTTTTTTACACAATAAAGTCTTAATTACAGGTGTAAAAAAACTGAAGCAGATTTTAGATTTCTACCCACTCGCGCTCACTTGAACACTAATTAAGACGTTTAGATCTTTGGAATTACCCAACAAAGCTTTACGGACTGAAATAAGATATTTAACTAAAATGCCTTAAAGTGGCCAACGAACAATGGGCAGGATCTATGTTTTCCGATTCCAAATGATGGGGTGTAGAGAGTGAATGGGAGAAAGACTGAGGGGAGCGTGTTCCAGAGACAACAGATAGAGACAGACAGAGGGAGATGGGATAAGAGACATGGTGAGAGTGAGACAAAAGGGCGACACGGAGAGCGCCGCAGCAGAGGAGCTTCGTCTGGCGAGCCCTCCTTATCAGATTGTGTTCATCTTGTCCTCGGTTTGCAGCGTTGCCACGCGCCACCACTTTTAACTAGCTCTGATAATGGGAAGAACAGCATCAAACTCATTAATTGAATTAGCTCCCTTTTTTTTATCTCTGCATCTGACTGTGTCCGCTCACCCTTAAAAACACTCAACCGACAGCTATTACTCAGCTAATTGACTCGGAGCATCTCCCCCGTTTCAAATGACTAATTTATTGAACGAGCTCCCATCTCGGTTCACCTGTCATTGGCTACTATCTAATTTAATTTTACCCAGAGGTGATGGAGATCATTTGGTTTCTTAGCGAGCGAATGAGTGGGAGGAAAGATGCATAGAAAATGCTGAGGTTCAAAGCAGTGTGCTTATTTCATACCTGTTTCTAGCTGCAGGTGTTTGATCATTTAAGGACACGGGCCAACTCAACTGGCTCAATGTCATTTTGTGTGCCTGCAGCAGATTTTAATCATCTAAACTGTTTTGAAATAAAATTGGAAAATGTGCCTGAACACAAGTTAGCGTGTGTTTCAGATTCACCATCTGACCAATTTGTCATTGGGTTTGGTTAATTATACCTCAGAACCTGGCCGCAGGTTGGAAACGAATGTGCTGGGACTCATCTGTATTACAGATTATAACTTTGCTCTAACTGGCTTCTCCTTTGCAGGCGCCTCTCTGTGATGTAGGGACCCAGGGTGGTGTCCTTTGTGGCTGAGCAGATATCAGAGCTATTGTTCTCTCTTTTCATTTGCCTCCACTAAAGCTTAGCTTTGTCCACCTACCCGCTCCCTGCCAATGTAAGAACACATAGGGTCTTTGTCTCATCAGACAAAGACCCTATGTGCTTGTGTATACTAACTTCATCAAGTTATCTGGGTTTTCTTTGTAGAAAATAATGATCTGTTTGGTGGGGGACATAACCTTTGAAATGGCTTCGTAAGGACAACATTGACATCAGTTTGTTATTCTTGGAAACACAAGACCAGAATAAATCAAAGAACTAAAACTAATAAGTTCTTACTCTAGACTACGGAGCATTAAGCCCTCACTGCACTGCGACTCCTCTCCTAAATCCTCTGTCCGTTTTCTACCAGAGTCCATTTATTTCAACACCTTTTTGAATGACAGCATGTAATCCCGTTCCTATTGTCGCCTGAAATTTGGTTTCAAGGAAAAGTACACTTCATTACCTTTGCCAAAAACATTAAGATTTTCATTTGTTTTCCTGTACAAGGAAAATAAGTGTGCACACATAAACACACACACCTGCGTAACTATATAGCAGAGCGCAGTTGTTGGTCGGTTGGACGTATTTAAACACATGGCTCACCCTAACAAGCACAACATCACCATAGTCTGCACACAGGCAGGAGTGATGGACAAATGAATATGTCAACGTTCTTTTCGAAGCTCTTATCTGCTCACAATAAGGTATATGGTCTGTTTTCATATGGGAAATGCAGTTATTTCTTCTATTGAGAGCATGCTACGTTTGTAAAAGATGCTCTGAATACCACCCTCAGAATTGTTTCTATTACATTTAATTCCCTGCTGTGTTAAGTGACATTAATGTGCATTACTATAGCATGCAGCACACGAGAGGCAGGCCCAAATGCAAGGTGTGGTGAGGCGTAGTTTGGGCGGGGGCATCAATCGCGGGACGCTGAAAACAATTCTGACAACTTCATCATAGCTGTAAGTACTGATCCCACTGATTAATGAGGCAGCTTCATGTGCTGATGCATGTGAAAGGGAACTCCTTTCGAATAGCTTTCCTTTAGTGCTTCCTCCCCCATCAGCCATGCCACTTGGTAATTTAGACTACTTACTTGTTGGCTAGAGAACTCTACATTTTCAGGTTTCTCTGTAATGTGTGTGAGAAGAATAGAGTGAGAAAGATGAAGGAAGGAAGGAAAGAAAGATGGAAAGAAAGACAGAGAAAGAGTTATTCATTTAGACGACAGAGTATTGGGAACATGGCCATATTGTAGTTAAGAAGGGCTTCATTATTTATCAACTATATTAATCAACCCATCTATGAACACATTTTATTGGTCTCCATGCCAAATACAGTTATTGGAATTCAGTAGAAGCCATAAATATTCCTACAAGCTTGTGTATGCATTTGTTAATTAGTATGGACTATTCTTTCGCATAAAATATGTGAAACCATTAAATGACAATCTAATTTAAGCAACGATGCAAAACCACGGATCCCAAAGCAACCCTCCCGCCCTCCTGCCCCCTCTAATTGGGATTCCATATTTCATTAATACGACACCGTACGACTCAAGTTCATATTATTTGATTACCCACTGGCCCGGACAGTCCACTGTCAGTTCGTCAATGTGTAGTAATTACCGAGGCCGTGGCGAGGACTGGAAAACAGGGGGGCAGGCACCAATCAGCCGTCTCCTCGTGGTTATCGTCTGTGTGTTGCACGCCGGCCGACTTCATCTCCGCACGCCAGAAGCGGCGGGCAGCACGAGGCCAGTTATCACCGCCTCAGCCGGTGTGGATAGGATCAAAGAAGACTGGGGGGGGGGGGGGGGGGGAGACACTGGAGGTGTAATGACTGCTCTCTTCGAAGGCCCGCAGCTTGGTGCGTCACGTCATTATCCAAACGCTAATGGGTTATTTTTTTCTCTTCGTCTTTTACAGTTTTTTGCAGTTCTAGAACGAGGACAGTCTCCAATTAGATTCATGCCGGGATGAATTACCCTTCATGTTTCACTGAATGGAAATGCTTGTTTTTTTTCCCCCTCACCTTTCTTTGTGCTATTGGTGTTTTACTTCAGATCCACGTGCAATAATTTCCCAGCACAAAATACACATGTTCTGCGGCGTTTGTGGCAGTGGTTCAGACAAGAGCAATTTGTAATGTTGGGGAAGAAGGCACCGTAAGCTGCTCACACACTTCCTTGCAATTCCATGTGACAGAGGAGGAGGAGGAAGAAAGTAACAGCGTGTCAGTACTCTGGAAGAGGGGGAGGTTATGGTCCTTCTCCGCCTGTATAGCCTCCCACAGACTGCGACCGGGACTAATGGAAGTGATAGAGGGACAAAGGGGCGGGGCAGAGGTGGCCTGACGGCTGCAGAGATCGGAGTCCCCAGGTGTGAGTGTGTGTCTGTGGCCCAGTTTGCTGCCTGTATTTATTGCTCCATTAAGTTGTGGAGAGTCCTGAAAATGTACTCTTGTGGTGTCTCAAAACATCTTCACAGGGGATTATCTTGAACTCGCCCAACTTATTCGATTATTTCAGGTTTCATCATTGCTAATAAAACAATTTGACTTGATTCACCTGCCTGAAGAGGTATCCTAAATATTCCTATTTCTCATTTTAAGTTATTATTCAAAGTGGATGTGGGATAGAATAGAATCTAAAGTTCCCTTTGTCAACAAAATATTGTTATATTTTTCTAGCATGCATCTCGCAACAAAATAAATAAAAAGTTTAGTGCTTTTATGTTAGGAAAAGCATTTCTATCAGTCCGTTGCCATCGTCCCAAAAAATATTTATTTCCAGTGGATAATTTGACGTCTTATGTGTGCTAGAGAGAGCATGCGTGTTTGAAGATTGTTTTCAGACCTCGAAAAACTTAAAGCCTTTGACGTGTTTGTTTGTGTTGAGAGAGAAAGAGAATAAAAGAGGCCGGGAAGTTTATGAACCGCTGAAACTGAATTTGCGAGCCTTTATGGTGACAGTCCCAGTATCTAATGTTACTTCCTTTAACCTGCGCATGTGTGTGTGTGTTTCAGGGTCAAGCTGAAGGACGGGGTGGCGTTTCTGGGAGCGAGAGCCAGTAACCCTGTTGTGTGGACGGTGAGTCAGGATGTCAGAAGTGAAGGTCACAGGGTCGTGACCCTCCACTGTCGGAGGAAGGAGAACAGCTTCAGCCAAAGGTACTTCCGCCTCTATTCTTCTCACAATCCATCGGCGTGTGGATGAAATATGAGGCGGACACCCGATGAACAACCAGAAAGCAGCGGCGCACTTGTTCATTTCTCTGACAGGTGTCCGTAGAGAGTGATTGCAAAGAGTGAGCATGAAAGAGGACATGACTCAGCATCTGAAGCAGTCAATCCTTGGCACTGCCAGCCACAAAAACCCCTCAGGCAGTCCCAAGTGAATACACAAAAATGCTTTGTTTAAGGAACAGCGTGTTTCCCACTTGCCTGCACTTAAGCAGCAGGGTGTGAGATTTTGATGGATCTGTTGTAATATAATCTATTTTTTTATTATCGCTTTGAAGTTTGAATAAGGATTGCAATGTTTCAGTGGCCCAGAGTGGACAGAGGAAACAGTCCGTGTGAAGCCCGATTATCATCTAGTTTATGGGCCACACTAATTTGACAAGTTGATCGCCTAAATTTAAAGCTTAACATTACAATGCATGGGAAAATATTTGCAATTTGTGATGTGTGTGTGTGTGATTGCTGACATTAGGCCGTTAAAACTATATTGTTGAGCGTGCAAGTGCGTACTATTATTTGACATTCAACTTGACAGCTAAGTGGTTTTATGTAAAGACAAAGTAGGTGCACACAGGAAGTGACACACCCAGGCTGGGCTGTTATTTCCCTCCGAGTGCCAAGGTGACGACAGTGATAAATGACAAGTCATCTATCATTTGATGCATCCCTCTCACAGACGTGCTGAGGAGCTGAGGCATTGAATTATACAGTACTGCTCAAATCAAGGTCATGCATGTTGAAGCTGGTATTGTGTCCTGTATTGAAATGAAAAAGCAACACCGGCTCTGACCTTAGGTTTCTTTAGCTTACATAAAATGCAATTACTGCGCCACACCAGTGAATTAAAGCATTGCTCAGTCTTTGCAAAATGTGAAGAAAATCAGAACACAGAACTTTGATTTAGAAAATCTCTTTGAAGAGATTAAATGGTTACAGAAAGAGCAGTAGCACTTTCTATTTTACTGAAATATTAAAAACACTCACACGAAGGAAACAATCAAAGGGTGATGGGGAGATTGAGAAGCGACTCGGAAGGTTCTTTGCTTTTTGTATTTTCCTACACTGCACAAACACACAAAGTTGCTGTCTGGATGGTTACATTGTACAATAAAATTGTTCTTTTTTTAACTGAAATAGGTATTGCTTAATTTGTTAGCCCGAAACAAGGTGCCCATCCACATCTTCTGTTGCAGCGTTCTGATTGGTCAAGCTCTCACTTGGAGGTCTCTGTAGATAAAGTGCTAAAGAGATACATCTTGTAAGATTAGGCTGGCTCAGAGGATACAACGGAGAAAGATTTGTTGAAATACTATATGTCAAAATGAATCTAATCTTTTGGCTCCCTGAAAGGATTTCTTTTCCTTACATACTTTCTCCAAGCCTTAACAAGTTAACACTCATTTTATTCTACTGCTGTCCAGTGGGTTAGAGATTTCCCCTCACTCGGGCTAAGTGCAAAAAGATCTTCATTATCCAGAATATGAATCGTGGTAATGGAAATACATGCAGATGAAAGCCAAGGAGTTTAAAAATAAAAGTCCCCTTAAACATTAAAATTCTCTTCATGTCAATTGAAGCTCACTTTGCCGACCATTAAAGCAGCATCACTGCCAGAAGCTGAAAGATAAACACCGGGAGCAGAATGGGTCTCTTCTGCCTCGTGGCAGAAAGTGCGACATTACGGCCAATTCTGTGAGCTCCTGTGAGAGACTCCAACCGCCTTAGTGACTGAAGTCCCAGCAGCGGAATAAAAGAGGTGAGGTATAATAGGCAACGGTGGACTTACAGATATTGTGTCTTGGTGTAAAGATGCACCACTTGGGGGAGGTAAAAAAGGGTCCAAAAGAGGTGCACGATGTGTGCGAGTCCAGTTACCCGCCACATGTTGACTACTGGTTGTCTGTGCTCTGAAGAGGCAGTTGGGAGTCGAGGTGTGACGCACTAAATGACAGCAGTGCCAGTAGGAGGAGCGGTAAAACAAAGTATGGGGGAGACACGCAGCATGTGAAATGATGTTGATTTGATCATCCCTCTTACAATAAGACACATTCTGGACAATTCATTATTTAAAAAATAATTAAACTGAAGCAGAAAGAACAGGAGAGTCTCTCTGTATTCTTCAATTAGACTAACTAAAAATATGTGTGTGTGTTTCTTGTGTGGACCCTTTTTTCTCCCTCTGCAGCTTAGTTCATTATGCAAACCACAGAAACCACACTCAATATTAATCATTGATGCAGCGACAGTATGTGTGAAAGCCTGCATGGAAATGGGTACTGTACACCCGCTGTTTGGGTGTTAATTACCATGCTGACATAACTTGTAATCATCATGTCAATCATATTACGGTCTGGGAATGTTTTGTATATCTTTAACATTGCGCTTTAGTGTGATCAAAGACGCTCTTTTGAAACATTCCTGCAGTTAGACTTTTTGCGGCGATCTGTGACTGCTGTATGAGGACAGCAAACGCTGCACAGAGATAAGCGGATAACATAACGCAGATGTCATCCAATCTCTACTGAAAACGTCTCTTAATATAAATGGCCATGCATTTCTCCTTATACAAAAAATAATGCGTCATTGTGAGACTATGGAGAGCGCATGTAGTTTGTAGGATGTGCAAGTCTCCAGGCTGTGATAAAGTTGACTGATTTGATCTCAAAGTGGCCAAATGGTAGATCCCACCAGACAGAACCCGCTCTATTATAAAGCCATATGGGGACCCTTTGAATGCTACCAATCGTCCTTCACCATCCAGTTCACTGTGTCCTCGCTGTTACCGGAGAGTGACCCCATGGTGGCCTAATAATAGCTAATTCAAGTACTCTTGAACTCTGTTGGGATAATTAAGCATGGGAATGCGCCGACAGTCAGGGGTGGTGTGACGATCGGGAGTAGGACCAGAAAATGACAAAAGAAATGTTTTATTGAGGCTTGGTCTCAAAAAGGCCAAACAGGTATCTAGTAAAGCGTACGGCTTATGGTGAGATGTCAAATACAAACGCCGACAGAGCTAAAAACGTCCAGTGCACCGGAACAAAGACAATCTGACAATAAGACACCAGGCAGGAAACACACAAAGGCAGGAAGTACAAAATAAAACAGAACAAACCAAACAAAAGCACAAGACCGTGACAGGTGGGCGCTCCGTGTTGCCACTCCACAGGATAGTCGCACTTCAGGGGTGCAACAGCACACAAAAGTCAAAGTCTATGCAAGTTCGGTGCATCCGGCCAAATGTCAAATGACCTATATTTACAGTATATGAAATAATTTGATTATAGCCCCTTCCAGGTGCCTTTGATCTTTTAAACCCCCCAGTCCATGTCTCTCAAATCTTTCATCCTCAATGATCCATTTACATCCCTTAACCCGGATGTCCTTATTTCATACTGAGCTAGCTTGAACCTGTGGAGGGCCCCCCTCTAGTGGAGCTCTGTTAACCCAGATACGATCTCCTGAATGCATCAAGGGCAACAGTCTGTGAAAGAATCATCTCACTTGTGGTTCAGACTGTTGACAGTTTTGAAACTTTTGAAATTTTGAAGGATAGGGCCATATTTTGGTGATCACCCAGTTCCTCTCTTCCGCTTCTTTTTGGCACAGCTATTAAAGATTGGCTTTGTCTTCAATCATTTATACATTATTATAGTAGTTGTTTTGATGCATCTCTGGTTCCTACTACAATAATCCACAAATGTGTGATCCGCTTGCAATTACTTTTCTAGTCCAGTACATGAGCCTTGGCTCCTCCGCACCATTCACTTCCAGGTCTTCACCAGTTGACCACAGTCCTTGGATCAAATGATCAAATCAGACAACAATGTAGTGAACATAGCAAGGCCAAACATTGATGAGAAAAATTTACAATTCAACTTGACCACCTTCATATAAAAGAAGCAGATTATTGAAGCGGTTTGAGCTGACGATTTTTGTGGTGTAATTAGTAATAATTTTCCTCAAACTGCTCTAAACGGCTGCTATTTTAACTAGAACTAGCTATTGGCCCCACATTACCTCTCTTCTTGAGCTCTACTATTGACTTTTTGTCAAATTCAGATGAAATGGTAAATTGACTTCTGACCACTCAAAAGAGCCTTTTACATCTTATCATTACATGTCATTTAGCTGACGCTTTTATCCAAAGAGACTTACAAAAGGTGCATTTCAACCATAAAGGACACAAACCCAGAAGAACAAAAAAACAAATATCGACAAAAAAACAAATATCGTTATCATTCACACCCATGACAGCAGCTCCCATACAAAGTAACCTGCCCATCAGTAACTAACATTCACACACCGCTACGGGAGAAATGTTGGGATTAAGTGTGTTGCCCAAGGACGAGTAAAAAAAAAAAAAAACAACTAATAAAAGATTTTCAAACCACAGCGGCAATTCTGTGGCGCAATAATCAGCGTGTCAATCAGCAACTTGTTCAAGCAGCCGAGGGACTTCGATCTGTAATTGCAATGGGTGAAGCGTGGCGTCTAACAACTAATCAAAATAAACCACATCTAATGGCCAACATTTCTCAATCTGCCCAGTGCCTCAAATTAACACATGCACAGAGAGACGGGTCGCCTCCAGGAGCAGTCAAGCGCGTGACTAACATAAAGCAAGGAACCGCAAATATTTTGCGTTTGCTGCTGCTTAAACACAACTGGACGATGGTTTTGGAGCTGCAGAGCTCGGCCAGTAATTACAATGCGCCACATTGTGGAGTTGAAAAATAGGACGAGTTTTTCTCTTATCAACCAGGCTGGTTAAAAGATGGCTCTCATAACTTTTTTTGTACATGAAGTAGTTTGCTAATTCATCTGCCAATTGTTTTCATTTTTTCAGTGATTTGTCAATAGAAATAAACAAAATCACACCAATACCCAAAGGCATTAAGTTTATTAGCGTATATATGACAAAGATTTAAGACGCTTGGATGTTTTATATATTTGCTTTGCTGAAAAGAAAAGTGAAAAACACTGAACTACTATCAAAATTGTAACTGAATCCGTTTCCATTAAGCATCTATTAACGAACTAAACACGAGGATTCATTTTGAAGACTTCAATCAATAATCTAGTTTGAGTAGTAAATTTCCTCAATTGAGTCGTTTATTAGAAAGGATCAGATTTCTATATTCTTGACATTCGACGTCCTTGCTCGCATGCAGAGATGCAGGATAATCAGACTGTAATCATGTTGAGTTAAAAATGTACTGATTCAGAGATTCACAATAAAACTAGATTTGAAAAATGTATGAAAACACAGTTGTATTGAGGGTTCGGAAATAAGACTGATTAGATTTATTTTGATGTGTCCAAAAGAAGAGTCATTCAGTATATTGCTTTGTTTCGTTGTGCTAGTATTTCCTTAAAAGAAACAGCATTCAACTCCGATGCGTAAAACACGGTTCTCATTTCCAACCTACTGTTGCCTTAGTTACTTCTAAAGAAACGTTGAAATGCTTGACTGACGTGTGGGCCACAGCGGTGGGAAAAACACCCAAAACGTGTTTTTCTTCATGTAAATATTATCGCAGACTCGTCTGTCTGCTGACATACATTATCTCAGAGACACACAAACAAACAAAGTGAACAAGCACGTCCCTCCAGCATCTTCCCCACCCTTCAAAGCCCACGTGATCATTGGAACGTGCCACCACATTCGACTCGTCTGCTGTTGCACCAGAGAGGCGTCCCGCTGTGACAGAGTGGGAGTAAGCCCTGCTCCAAAAGACTGACGAGACAGCCTTACAACACCTTCAATGACGCAAGCCTAGAAAACCAAAGCTCTTAGTGGTGCCATCTGAAGACGGTACTGGAGTTCTCCGTGACAACAGGCAGGATAAAAGGGATCTTTTTTTTTTCTTCTTTTTTACCCCGGCCCGTTGTCACGTTTCCACTTATTCCAGCCGCAGTGACTATTGTATTGTAGGGTTTGGCTTTAGGGAACAAATCTCGCACGGAGGTTGCGTGAAAAGTGGAGGTGTGTCGAGCCTGTGAGGAGGAAACTCTTCCTCACCGTGGAAGCCCCGGTGAGAAAATAGGTTAAAGATTCAAATTGTTCTCTGGCATGTTAGTGAAGTCATATTTTAAGCATCTGTGAAATTGAGGCCTGTCATTCTGCGTTTGCCCCAGCCATCTGCTGAGGGAGGTGACATGAGCCTCTGAGAGTGTGTGAAACAGGGTAAGCAAGCATTCATGAGGGGAATGGAAACCCCCAGCTTGGTTGAGCTTGACGTGATTAGCATACTGTGCAGTGTTCCAGGGGAAGAAGAAAGCCACAATTCCCATTTAAATAGTCCATAAAGATTATTGTTTGTTAAAACTTCTGATGATGAGCATCCATGCAAACCTTCCTTCCAGTGCAGCGCATCTCATCTGTCATAGTGATCAGTGATCGGGGCAGGCTGTGGGCTTTAGCTTTGCGGCGAGTCAACATGATTGATGGTGAATGGTTCACCGTGAACATTTACGCGGACATTAATGCTCTGCGTGTTCGTAACAACTTCCTTGATCACTTTTCTTATTAACCAAATTGAGGTCCATTGTCTGTTACCTCTTTATGCAAATCTGTATCATGCAAATAGGTTTCTCAAAACCTGGCTGTGGTGGTCTTCAAAGCATCCCAAAAAAACAAAAAAAAACATTTGCTTATCACCATCTTCAAAGTTGTATTCTCTGCAAAGAACCTGAAGTCTCCTTCCAAGTACATTAGGGGCTGCAGCAAGCATGCTACACTGCTGCTGCTACTACTCTAACAATATGCCACAGATTCTCTTCACCTCCTCTAATTATCAGGCTAATAATACCATCATAAGGCACAGAGCTCGGTTTGCAAAAATGATGAATAGATCCTGGTACTAAATGATTTTTTTCTTCACTTAGTGTCCAAGTTGCATCTTATTAGCTCCTGCAGTGTCCTCTCCTGTAGGGATGAATTTTGAACAAGTTTTCTGCTCTTTTAAACTGTTAAACAGTCTCTGAATTAATTATCTCTGAATAAAGATACTAAATTTAAAAGTAGATACTAGTTTCCTAATTCAGAATCTTTAATTGCAGCTAAAGTCCTTCAACAGTTTGTTTTTCGCCCACAGTTGGGAAAACGCTGCTTTGCATAAAAACAGTTATTCCACTTGTCTCGTCCCTGTCCTCATTTCATTTCTTGTGACTCTTGTATTTGCAACAACATCATGCACTATTAAAGCAAATTAAAGTTATTTGGATCATTTGTTCCATACTGGAATGTGGAATTTTTGTATTGATATATGGCTTATTTCAACCATGTTGTCCAGTTAAATTGGAAAATTAAAACATTGTTATCAAACCAGATTAGGTTTTTTGAACATGGATGAATTAATACATGGAGGGGTGTTGGGTCCTACATTGCATTCTGTATTCAATTAGACATAAGGTTACCTTGGGCCTCAGGAGTGTGAACAGTCCACTCTGTGCTGCATATAAAAGCTGTGCTGTATTCATGATTCCATTATACATTTCTGAGTAGCTCTGAATCTGAATGTACATTTTAACCCGATTTGATTGATTGTTGTCGCAATATGGTAATAATAGCTGGAGGCCTTGTATGGGGTGCAATATTCTCCTGCTTTCATCACGTCTTCTTACCATTACAATGAATGGTTGCCCTCAGTTTTTCCGGCCTTCATATGAAATGCTAGACAGTTATTATGTGACTTCTCTTATGGAAAACGTGTCTTTAGAAAATAGTAGAATTGTGTTATTCAGATATGACTTTTTTTATCATGAGCAAAAGTGTCATCCTGCATTGGATACTGTGAATACGTTGCACATGTCAGCTGCGCGTCTAATGTGTGAATTTATCAAATTAGGCCACAGATTCACAGCCTAAGCATGAACACGTACACATGTGTCGTTTTGAATAAGCGCTGATTTGTTCACTCCGTGCGGACATTTGACTACACCCCCTCAACTGTGAGCACATGCACATGTGCATTGTTTAGGGTCAGAGAATATGAGTCTATAAACAACACTCCATGCCGGAGAGTCGTGGAATAATTGACAGAATGATGATGAGTGAAGATGGAACAGGACAGCGGTTCGATATTCAGTCCTCTTTGGTTCACAGGGTGAGGTCCGACGGCCTCGTGCTGTTCTTTCTGATTGCGCCGAGCTGAACCCAGACGGTGAATGAACACGCAATCAATGGCCGGACCGAGCCGGACCAGTGGCACTGCATTTTAAACCGCAGTTAAATCAAAGGGTCCCTTCAGTGCAATCTGATTCCAATAGAGGAACTCTCCATGTGTAGAACTACGGATGTTAATGACATGCCTGTTGGGGGAATCTGTGTGCACGCACACGTGCACTTATTTGTATGTATTTGATTAAGTGAAATGAAAGAATAGACTACCGTTAGTTTGGGCCTTGAAGAGGGTGGCAGTTTTGATTAGCTCTGTGTTGTAATCTGTTTAATTAACAGTGGTTCAAAGCTCTAGCAGACAGAATACAGATATTGTGTGTGTGTGTGTGTGTGTGCGCGTGCGTGCCTGGTTGTGGGTGCGTGTACTTTCCAGTGTGTTCTTGAACGTCTGAATGGTCTTTTGAAAGTACAATGTTGTAGATGATGGATAAGGTGATGGAGCCATCACGCTCCCGGGTGGTCTAATTAGTGTGTTTGTGAACTGCAGTTTTCTTCAATGTTTTGTTATCACAACAACAGGTACAGGTGGTTGCATACAATTTTATATGAAAAAATATTAGAACACGTATCGTAATCCTTTCAAGCAATCATCCAGACATCTTATTTTCCTTTGTTTCCCCGGAGGGCCACTAATGCATCGCTGGAATGCTCCCATCTCACTGTCTCCCTTAAATTAAAAAAGATTTCCTCAGCCGTCCACGGCAGGCAACTGTGTGATTACTAGATGGATTGGCAACATTGATCTTGAATAATTTAATTTGCATGATTGGCATGCGAGTCCATGTGTTGCTACGCCTCCTCACGCTTTATGCAACCATAAATGATACATAGAAGCTCTTATTTTATACTCAGACATGATCCAAACGAAAACACAAGTCATATTTATTCCTTCCAACCTGTCGTCATTAACCGATATCAAAATTAACATAATGCCAAAGATGAAATATGATTCATTCCACATCCTCCTACTCAACGATACAGATTCCCTTTTCCTCCATGCAGCCTTCCCTCTTTACAGCATGCATCAGATATATGTTCAGTGGATTGTATCATATCCCTGACCTGGATGAGGTAAAACATGCTGGATCCCTCGCCTCTGTTCTTTAGTCATAAGAGTTAATGCCACTGGAAATCGACCAGGGGTTAAAATCTTTGGATATTGATTATGTCAGTCGGTTATTGTGTTGTTGTGTTCAGTGGCTACATTTATAAAATAGTCTTGCCATGTTGTAAAGAGGTATAGAGGCCAAGTCTCACAGTTCTGTGGTTCCTCAAACTTGTATTGCAGTGCCAGCACTGGTGGAGATGCACACAGTTTGGAGATTGGCCATGGAGCCTGGTTGTGTTTGATAAGGCAGGCCTAGTGGCCTTGGAACCCTCAGCTCAAACCCTCTGATCCACTTCATCTTCTAATAAATCATCGGCTGCCTCTTGTTACTGCTTTAGAGCACACTTTGAGGGTGATGTCGTATTTTTGAGGTACTGCAAAAACAAAGGATTTCCAGCACATTAACATTCAGAGAAAATGTAATCATGCTGCTCAGATTGCAGCATTGCGCATATTAAGTCGATGAATTAAAAGAAAATATATCTGGTAACATTTTAATATTCAGCTAATCACAAATTATGTAGGATGTATTATGGGGAGTCATGGCTTCACGTGCACAAGTTCTGGCAGACCGTCCCCTGCCTTTTGGGAAAAAAAGATGCCAGAAGTGAAAACACTTTGGCTAAGTTATATAGTTATGTATAATCAATGCTGTGATGACACCATGTAGTTTTCATAAAACCCTTGCTGCAGGATAATAGTAATGTTTGTGCCATTTGTTAAGAGTTCAAAAAGCTTGGCAGGAATAAGCCGGTAAAAAGGGAAACCATAGAGATGTTTTATTCAGATAAAAATACCAGTATCGTATTGTATTTGTGGTATTGCATTGAATTCTGTTATTGATTCGTAATACTTATGCCAGCTGTATGATACAAGCAATACAAAAGGCGTCCCTCCAGGCTCTCTGGGACATTTCAGTCCCAAATCTTTACTTGTTATTTACAACCGTAACAGAGACTAATGCACAAAGTCACACTGTATCCAATAGCTAAATAGGCTTGTTTTATCTTGGCGACTAAATACAGTTTGGCCTCCATGTATTCAGTTTTTTAATGGGAATAATCAATCTAAACTCAGAGTTCTGTTTGCGTAGGTATGTCTGTGTGTGGGCGAGAAGTATTGTGTTGATAACATTTTTTTTTTTTTTTTTTTTTTAAAGAATCAAGAGAAAAGTACAGGACAGCAAAATAAGGAGCGGCTTGTCCCCCTCCCCTTCCAGAAGGCAAGGAGGAGAGGTTTCTATTTACTTGACAGATTAATGAGGCAAGCGAGCAGAGGCAAGGGTCCAGGTCAGCAAGAGGTCACAGAAGGGCAAGAATTTGTATTAACCTTGTCCAGACACACCAATCTAATAAACTGAACCAAGGAGCCGTTTGTTTATTTAGGTGTGTGGGGGGTGTTCGAATGCATGCAGCTTTCTTCCCCGTTTTCATATCTATTTGTAGGCAGAGAGAAAATATTGCAGAAACTTGCAGGCTGGCATCACTGATGAAACGATGGTGTAAAAACCTGTAGATAATAACCAGACGATGCAACATTTAAATTGGCCTGTAAATCCAAGCCATGCTCATATCTTTATTAAACTATTTTAATGATCCAAAATGTAGCAAAATAATACGCTAAACCCCCCACTAAGACAGTAACGGTAACTTAACCAGAGTAAAAAGATCTTACCCTAACCCATCGTCATAAAATAACCCACAGTGAAAGAATCTGAATCAACTCCAAGGAGAGACAAGTGGAGACCTCATTAGAAGTGGAGAGGCAGAGAAAGGCTTGACAGCACTGCAGCAAAGGCGTCCATAGGAAATCAGGCTAGCAAAAAAATAATAAAAATCTATTTCTATACAATCATTTGAATTTTCAAATACAAAAAGCACTTCATAGCCAGAGGTCTATTGTGGCTCAAGATCAGTAACTTTATTCATACATTTTACTATTAAGGAAATTATTTTCTCAAGGCTTTAGACTCACTGCTATCAAAATGAAAGCTCATGTCATGTACTTGCAAGTCCCAAAGAAGCTGTGATTGAGCCTTAAAAACAGGGTTTTTATACAAAGGTTTTGCTTTCAAGGTCTGTAGCCCATATTTAAAAAAATCAGATGGTGCAAAAAGCGAAAAATGTGTCATTTGAAAACATCGATATAGTGTCAGTGCACAACATGCACACTTTAGAGCAATTATTTTCACTATAATTTTGACCCTAATCTATCTGTTGTCACACTTTGAGGCCCACAGCTAGAGGGAACAAGAGGATCTGCATCTCATTAGCTCTGCCATTCAGTCATGGCTGTTGCTGCTTGCCAGCCTGTAGTCACCAAATTTGACCTGATCCTCTAATAATTTTTTTTTACCATTACAGCCCCCTGGCAATTGGATAAACTGAAAAGTCCTAAATTAATAATGAAGAGTAACGGCACAGTGGAACCACCATCTTACGTTTTTTCAAAAGGATTTCCGGAGTCAGAAGTTAAAAACTCTCAAAATATAGAACTTTATGTGGCTGGCACTTGGTTGACTCCCATTTTTCCGGTCGACAGAAAAACAGTAGGCGCAACTCTGGTGCGGTACACAAAGCCTAAAACCGTGCTCATCACGACATCCAACAGTGGCAGCCAGCAAATGAGAGGCAAATAATACAAACAAACCTGATCTAATCCCTTGTCATCTTTGTTTAGATATCGGAAAAACAAGGGCAGGAATAAGTGTCCTCCCTGGTGGAGAGTTAAAACTCCAAAGGGGGAGATGAGCCAGTCACACATAGTTGATCTTCTTGACCAGGATAAGAGGATGAGCCCCGTCGCCCACTGGAGAATTTTACTAACACTCCCACAGCTCACGGAAATCAATACAGTGATGGTAGATACTGTTAACACACTGACGGATTGGGTTGTACGGTAATCACTGTCTGGAGCCTGCATGGCTCGTAACCACCAGCCGGCCCTCCAGAGCAGTTTGGAGACCACGCGATAAAAGGTTATGGTGGTGCCAGGTGACTACGCTGTGGGGGCCATCGTCAATGAATCCACTCTTTTGAGATATTATGAATCCAGAGAAACCGTAAGCAAAACAAGTTCCCCTTCCCCTCAAATATTCACGCACCTCAGTGTAGCTGACTCAGAGGTAGGAGTAAACACTTATGTTCAAAAGGGAGTTTTTAGGCTGCGCTCGTTTTTATTTTTGGAGCATTTATAAAAAAATACAAACTAGTCGTTGTATTCCCTGACTGTATTTTATAAACGGCCTTATTTCAAACTTATGCATACCTTAACTGTCAGGGACGGTGCTGCTGGTGCAGGTCGGAGGCGGGACTCAAAAGCAGGGTCTTCAAAGTTTCCAAAAGGTGCTCTTTATTCCGAAACAAAGCAGAAAGACGTGCACCAACGACCAGTTGGCTTGACAATGACGTGACAGGGGACCACAGACACACAGGGCTTAAATACACTAGGGAGGTGCAGGTGATTGGACACAGGTGGAAACAATCAGGCAATCACAGGACAAGGCAGGAAGTGAAGCTAACCCAGGGACACAAGAAACTACAAAATAAAACAGGAAGCAGAACCAAACCGTGACATTAACAGCACATCAATGAGACCATATGAGGGATGTTAAAAAAAAAAATATCCCCGTTTTGGCCTGGTTCTACTAACAGCCCCATGGATTAATCTCACTGGTTCGCTGGCAGGCAACATGTGTCTCATTATAGTTTACGGTAGATCTAAAATCAGAGGAGGTTAGTTTGGCTACCGATTTCAAATGTTACTCGCCTATTACCAGGAGTTATTGCCACCATTTTAATGCTTCAATAACGTTCCGTCGTGACGGATTTAAGATTTTAGGTTTACCATCTTATTTTGAGGTGTTTGCAAAACTGATGACACTGAAGATGTCCGTAAGCAGACGATTGATAATCAACCAAAATGCTGGAGAAACCTAAAATGGCACCGGATGACAAAAGGAGCAGGAAAAGTTATGGGATCCCCTAAATTTCTCACAGTTCCTCCTAAGGATTCAATGCGAGTGTAAACCAATCCATCTGTACTAGATTGAGATATTTCAAGAAATACATTTAAGCTGTATCCTGCAGGTGTTGATGGGAAAACTCACCTAAGCCAGCAGGATTGATCCTTTTGGCACTATGAATACCCGCTCTATACAAAACGTCATAACAATCCGTCAAACTGTTCTTCAGGCGTTTCAGTCTCAACAAAAGTGATGGATGGGCCAACACAGGGTATCTTTTAGATAGTGAAACTGTTGTGTTCAGTATTAACTATTTCATATTTTCAGGATAAGCTTGAGGAAAACACTTCACTTGCCAGTGAGGTTTGAGTTTTACATTTTGAGAATTCTCACTTTCTGGCCACTCTTGGAAGATGAGCTCTCCGTGGAGTTTTTCTCCACTTTTTCTAATTTTCCATTTGTCTGCGTTTCGTTGGCCCCCTTTTTAGGCTCTGATTGGCTTGTGCTCCAATTCGGGGCAGAGTGGCGACGCTGCCTTTTGATTGGTTGACGCTTCGAACCGCATCCGTTTCAAGCAGGACGCCCGAATCCTCCCATTTCACACACCGTTTGACAGGAATATAGGGAAAATATGGCAAAGAAAAATAAGAAGAAATAAACTATTAGGCAGTCGGAACGGGTCATGTGCAGCAGCAACAAAACAAACAGAAGAAGTGGGGTTATTCCAGAAAAATAAAAATATTAAAAAAGAAAAAAAAGTGCAATTTAGTAGAATAAATGCAATGTTTATTTTATTTCCCCTTTGGCCTGATGCGAACGCAAGCTAATCTGCACCGACAGGACCAGTGCTGACGTCGCAGGGTTGATAGATCCTGGGGGAATACTCTGCCATATATAAAGTGGTTATTTTTACATTTGATTTGCCTCTTGTCGGGTTTCCTTTTCATGATCTCCATCATTATCTGTCCGTCACATATGTCAACGTTTGTGGCTCCATAAACGCATCCAGTTCACACGGATGAAACGGGGCACCCCAGGATGGAGAGCCACCCCGTCCACCGCAGACAGCACAAGGTTAGCAAGTTAGTGCAAGTGATCTATGAGCGCCACACACGCATTACTGACAACGGCGACGCGGCTCACTGAGCGCTCTTCTGGGACAAATTCTCCACGTCTCGGTCGTTTTCGCGATGAATAATTAATGACGAGTCACACACAATTTTGAAAACTCTTTGCACATTTAGTTTTATTCTGCGTCTCTCTCTCACTCTCTCTCTCTCGCTCTCCCACTCCTTTCCGCTTCATCAACCCCCGGAAGCCTCAGAGCTCCCCAGCGGACCAATATAACTCGTCTGTAACAGCCTTCTCCAAACTAGCACATTCAGTTGCATCTCAGGGCGGCTGTTCATCGGTGCGATGTGATGGAGAAGGGAGTTGCGCTGATTTCGATAGGATCTCATTAGCATCATCGGGGAGAGATGTTGGACCTGAGCTGGTGAAACTCATTAGAGGAGCCAGGACTCCCCTGGGATGCCCACGCGTAAAATATGGTTTCTGCTCCAGCGGTTCTAATGTATTAATCATTATACTCCATTGACCCCCCAACTAGCCTACGTCAGGCTAAATTACCTCATTACGCACACACTGGGGAGGAACTACAGAAGTCACAGGTATTCTCCACTGTTAATGTGCGGAGACCTTCATGACCAGAGCGTATTAAGACGGAAGATTGAGCTCCTGCTGACAAAGGATTTCATCCGATTCCCCGTGAGCTCTTTGAAACAAATTCTATTTGTTTGAGAGACATCAGACTCCAGATACTCACAGCACAGCTGGAGGGTAAGCGAACTACAAATAATCAAAACAGCTGCACAAGTCAATCATCCGCGTCATCACACACTCCGAGAGCAAGAAAGAAAAGTAGTTAAATCTCAATAAAACATCTTCTCTGGAATAGCTCAACACGTTTGGAAGTTATTTAGTGACATTTGCGCCGAGCCCCGCTGACATGAAGCAGTTATTAAATAGTTAATCAACCAAGTGCTGCATTAAGACTGGTGGAAAGGGAAATGAGATACGAGTTTGTACAAAGTTAGAGGAATTAAAAAGAAATGCATAATCATCTTTAAATCTTGCAAATTATGGTTGAAGCTGGAGCTCCAGGAAATTAGTGCACACTTTCACATTTCTGTTTGAGTTCCGACAAACCCAAGTTCCTTTTAATATTGTTGTTGCTGAATTGACTATTAGCAAGGCAGTAAGCCGTTTTCCTTTCTCGAGAAAAGCTTTAATAACTATTAGCGCAAACATGTTGAATTTTTGCCATAAAACATGGAGAAATAACCGCTCAATGCCGTCCACTGTCCTCAATTGCTGCTAATCCCGCATGCCAGGATTCACTTACTGCCCACTATTACTATTCTGCCATACATACTTTACCTACTATTTCTCCACAGGTTTACATTTTGCTTTTGCCAACCGGTCTTCCCCAAAAAGCCTTCTAGTTCAAATTAAATTAAATTACCAGAATCTGTGACAATTTGAAAACCCAAAGCCTCCCCCCCCAAAAAAAATCTCCAGCCTGTGATTAAATGCTTTCTCTGGGTATATTTTTGGACAAGATGAGCAAGTACAAGAAGACTCCCTTTGACTGCATTGTTTGCTGACATTTGAAATCCTCTTGCAGCCAACAAACTGAATTTATTTTAAAATATCAAGATTTCCAAGGGCAGACGTCAACTGGCTACAGCCAACATACCATCTGCGTTTAGATTAACGGCGTCAATAAGCGCGTAATGTAGAAGGAGCAAAATGAGTTGGCAGCAGTCTGTGCCATGCGTCATAACGCAGCTTTCTTGGAAGCCACTTTTCTCGCAGATGTCCTCCTCCCTTATTTGTCCGACCCGGAGACCAAACAAACACTGAAAGCCGAGTGTGTGTGTGTGTGTGTGTGTGTGTGTGCACAAGGTCGCGTGCACAAAGCCTGCGCAAATCAATCAAACTGGATCTCATTGGCAGGAAAATACAGCGCAGAACTGTGACCAGACTAAAAGGCGCGATCATGTGCAGCTTATGTACAGCGTGTCCTCGACACTGGTTGCTGCCCGGGAAGTGAATCCCGATGTCTTCCGGATCCCATTATTAAACGCGAACAAAACCCCTTTTTACCTGAATTGAGCTGTTTGAGGTTCTAGAGAATGTGAGCACATGAGACTGCGCAGACACACAAAGCGTCTCTCCCTGTGCTGTTGGACTCGCTGTCGATTCACGGTGTTGAAATAGATTCGGGTCTTTGATGTATCATTGTTGTCAGTGCTAACCAAATCACCGCTATGCATGAAAGGAAACCCCTCGGGTCTCCAAAGGAGACAGCACACTCTTTCCTTTTTCTGCCTTTACTAAGAGCCAGATACCCACCGAGGTGTTAGAGACTGAAAGCGGAAAACATGGCTGTATGTTTAACAGGGCCTTTGTGTTGCCTGGTTCCACTTTCACTTTCACCCTGTTTCTGAACAAAAGCGGGTTTTTTTTTTTCCCTTGTCATATTTCTTCGCGGTTACTCCGCTTCTCATCGCTCAGAGCCACTTTGTTACTACAGGGGCGGGTTTGAAAGGGATCACACCGAATTCAAAGTCTGCTTGCATTTTCCTCAGAGGGAATTATTTCACCTTCTTCCCTTTTCGTGCTTTCAAAGCCAACAATAGGCCTCACAAATGGAGATACCTCATAAGCCTCGTCAAAAAGACATGACCAATTTTCCACCTCATTGCCCCACAACAAACCCGCCGCGATAGCGCCGCATTGTCAGTGTCCGCTTTTATGCGCCGGGGCGGGAGAGTCACTTCTTTGATCCCAGGACTAATTTTGCGTTCAGTTGCAGCAGGTGACTTCAACCCTGCTCCCGCTTGCCGCTTTGTCTCCTTCTCAGAGTCCAGTTAAGTAATAGTCACCGTTGAATTGTGTGGTGATCTCGCAGAGAAAAAGCGCCCGCGTTGCAGTTCTATTACTAATGAGGCGTAGACGGGAAGAAAAGCCGACCTCTCGGACCAGAGGGTTGCAGACATTCATCATCTCTTAACACACGCTGGTTTAAAAAGGGGTGGGGGAGAGAGGTAGAACTGCCATCTATTGGGTGCAACGTATGAGAGGGCTGGGCGGGGCGGAAAGGAGATGGAAAAAAGAACAGTGACAAAGGAGTGACACAACAAAAAAAACAAAAATAATGAAATAGGGAGTCACAGGGAGTTGTATTGCAGGATGCAGCACTAAAGCTCTGATTGCCCGCGGCTCCACTGTACAGCAATTGATTTGGCTGTAATTGTTCACCATAAGCGTAAACCAGATAATAATCACTGCCGTCACTACTTCGGAGCCCAGCGGATTGTCAGGCAGCAGAGAATGTCCCTGTGTGGCTCCGTAGTATCCATCATTTCTGTAAAATGTATTTAATTGGAATTGGAAAGATGTTGGATGTCAGCAAGCGCCATTAACCAACAAGCATCATTCATATGGGTTGTGGGAGATGTTTGCTTCCAGCTGCTCTACCGTTTTGCTTTTGAAGTTTTCCTCTGATAAAAAGGAAATGCATATCAGAGAGCAACAAATTTGACTGCAAATTTGTAAACGGCCCCCCACATGAAAACATGGTTGAAAACAGAGTGAACATAATGTTCCTTGTGTGTCCGTTATTTCATGTTATTCTTGGTTTACTGCATCTCATTTTGCAGGAATATTTGGCAATGCTTTTGATTTTCACTATTTGATAGATCCCCTCTCATGGTTTTGATTTGGATATTTCTACAGCGTAAATATAGAACTACTACATTTGAAAATGATTTATACATTAATGGGATTGTTGGTGCATAATGTAATGTAGAGGGAGGGTGTTGAGAGTTTGCAGAAATGTTCCATCTACACAAAAACATGTACACGCAGGATATACACACTGTAAATATACAGTACATCCAGATTCATCTTTTGCCACGTTGGCCAATAAGCATTGAGGGGTGGTGTTGGCATTATCTAATATACAGTATTTAACAAGCACTGTTCAAACCTGCATTAGTTCGGGGCCGTCTCAGCCACAGACGCATACAAGTGTGGTGCTTAACTAAGTACACATGTCAGCAGGACGTCTGTTTATCAGAACGAGTCAACACGTTGAATTGAGCGGGGTGTTACTGTTTTTTTTCTTCTTTTTTTACCATAATGATGCTACAACGGCACACAAGATTAAGCTATTTTTTCGTTGGAGTAATTAATTATTCGCCTCATAAGATTCGTTAGAATAACAAGAAGTATTGACTCCCACCACCTTGATCTTGTAGTTTGAGTTGATTTAATGTGACAGAAAAGTTATGGACGTTCTTTAGGTGAAGGTGGAGAGTCACAGAAAGACTTATTACAAATAACCACCATGTACCTGTATCGGTCTGTAATTCTTTAACCTCCGGACGCCCCGTCCTAAAGCTTCTCATTGGCATTGTGTAACATATTTATTATAATTCAGAACATTACGCACTAAAGCGCAAAAGCGTTGCATTTTTTTTGCCTGACCCAGAACTGCTATTAAAGCAGTTTTTTATCCACACTGATTTAGGGTTTTCCCTTATATTTTTCTTCCAGAGAGGGTCCTTAAATCGGCACTTTGAAGTGAGGCTAGCGTCTGAAGTGTGAACACATAAGGGGGAGTTTTAAATAGAGGGTTGTCCAAAATGTGTTCAAGGAAAACCTTGGATCTTACCCCCCCCCCCCCCCCCCCCCCTCCCCTCCTGGTGTTCAGTTTGTGCTCTCTCCAGGCTGGATTTAATTGTGTAAAAACTAAACAACATGTGGCTCAGGACAGAAATAAGTTGGTATACATTAAACATAACTTCATACTAAAGCCCAAACATATTCATATAATCCCCTCCTGAATTTCCTTTTGTTTTTGATGCCATGGAAGTACAGTTACACAACATGCCTGTTAAAGCTTCTTTCAGATCACCAAGTGCAAATTGTATTCCACGGTGCGCGGTTGTTGGGTGGAGGTGTTGCATTGGGTTCTGCCTGTGACACAGAGCACCTGGGGGGAGAGGCACCAGCTTGATCAAACCGAGCGCTCAGCAAATCAAACAAGTTTAGAGGACTTTTTATTTGGTATTCATTGCATTTTTTTGTTGTTGCTTTGTTTGCATCTCTATCAGCGGCAAGAAAAGGATTGGCTCGGTCATGACAATCTCTGCAAGAGAAGCTGAGTGTTGCAGGAGGAAAAAATGAATTCTAATAAATTGCTTATTTTCCTTTTTTCTGTTTTCAACAACATAGTCCTATGTGGATGTAAGAATGAATCTCTTTAGCGATTAGTTTCATATCAGACCGTGAGATGATCCTTAAAAAAAGAAGTAGTATATCCCTTTGCAGCACCTTCATGTAATACATCAGAACCATCTTCTACATTGTGAAACCTGATTAAAATGCACAGCTGATCCTGTCTGTTTTTTCTCTCTTTTGACCATCTTATACATGCTTCCTATTTCATGTTTACTATTCATCCTCTATTCATCATCTTCTCTTCTCACATCCTCATGTCGCCATCCTTTTGATGTCTTCCTCTCCTTCCTTTCCATTGTCTTTTCCCTGCTATCTCGTTCTTTTTGACGCCCACCGTATTTCCGTTTGTTTCCATTGCCGACCGCTGCTGACACGTGTCTCTGTTCCCGTGTGCAGGGCCGAGGCTCCGGGCTACCAGCGAGTCCTGCAGGTGGACCTGGAGGTGAACGGGCTGATGATGACTCAGGGGGGGAGAGAAGTGACGTGGCAGGTGGAGTACCCGCTAACCCGGACCCTGACCAGCGAGGTGCCGACCCTCATCCGCCTGGCACCGCAGGACCTGGGTGGCATCGTGCCTCTAGCTATGGTGAGGGGTGGGTGGTTGAGCTGTGGAAGCGTGAAGGCAGACATAATGGAATAATTTGTGTGTGTGTGGTACTGAAAGTATGAATATTAACCCCATGAATTGCTACTTAACGACTTAAATGATTTCTTCCCCACCCTTTGCAAGGTTTTTCATGTGAATCTTTTTTCCATACAAAAATATTTCCTCTTTCAGTGACAGCACGGCCCTCAGCTAACACAGCATTAAAATCAAGCCAATATCCGCTGCACACACTCTTGAAACTTCTATCTATGAATCTCTACAGAAAGCACTTTCATATGGAACATGTGGGGCAAGACACACAAGACGCTTTATACGGTTTCATTGGGTGGTTTGTTATGCTAATTTACAATTATCAAGAACTTCTAAGTTATTGTTTATATACGACCACACAAACATTCAAATGTACCCTCATTGCGAGCCTTTGGTATCAGCATGTCACAGTAACAAGGCTTTAGCCTCGTTATTAATAGTGTTACAAGACAATATGACAGAAAAACCCTGTATCCATTGGTCCCTTGAAAAGCCAGGGCCAGGATTTTTTTTACAACAAGCTTGCTCTTTTGTTAGTAATCTGGTTAGTGCAGCTCTAAGAGTTTGCTGACTGAGAGGTTAATTACGTTTGGATTTAGACAGTCCAAACAAGTGGCTTAAAACTGCCAATTGTATAATAATAATAAACAGTGTAAATTGTTTTTCTGAAATGAAAGGAAAACCATTCAGCACGGAGTAGTGATAAGAATAGTTTTAATTTCCCTTGCTGATAATGGTCATGTAAAAATACAATGGCCTTCAGCACTGCATAGACTTATATTATGACAATTTAGGGAGGAAAACATTCATCTTTCCTTTGCAATTTTCTACCTTTTTTTTTACTTTTCATGCCTGATGGATGTTGGAATTACGTTTTTTTATTTGTATTAAAAAATATGTTGATAAAATTACAAGGTGTTAATGAACCAGAACTGCAACATACTGAGAGGATGCATTTTGAGCATTGACAGAGTGCAGGAAGTCTACCAGGACAAGCGGATTTAGACATGTAAGACATTGCTGACCATAGCATCGAACTCTCATTCAGACCAAATGCAGGGAAGTTGTGTCGAATTCAGAGGTACAAAAGATCACCGGGGACTGGATCACTTTCTTTATGGAAAATACCATTGATAGTGGAAATAAACATTTTGGAAGCGCATCAGTAGTGGAGTGATGGGAGTAGGAAAAGCTTTTCGGTATTGGTGTGTGAAACACGGCGATGATCTGGAGGGGGTTTGTGGAGGCATGTAGAGGTATCTGAAAGACACTTTGGCTCTGACAATGACTCGGGAACCCGTGAAAGGAAGGCAGGATGAGAGGTTCGTCTGCAATGTAAATGCTGAAGAAGCAAAAATATTCAGCTATGAGGTCAGTCCAATGTAGAAATCTCTGACCTACAGCTAGTTAGTAACTAAGAGTACTGAACTATTTCTAAATGTCCCTAAGTGGGATTTGTTGACAAGCTGGGTAAGTGTATATTTACTTTGCTACTTATAGGATTAGCATAACTTTAAATAATACACAGCAAAAATGAAAGTACACCTTGAAACAGAAGTAGATGTTGTACAATGAAATACCATAGTGTTTAAAGAACATTACGTTTAAAATGTTTTTATATCCATCTGCCTCATGAAGCACCCAAAATAAAGCATTTCCTGTGTTTAGTGCCGCTCTCCAAATTCTGCAATTAAGAAATGTTGATCAATCATGATTGATGACCTCAGCCAAAGAGAAATTTATCCAGATCGTATTTGTTGATGTCATTATGCCTGCAGCAGACATCAACGGGGTGAAATACTGTTCCACAATGCAGACTGCAGCTTTAACAGCTTGCCAGAGAGAGACATCTGCATTCAGACATTGCTGCCTCCACAAACAACTTCTGAAAAGACCAACTGCTTGGTGCAAAATAGGATTTGTTGATGGCATTCTCACCTTAGGATGCTAAATGGGCAACATTACTCTGTTGCTGAAGATTTCTTTCCATTGACACAATATTTATCTTTTTCATCAATCATCGAGTACCTCTGCATAGCCCACAGGTTTTAAAGGCAGGTGATCCGGGGAGATCAACAAATGGTTGGATTAAAGCGGGTGTCAGACATCCATCTCCACCTTTGCAGCAGAACATGTAGGTGGACACCAATCATTGTCGGCACTCAACGGAGCTCGCCTGTGTTCAGAATACCAGACACCTCTGTTCAATGAAAGTCTCGTCTCTCTCTTCTGGCCGTCGCCGTCACCCCCACCCCCCCCCCCCCCCCCCCCCTCCCCCCCGGATAAACACAAGCATGCAAACACTCACACAGAATCTGTCTGACAAAAATGAAATGCAGGACTCGCTGGCGCCTCGACTTGACAGCTGCTGTCGGCCGTCCTTTAGGACGACTGACTAAAAGTATGCTAATAGCAGCAACGGCAAAAGTTCGGAGGTAGAAGAAGAAGTGGGGAGTGATGAAAGGAAGAGGAAAAAAAATGCTCTGACCAGTTTAGGGAAAAACCTGCTGAATAATTTGTTACCGGGATAATTTGCTAAACTGCAGGCTGAGTGACTGAGATCGCTGCATCGAGTACAAGTAAGAAAGATCAGCACGGGATACTGGTCCTGCATCCGTGGACAGAGCCCATCATTTCAGAACAAGGGCTTTTGCAGGGTGGTTAAAGGATGAATTTGTCGCACAAAACCTTAACGCTGACATGAAATTTAACATTCCCTTTAAACTTTCATTTCTGTGGCAAGGAAAAGAACAATCAGGGACAATGTAATGAGATGATCACACTTGATTCAGAAGGATATCTTGTATGATTATCTTCAAACAGAACAGAGTAAGATAGCTGGTGGGGCTCGTATCGGAAATTACAGTTTATATTAGAACATTCTTAAGTTGATTTTCATTGAAAATTAAAGACCTTTTGAAGATTTAATAACAGATTCCATGGTTTGGAATGAACTGTAGTGTAGCCTTCAGAGACTCGGCCTTCTCCAGTGGTTCAGATTATAGAAGACCCTTTGACATTCTGGAGATCAATACATTTAATAGCCTCAACAAAACTCTCTAATGATCAAAAGTGGAAACTGAGGAAGAAGCGGAGAGAAAGTACCAACAGAGATACTTACCCCGCTGCACTATTTTCCTCCAGACACATTTTACATTACTAAGACATTTGAACTCACTGAAATCCAGGTGTGAATGCTCGCAAACACAGATGCCTGTACACACTTTTCATGTGATCCCCTATCGAAAAAGAAACCTGCAACCTGCGAAGACTGAAGAGAGAAGGTGAAAGTGTTTCATTTACCAGCTTGAAAGACTGAATGAGTAGGAACATGCCAACAGAGGGAGACTTTCACTGCATCCTTCACTCGGTCGTCCTCCCTCGCCACGCTGTGTCTCTCCTCTTTGCTCATCAGAATAGACACTGTGGGCGCCATTGCTCTTTATAGTACATCCCTAATGCAATTAGCATTTTATTCATAGGCTCTGAATCAATTTAATCTATTTTAAACTCAACAACATCAGCTTCATTCTCACAATCTCATAACACCACAATCAGCGCCGTTAGACCCTATCCAGAATGATAAGGGTTGCACCAAATTGCACCTTTCTTAAAACCAGTGGAGGACGGCTAGTGATCAGCACTGGCAAGAGCAAAAGAGGTGTCCTCAGCATGCACCGAGAGACAAATTAGGGAAAAAGAAAGCATGTCCCATATCTGAAAGTCTCTCCCAGTGCTATCACAGCATCAGGGCAAGTCAGCAGTATTCAAGCAGGCTGCCATCAGTCACACTATTGCGCTGTCAGGAACTGTGTTTTGAAATGGCCTGGAAGAGCACTAATGGGCTGTGCAGTGAGGCTATCCACCGGCATGCTAAGTGTCTTCAAGGCAGCATTAGCCATCTGCATGCTGCTATAATGCCCCGTATGGCCTAATTAAGTCCTCTTGTGTATACATGGGCCTCTGAGTCACTACTCTATTGTTCTCCGGTGCATTTTGACAACATTAATTCTCACTCTCACTCTCTTCCCCCTGATGGATTTGCAATAGGTATGTTCCTTATCCCACTTCTTCATTATCCTATTCGGCAAGGCTGTGAGAGAGACTTTTAGGGTGATCCATTTTACTCTACTGTAAAAGGATTTATTTTTAATTTTTATAATTATTATTTACAAAATGCGGGTCATCTCCGGGGACTTGAGCTTACTCCTATGGTCCAAAGACGTGCTCTGGGGGATTAGGTTAATTAGTGAATGTGAACGGTTGTTTATCTCTGTGTCTGCACTGCAATTGACTGGCGACCCATCCGGGGGTGTACACCGTCTCCTGCCCGATGTTGGCTGGGATTGACTGCAGCCCCCCCTCGATACCCTGTATGAAGGATGTCTGACCGTTACAAAAATGGCTGATTCCTTTGCGTTTTGAAAGTATTAGCGCCGATTTTAAATCAACACAAATATGTCTATCACACTGTAACTATTAACTTTTCATTATTAATTAATGTGCGGTTTGTTTTTTACAGCAAACAATTAATTGTTGGTCTGTAATGAACAAAAGCCTCTAGAGGCAGCATGTCCTCACATTTGAAAAGCTGGAATCTTTAATTGAAAAAGTGACCGGAACAATTGACTACAGCAGAATTTAAGATATTTTTCCTGTCAAATCTGTAAATAACAAGCCAAATAATCACACTTTTTATTTTTGTATGACTGTATTTGGCAACCTGACAAATGCATGTTCATAAAATGTAATTTAAATTTGAAATTTAGAACACACACAAACGAGAAGCTTGCCCATTGTCTTTAAATTGGCCAAGCTGCTCTGTGGGCAGTGAAGGACCAAGGCATCTTCTCAGGTGTGCCCGGTTTTACCTGTGAATGGGAGGCAGTTTTGTAGAGGAAGAGTACCACTCCCTGGCACACACACACACACACACACACACACACACACACACGCAAACACAAAGACACCCAACATCTCTCTCTGTCCTCTTTGGCCCAGAATGCAGCTTCTATGTGTGTCAGTCAGGCTTTACTTTGAAGCCAAGTCTGTCCATTCTGTAGTTTGTTGTTGTGCGTTTGTTTATTTCTTGCTGGCTTGCCTTCCATCACCCTTTTCCCCCCAGTCTGTCAGTCTGGCTTGAGGGTCTTCCGTTTGGCCTGCTCGGGCCAGGGTTCGACGCAGCGCGGCTCTGCTGGCTTATTCTAATCAAACGGCCCCCAGAAATACAAAAAGGAGCCCTCAGAATGTGGCCGGGCTTTATCAGGGGCGGCCAGTGCACTTGTGCTGACTTAGGCGTTTCCCCGCCGAATGTTGAAGGGTGAGAAAGTATGAGAAGGGAAAAACAACACAGGCTTAATATTTAATCTTGCTAAATGTATTCAGCGCTCACAGCACACAATAAAAACTCCAAAAGATCGTCAGGCCAACAGGTTACATAATAAATCAATATCTAATTAATGAGGAGTAAATAAATCACCGCAGGCCCTGATTTAATCATCATTACTGGTATTTTGTACTCCTGGTCATGGCAAAATGCTGCCGCATTGCCCGCATCTCTTTATTTGCCAATCCTGCAATTATGGCAGCTTTGCTTCTGGTAACGACTGGAGACGGAGGAGTATATTACTCCGCTTACTTTATCCTAACATCAGATTCCAATGATGTGCTCTTTTTATTGAGTTAGCAGCTTATGTGAGACAACAAACTTTATTAACCACAGCACTAAACTCGAAAGCCCTCTCAGACCTGATAATTAAAAAAGTTCAACAGTTGCACCCATTAACCGACCTCTTCATCACTCCCGTGGGGGTGGGGGTGGGGGGGGAGGGTTAATCTGCACCGTACTCCAGCTTCTCTCCAACCATCGCAGTGCAGAACAACTTCATAACTTGACTCCTGTGCCTTTTTCCCAGAGCCATAACCATAAAAAGATGTGTACTAGGAACACCGGTCTCCCCTGCTGTAGTATAACTATATCTAGAATCCTCCAGTGTTGACTCCACTGCCTTCATTTCATTTCATCTCCAGCTAAAGGCTGGGAGATGTGCAGGGGGACACTGTATAGCTGCTGGAGGGAAAAGGGAATTCTATTGATAATTGATATGAACTGAATAGATGAGTGCTGCACTGGCAAGATAAATCCTTCTCATAAGCCCTGTGGGCCAACACAGTGAAGGACCTGTAAGCTCATTCTCACCCACAGCCGGTTACTGAATGGTTGAGCGCAGGTTCTGTGCAGTCTGTTCCATCAATGAATAATAAATGACTGGCCAGTGTTAAGCAGTAGTGAGGCCCTGGTCGAAGCTAAACACCCTCCTCCTAGTTTCCCTTTGAATAAGTAAATACAGTTAGTCATCAGCCTGCTCTGCTGCAACCTCTTGAGCTTAGTACACCTTCTCTGGTACACGGTGTACCGGGAGCGCTTCATTTAGTAAATACAGAAAAGACTTTGCTGGAGCTTTCTCGTTTTGGTACAGTTTGTGTCCACATTGACATTTTGTAAAAGAAGTAAGAGCTGAAGTCTGTAGGTGATTTGGACTGGCAGGTAGGGCTGACTGAGTAGTATTGGATATTAGGGAAATCAGATTTCAGTGACTATACAGCAAGGTATGAAGACCGTTGACTCTTATGTATCATCGCTCATAAATAAATAACCGAGTAATTCATTAAGTGATAAATAATGAGCGCACTAGTGGAAAATGTATTTAGAAACCCTAACATGGGCACAGGAAAAACCTCCCCCAAAAGTAAAAAAACACAAACAGTTGGACAGAATGCGATGTCATGTGTACGGAATAAAAAAGGTAAAATGTGAAATAGTCACTACATCGCAGGACCATATTGATGAGTTTTGTAGCGGTGACTCCCCAACACAACATTGTCTGTCCTGTCCTTGAGCTGGCTGACGCATGCATTGCCTTTTCTTAAGAAAAAAAGGTGCTTCCGTAGGTTGTCTGCTACCTTTACACATCATTCATCCACAACCATATCAGCCCACCACACACACTCCGCCCTTTTACCCCGGCTGCACAGAGGCGTAATGGCCCTTTATCGATTCCCTTCCTCTCTCCCCGTCGCTCTTCTTCTTGCAGTCTTTTTGCACTGCAATGAGAGGTTGTTAAGATAAGCCGTGCCTCTTCTCCGACGAGCAGGAAGGCTGCATTTGGGCTTGTGCTTCACGTCGGAGCATGTACTGCATATGTGCGTGTGGGCGGGTTAATGTATACAAGTAGTAGAGCCCAAGACGCCTAGGACGCGCGTAGCTGTCTCGCTTCTCAAATCCGACTCCTTGTCACAGTATACGTAGTGATGGACATTTCATAGCTGTTCTAGGTACATGTTCTAATAGTTGTATATCTATAACATGATAATACCATCCGGTAATACAGCCATTGGGAGACATGGGTTCTTATCTGCATTGTGTAAAAGAGGCTTCATGAATAGGGCGTGAGTCTTGGCCCTTTGTAGCTGCAGGAGAGCATTAGTCAGCCAGGAGATGCCGGGTGAGAAAAGAGCAAATTTCATGGAGAAAGAAAATTCAGCCTTTTGTGCTTCATGCGTTCCTTCAGCTATCTCGCCAGCCAAAAATTGCACGTTTGTGATCATGTGTATTATAGCCGAGCTCACTCAATATTCTATTATTTGTGCCTCAAACAAAGATTCCCTATAAAACATGCCGAAGCTCATTAAGACTTCTCTTTCCATAGAGTTGTTCCAGTCTTAATGGCTCGTTAATGGAAATCCCCATTACCTGCAGATGATTGGAACACAAGCAAACATTCTTCACGGGCGCTTATTTGTCTCCAGTGACTATATATCCCGTCTTATCATATAATTATGGGCAGAGTAGTTCATTGTGCACCGAGGACCAGGTATGAATATTGATGGAAGGAATATTTCCTTGAACACATCTTGCATAGAGCCCTTCCATCATGACACCTGAGAAGAATTAGTTCCCTCATTTTGCATCAACAAGCAGACTATTATGATTTATTTTTAATGACATACAATACTTGTAATTTGTCACCTTTGGCCTATTTTTTTTAGTGATTACAGAGTTAAGTTGATTTGCATATTGATCATTTTCTGTTTAAGCTTGATAACGGACTGAGGTGTGTGTGTGTGTGTGTGTGTGTGTGTGTGTGTGTGTGTGTGTGTGTACATACACACAGGTATGGCGTTGCCGAAAGTATTGAAACGGAGCGACATACTGTATATGGTTTCGTAGTTTTCTTGCTTGTCATAGTTATAAATAGAACTTTAAGTCCTAAATATATTTTCCCTGTTGTCGCACTCCACAGACAGAAGGATAGAGAGACGTGACAGGCAATGGGAGAGAGAGCCATTCTAGCTGCAACAGCTTTTTCAACATGTCTCCCTGCTGGTTTGTTCATAAAAATCAAGTCCTTCTTTGTCCGGTCACAGATACGTTTTGAGCCTCGAGTCCACCTGCCCAGGCTTCTGTTCTTTATTTCAATTCAGGGAGAAGAATAGCATTTGAGATCAATTACAATCAGCTGGTTTTCTGACCCTTTTTGGCATTATTTGTGGTATTTCCATCTGTTTTTTTATCCACTCAGCTGGGGGGGGGAGGCGTAAGCGGGCTGGGGAGGGTGTTCCAGACATCCCTCTCACCAGCAACCCTTTCCAGCTCCTTCTGGGGGACCCTGATGCCTTCCAAGCCCCAGGGGAGATACATCATCCATCTAAGCCTGTACAACCTCCGGATCAGACGCCTAAACCACCTCAGCTGGCGCCTTTTAATGCAAAGAATACATGTATGCAGTGGAGCTTAAATTCTGGTATTTTCTTCAAAAGAAGAAAGCGGGTCCAGAAACAATGCAAACAGGGATGTAATGAACTAAGAACTGTCTGGAGACCAGATTTCCTTTCAAAAGGTTAAAGCCTCTTAGCTTCAATATGTTTTTCCCCCCTAAGCTTTGAGCAGGTTAAACTGTCATAACAAATCCTCTGTACAATCAACAGCCTCGAAGTTCAAGGATTACCAGATGTTGTCTTAATTGTTCTCATTATCTTCTTCCTTCTGCTCTATAAGGCCTTCAGTTCTCAAGTGTATCTTGTTATATCTCTTTAATGCCTGTAATTAGACATTAAGCCCGATTCTCAAAGTATTCTTTTCCAAATCCAGTGGGATTAGCTTCAAAAAAGTTTCAAATACTAACAATAATTTTGATAATAAAAGTGATTGTTATAATTTCATAAAACAAGTAACAAAGTGCATCACAAAGACATAGCGAAGAAGATAATTTTAAAGACAGATAACTGATCAAATTAATAATGGCATGCATGTTCCAATTCCTCAAACATGGCTGAAGTAGGGTAAGTGGAAGCTCTCGCCCAATCCTCAATTACATACGTCTTTAGACCAATATCGACCCTTCCACATTCCTCTTCATAAATGGGCGCGTTCTGGACAAACACACATTTAATCTGCTGACAAACAATAAAACATGTTTTCCAGTCCAGCTTGACCGCAAAAGGGAATCAAGCATTGACTGTTTTAGGTCAAACCGCCTGCCCCTCAGCTGAGTTAGTACTTATAACTTTTAATGTGGGTGTTGTTGTTCTTAATTTACTAGCCCTCAAGCAATTCATTATATATTCATATTATCAAGTCCTTCAATAAGAAAATATATTTACAGCAGAACACACAAATATTAACCTTGAGGTTACACAGTTGAATTCATCTATAAATGAGCTGCACTTCTCTGTGATGATTGAGACATTGAGGGTATAACATGGAGGAAGCCGTCAGTGGGAGCAGATAAAAAAACAAATGCAATGTTCAGTTAATGTATTCAGAATTATTTGGAACCATTGTAATTCAAAATTAAAAAGTACATCTCACGCTTTTAGCAACTGATTCAGTGAACATATGAAAGGCTCATTAAATCACTTGTGTCCAAAGCTACTTACCGGCTGTCTTTCCTTAGGACAAGCAGAGAAATCAAAAATGTTAAACGGCTAACATTCATCTATAAATGGCTTAAAAACAACTCGACAGCCGTGTGTGTGTGTGTGTGTGTGTGTGTGTATTTAACATATTTGGAGACTAGAAACCAGACATGTTGAACTAAGAGCTGCCAAAAAAAGCCAATTGTTCCTATCTAAGATGTGCTTAAAAAAGGCCTTGGTCTGAAGTCTGAATGGACTTACACAACCCCGCCTCTCGCTCCTTTGTGGGAAACAATCATATTTTCCACCTATTGTCAACGTCCAGGAAAATAAGCTCATCCTTTGTATCATCCAACGGAATATATCAGGGTGAAAATATATACCCACTTATGATCAATAACACTCAAATCCCGATCATTCCAGGGCTTGACAGTGAGGGCAAAATGCCACAACGGGGCACATAAATCTGACAACATGCTCGCCTAATCGCCAAGGACAATCTAGTAATTGACTACCCGGCCTTTTCTCCGGAGTTGATGATGGATTTAAATAAGGAGGGATCTCTCATCGTTCTCTCTCTCTGTCTTGGGATTTGCACATGAGCAGTACCAATGAGGCGACATTTGCACCACGGCAAGTAAAAACGTAGTTTGGGTTTGTAGATCTCTGAGCCGATTTTCCCTCTGGGGCAAAAACAAAAAACATTTGAACTTTCCACAACCATGTCGTGTTTGCTCCTAACATTGATTTCTCTAAATCATGAGTCATTTTTCCTACAGGGACTCTGTCATCCTGCTGATGGTGGCGACTGAAAACCCTTTTCATGATTCCTGGCTGTCTGCGACCAACCTTTTTCCAAACATTTCACGGATCCTTATCGGAAATCTTTGAATGCGTTTTGCCCGGAATAATATTGATCAAAAAGTGTTCACATCCACTTCAGAGTTAATTATGCTACGGCCAGTGTAATGCACTGATTTGTGTCTTTTTACCCCCTTCGCAGGACACCGAGATCCTCAACACGGCTGTTCTGAATGGGCGAACAGTAGCCGTGCCGGTGAAAGTAGTGACCGTAGGAACAGACGGAGCCATCTCCGATGTAACCGAATCAGTGGAGTGCAAGTCAACGGACGAACAAGTTATCAAGGTTAGTGGGGGGGGGGGGGGGATGCATTGGATACGGCTGCTTTTTGTTGTACCCAAATTTGTCTTCAAATCTTCTGCCTGGTGCTCAGCTGTCAAGTAGTGAATAAAAGGTGTTTTATGTGTAAACGTTAGTTTAGAGAGCAGGTGCTGAATTTCCTCCAGCGAACGAAATGGTGTGTCACAATGTGTGAATGAAAGATTCAACGGTCTTCATAAAACAAGCTGCTGAAAGAAAGGTAGCTTTAATCTGCATGCAATCTTGGAATATGTTTAAATGTCAGAACAGTAGCTGTAAATGTACACAAATAAGATAATACCTGTACTTACTCATCCCTTTTTAAAGAGCTAAAAGACAGCAGCTTGGAGTCTTATTAGACAAAATTGCAACTCCAACGTTCCGCCGCTCATTATATATAATATAAAACACATCAATGGGATTAGTGTTTGCATTAAATAGGTCTTAGTTAGTAGGCTTTTTGTAACTGTATGCAACAACAAAACACCCATTGTTTGCAACTTCCTTGCAGCATGCTTTGACAAACCATAAAAAGGTGACAATTGCATTTTTGTAATCAATCTTAAACCTAATTGGATTAGTAAGTATATAAGTCAAACACAGAGCTTTGTGAGGGCAGATCTGCCCTCCAACGTGTCCCCGATGTATTATATGAAAGGAGAAAAAAAACATTGAGAGTATGAACTTGTTTGATGTGCGAGAAAATAAAAGAAAAAAGAAGCGTGTGTGCGATATATTGAGGAGCGGATCTGTGTTTGTGTGAACCATACATGCATATCAGAGAGGAGAGAAGAAACACATCTCTCAAAGGGTTTAATTACCCACTGAAAAAGAACCACACATGGTGACACTGACCTCGGCAGCGCACTCCCATGCCCACCCATCTAGATTGGGAACAGAAAGCGGTGCCCTTCTTTCTCCACCATATTTTCATTTCATTTCTTGTTGCAGTAAGGTTTTGTATTTTTTTTTCCTCCATCCTCTCCAACCAGTTTAACTGAAACGTATAAGGACAACGTGATTGTCCCCCATTCCCCTTCTCTGTGAAAAAGTATCGACCAGATGATTAATTGCCTAATTGAGAAGATAATCAGAAGATTAAACACTGCCGCGATCGCTTGGCTTGTGAAAAGAGATCATGTTTAATTTCTTCGGGCTAGAGTTCATTATTATTGTACAATGGCATTGAACATTATTTTGTGACAGTACAAGCTGCTGAACGTAGCGAATGTCCTGCAGGGTCACCTGGGATTGTTCTTTTCTTATAGTTTGGTTTGCAAATTATTATCATTTCCCCTGACTTTACACGGTGCATTTATTGCTCTGTCCCGTCAAAGTGACAGCACGCCGCCACTGGCTGTGAGCACAGCTGCTGATCATTGTTCAGACTACGCCTGTGGTATCCGTGCTTCTAGTAGCCGTACTGTGGTCATTCTTTGACGTTGCCACCAAGCTTGGAAAAGACGGCACAGTATAGGATTTTGTATTGGGAATGCAAGACAAATCCATGAATTTGGTCAAACGCTGCGAGCGCCCATCAGGCGGATGCCGCCGTGAACGGTTAGAGCTTACCGGACTTCCTGTTGTGGGGTTTAAGTATGCGCTCTGCAGTAGCGAGTAATGTTTTGGAAAATAAAACCGTTAAAATATGATTAGGATAGGAACAGTTTGGTCTTATCTCCCATTAAAAAAGGCTGCCGCTGGGCCGTCATCCTTACACGCAAAGACAACAGCGGGTCTTAAAATAGTTCCCATTTGAAAATGCAGAACAATAGCTATTACAAGTTACAGCCAACCTGACGGAAAGCCAATTATGTTGTGGATTCACCGAGCATAAACCTCCAGTGCTGAGAAACGAAGCCAACAAGGCACTGCCAAAATCTACAGTCGCTCAAATCTTTTTTGGAGGCAAAAGCAAGTAAGTGTCTGTAGACCCCCCACGTGAGAACCAGTGGAGCTGAATTAAACATGTTCATTGCTGGTTTTGGTGCATATAGCCAATTTATATACCTAACAGGTTTAACAATAATAAGACTTAAAGTTATGCACATCATAGCCAGTGGCCGCTTTGACTGACAGGTGCCGTACCGGGGTGGCTCGCTACTGACTGTGTGTGTCGGTGTTGCCAAGACAGGGACAGCCGGAGCCATCCCCCATATCGAACTTCACGATGGCTTTTCAGAGAGTTATGGGAAACATCGCACGGACAAGGTCTATATTTCATGCGGTCTATGCGATTAACCTACCCTCTATTGTTAAAGTGACCTCCTCTTTAGACGTGATGTCAATGCCAGTAGCCCGCTCCGCCCATTATCATGAGTAGCTCAGGGCGCTACGGCAACAAGCCGGGCCAGGAATCAGCAGGACATGGTGGGATCTTGCTTCCTCAAAACAAATGTTGATTGAATATTTTCTTCTAGAATAAAGAATCAAAAACAATGAACACCAGGGTAATATGATTGTGTTCATCAAATCTAAAAACTTATTTTAAGATAAATTACAATGTCTGTGCTCTTAGACTTGATTTTTTTCTAATAAAGGATTTTATTTGATTTCTTCAGCTTTATATTCAAAGACGTGTTTTTATATTCTGCTTTAAAGGCGAGGTGTACTAGTTCTTTCCTCCATTTATCACAGTGACGTTGAGCCCGAGGATGTATTCAATACACCTCACTTTATAATTCCATTCAAAGCGTACAATGAAGGAAATCCCACTTAATTGCTGCTCTAGGCAAGAATCAAAGAAAAATAGCACTTCAGCTAAGTGCCCTGAATTTCCGTTAAGTGTTAAGACAATTATTTTGATGAATTCAACACAATCTTAATTTCCTTTGAAAAGGGACCACAGCAGAAGTACGGTGCGGTATAATTGCCAAATCTGTCTCTCAGGACCTGGACAGTTTTATTCAGTTATCATGTATCTCTCTCATGTCAGCCTCACTCTGATTTGGATCCTGTGAAGTCCTTATCATTGTTTGTGTGTGTCACTCTGGATACATTTCAAGCCGGCATGATTAGCAACACAATGAATCGTCGCCATGGAGTGGTGACATGGACATCTGCGTGGTTTCATGACACATTTTTCACGCAGCGCACAAGATGTCACCTTCAGCAGATCTCATTTTAGTCTGTTTGGTTATTGACTTCCTTAGTCTTCAAAAGGAAAACAGGAAGATGGATCTAGAATTGGGAGACAAAGTCGAACACAACCAGAGCAGGTAGAGATGTGATGACGACTTGACATGAACCGATTTTACTATGGAGGTGACACACAGTGAGGTGAAGCAGACAGAGAGAGGGGGAGGAAGGGAGAGACAGAGAGGAAATGATCAGCGAAAAGAACAAAAACTGGAGATTCAATAAGCATTGAGGCGGATTTGTTTCAGCTCACACTGCATGGTTGCCTTTTGAAACCCTGCACATTAGTGCACATCGTGTGTGTGTGTCACAGGAACACACACACACACACCTCCTATATAGAGTCTTTTTCCTACTATAAACAATCCATCAATGTCAACTTGCACTAACCGTTGAACCCCAGTGAGGTGCCGACAGCTTTAGTTCCTCAAATGAAGAACCCACCTGTATATTCATTAAATTTATACAAAGTTAAGTTTGCATGAATAGAATTGAGTATGTGCTGTTATATCATACCAAAAACAGCAACCTAATTTATACTGTATATAAAAAAGGTAAACACTTAATCATGTGCAAATAGACTTGAGTAGATATTCCTTGATCATCGTTTGCAAAATGTCAGTTTACTTGATTATAAACCCGACCACAATAATAATAATTTGACCCAAACTTCCAGTGACATCTTGAGCCTTATCACACTTTGATTAAAGCGGGAGAATCGTCCCTCCTGAACAGTAATTGCTCAGCAGGACGAGGGTGAGCCTGGGCGAGGAACCCAAAGAGAGGAGGAGGAGAGAACTGGCAGGCACCAGGCTGCCAGTTTGCTTCCCCAGAGATCGGGGGCTGGTCTGACATCATTTGGAACTAAAGCCAAGTTATATGCAAAAGATGTGGAGACAGATGAGTGAGTGGTTTGATACAAAGAAGCAATCGTCTGTAATGGGGACATGTGCTGAAATTACCAGTCGTGCCAATCAAGCTTATGATGGTATTTGAGAATAAAATGCAAGGGATTGGAAGCCAAAAAGGCGCTTAGAAGATAATAGACAGACATTTAAGACATTCCTACTATATATTTTTTTCCCTTTTTGGAGACGCATCAACCAAACCTCAATAACCAATTGGATCTGTACCGATCAATCTTAATTCGGTTTGAGGTTTCATCCTTTTGGTTTGATGAAGCAAGTTTGCGTCTCTTATTCAGCACCATCTGTTCAGTTGGAACCAGAGTGACATTACTTGCACACATATGGTCCTGCATGGACGTGCAATTAAAGAGTTATCTGTGCACATTTCAACATGTGCACGCACACAGAAGAAACTCAGCAGACCTGACACGTTTTACTGAAGCATTGCCAATTCTTTCCACGCTACGGCTCCTCAAAAGAGGCCGCTCACAAGAGTCAAGTAGAGAGAAAAAAAAAATAGAAGATCTTTCTTTCCTAAGTTGACGCATTTTCGAGGCGATATGTTCAAATAACTTCTTTCTTCATCTCCTGGAGTTTGTCTCTCATTTCCCCTTTGTTTGTCCAGGTGTCAGAGCGATGCGACTACGTGTACGTCAACGGGAAGGAGACAAGAGGGAAAAGGGTGATGCTCAACTTTACCTACAGTTTCCTGAGTGCCCAGCTGGAGATGAGCGTGTGGATGCCCCGCCTGCCCTTGGTCATCGATGTGGCCGACCCAGAGCTCAGCCAGATTAAGGGCTGGAGGGTTCCCGTTGGTACTGGTAACAGGAGGTAAGTCCCGATTGTCCATTGCATCGGTTTAATTCGGTCCTATGCATGCCTATGTTGTATTGAATTGCAGCATCACATTAGAATGCATAAGGCAACTATTTCCAGCACACCGAGCTAAAGGCTTAATAGATTTTAGGTTGTATGTAGTGTCTGCCCACGTATCACAGCATTGGTTTCTCCTACAGGAAAAGTCTACGCTTCTTGGTTTAGGTCATTAACTTGAGGTTTTTAACACTTCCTGCATGAGAACAGATCACATTCTTCACCTGGTAAAATAAATGGAGGCCACAATAAATCATCTTGGTAATGTTGTTGCAGATAAATGCAGGTGCAGATGCAGAGGTGCTAAAATGAGTGTCTCATAATTCATCGGATCCTCTCGTCTCCCAAAGGGTACTATGGTGAATACGAAATAAATAATTGCATTACAGAGCGTGGTCAAAATTCCTCGGGCTAAAAAGTGAAATAATAGTGCATGATCTGTGCGAGGAGTTGTACGATGCGTTCGCAAAAAGGATATTTATATTGGTAGTATTTATATTTTACGTAGAGAGATAACCTAAATCAAATTAAAACCGATCATTATCGACACACACTGACTAATCCAACTAAGGTACAGGCACAGTGGATTTGTACTGAAAGGAGGAATTGTATCTATTTGGTTCTATTTTGAGCAATGATATTAGACATAAATGATCCATATCCAATGATTGTCTTTATTGTTAGTAAGTCATTATAATAAATAATGGGTGAGATTGTCAATCCACAATTTTGAATAGAAATACTATAAATGGAAAAAGATTTAATACAACCTCTACATTGACTTTTATATGATATGAAACATCTTTCTTAAAGTACATTCCAATGGCACTAAGTCACGTGCCATTGGCCCATCAGCCTACACCCCACAGGGGGGCGCTCTAACGCCCTGCTATCCACGCCTGATCCCATTTGTCATGTCCCTCAAATGCATCACTGCATGAAGAACGCATGATGTGTGAAGTTTATCTGCATATTTGTACGAAAAGTGAGACAATATGGAAACTAAACCTATTTTTACTTTTTTTTTTTTTTTTGATGGGTCAAGGCACCAGCCTGCGCATTCACATAAGCGCGCAAGTCGCCTCTTTACACGCCGACACCTTGACCAACCAGTCACTGACTGCTTCAAACATGGCCTGACCTCATGTTTCTGTTGCCAACCACAAATGTCACCTTGGTTTAGGCTGCCGTCCCCTCGCTTGCTGAAAAGGGCGGGAGCGCATGGTGAAGGGAGGCTAGGGGCTAAGCCAAGCCATTGGGCCACAGCATGTTAACCTGTCAGCCCGTTTTTCTGCCTGACCGGCCATGCCTCATTAAACCTAATGGAAACTGTCACTGTCACTCCCCCCGGCCAGCTGACTGTTAGAGACTGAGATGTGGGCAGAGCTGGAAAGTGGAAAAGAGAATAAAAAGTGTTCGTGGGTGAGTGAGAAAGAAAAGCAGAGTGAGAAAAAATAGATTAAAGTCAAGTAAAAAATGGATGTATGAAATACAGAAGGAGAGTCCGACGTAAAGAGAGAAATATATGACAATGGTAATGCTCAGGACAACAAAAAAAGACCAATATGGTTGCAAAGAGACGGAAGCTGAAGGATGCGATTTGATAAAGGTGATGTATGCACCCAATTGCTATAGCAATTTTTTCTTCATTGTCAACAGGGAGCAGTTTGTTTCTTTAAGCGGTTTTAATGTTTGTTTGTTTTTTCGGAAGAAAATGGACCTTAGGAGGCACAATTAATTCATTCATTAATTCAGTTAATCATGATGTAAGACAATCTTTTGAGAATATATAATTTAGTAGCGCAGAGGAGCATCAAACAAACCCTTAAAACAGCCGGTGAGAGAAGGAGATGTGTATTTTCCATTTTGTAATTACTTTTTTAATGTTACAAGTACGGTACAACTTGTTTCAAACACCTAGGTGCCTAATGGCTTCGACACCGTAAAACATTTCAAAGTTGTCTATTTGTATCAAGGGTTGGAGGTTTTATTACACCCATAGTGGCACCAATAAGACCTCTTCTGTAATGCTTTGCAGGATTTCTCCAATTGCCAACCCTTGTCCTTCCTGTCCGACCTTCCCCACTCTAATGTGTGCCTGTTAATGTGATGAAGGGCCATATAAACCTCACTTAACTAGGAGGAATAGTGCGGAACAAATGAGCAAAAAAAGAAATCCCCCTATACTGCGATTGCAATTGTTCATTTGTTACAAAGCGTATATTTTTCTGAGATGTCTGCAAGTGTTTGCTGCGGGCCAAATAAATGGCAGACACACAGCAAAATATCAGTTGCCCTTTTAAAGAAAATGAGAAAGGCAAGGCAGCAGTTTGTCTCCGCAAGGTGCTTTTAATGGATTTTTTGAAAACACTGGGAGCCTCGGACTTTCGGGAGGTCGAGAAAACCTGCAGCACAACAGAAATTAAAGGCGTTGACTGCACTGCAGTAAGACTCCGTGTGCATTAATGGGGATGAGGAAAACACGAATTACGATAAGAAACAGAATCATACTTCAAAGTATTGCTCCCCTGAGGACTACTCGAAACACAACAAACTATACTGTATTACTTGTGCTATCTGCATTCATTTTCCTCCTATCCCTGTTAGAAGTGATTCGATCCAATGCTCGACTGCCCTCCCTTTCTCATTCGTCCAGGTACGAGAGGGTCACCGATGACCGGAACGAAGACGACACAGCGGACGAGAGGAAGGAGGGTGGCTGCGTGGCCCAGTATCAGAGCACCACCCTCCGTGTCCTCACACACTTTGTGGCGGATGCGGGAGGAGTGAGGGGCGCCGCGGAGGACGACGGCCTTGGGCAGCAGAGCTTCTTGCTGGGTAGTGACTGGCAGGTGGAGGTGACACAACTGGTCAAGGACTTTCTGAGGGTGGAGGTCCCGAAGGTTGCACAACTGCTGGATGGCCAAGTTCTTGTGGGAACCAGCGCTGGAATCACCAAACTACAGGTTATATGCTTGTGTGTGTGTGTGTGTGCGTGCGTGTTTTAGCAAACTGCATTGCAATTTTGTTTCACTTGAGTCTAACCTCATGATCAAGTAAATGTTTCGCCGGGGGAGTGACGTTGCCCAAGCCAATCGGCATTAACTGACACATCCGTTACGTCAACAGAATTTTTAGTCGACACAACTAAACAACCTGGCATTTTAGTTGCAATTAATCCGTTTTTTGACTCGGGACACAGGATGATGATTTTATTCTTAATCTTGCGCACACTGCCGGGTCGGCTGTGTTTTCTTCAGCCAGCAAGCACAACTCAAAAATCTGATATGTGGGACTTCTTGCAGAGGTCTTGAAACAGGCATGAATTCTCCACTAATCCAAAGTTTAGCTCAAATATATAATTGAAGACAGTAGCTTGTAGTGACAAAGCTTGATAAGGTTTTAAGCCCCTTGGTGTTTATTGTTGTGGTCAAACTCACATTACCCAGCATCAACCATCTATTAACAGCTCAAATGCTCTGAGAAACCACCACGTGAGCTCCAAACCGCTAGCTGGTGCACGTAGTGAAGCATCCAGGTGCTAAAACACCAACATTTTTTAAAGGGGCTGATTGAGAAGTGAAGGACTTCCATCCATCAGAGAGCCAGAAGTGTGTCTCTGGATAAGTGATAAAATAAGTGCTAAAATGCTAAAAGCAAACAGCTTTTTTTCGGGCTGGGGACTGTGGTTGCGAGTGAGCTCGACTTTTGGGAAAAAGTGGAGAAAGACACAACTGGCTTGGCCGTGCGAAGAGAACGGCCTACAAAAAGCAACTGCGTTGATTGCAGGATAGCACAAATACTTAAGCCCATCATGAGCTAAAAGGGAAAAACGTGGTAGCGCGGCACGTCTCCTACCAGCTTGCACCTCTGCAGGAAGAGAGAGAGTGAGAGAGCGCCCTCTCTGCTCAGGCCGCTGTGTGCGTCACACTACAACCGGAGTCCTTGCTCAGGAGAACACATGTGCGCAGCGTCCCCCCGTGAACCAACATCATCAATCTGGCATTTACAAGGGAGCACATCAAAAACAACACAGTGCTGAAGCAGTGAGCTGGAATCGTAGTCTCCTTCTCTCTATTTATCAAGAGCTGTGAGCCCAGCCGGAGGAGCTACATGTTTGTGCGCCTTTTAGTCGTTGGCCTGGACACGCTTTAAATGGAAAGAAAAGTGAAAGGGAAGTTATGTGAGATCGACTAGCTAAACATCGCATCTACAGGAGCGCCATGTGTGCGGCTTCCCTTTTCACGCCGGTCCGTTGTCTGACTGTGAGGTCCGGTTGATCTGGGGCCAGTTGTTTTACCTCTAGATTCTCCGGCAAAGTTTTACCCTGATACCGAGTTTGGGTGTTTTTGGAAGGACACTGCCGGTGGTCGCTCTTGTTGTGTTGTTAAAGCGGCGCGTCACGAGACTCGCCCTGACGAGAGCGCGGCGCAGGGCGGCGAAGGGCAAGGGCAAATAGCGGGTACATAATCCACGTTTCAAAAACACAATGATTGACTACCAGTGTGCTGTGTGTTAGACTATGTAGATAGACATTTTGATTTATGGAAAAAAATTAAATAATCAATATTGCAAAAACAATATACAATATATAAGATAAAAACCGGGTCAGAAAGTTTCTCAAATATTTTTTAGGCAGAAACTCAAGGTGATTTTGAGGCTATAGTTTGGATTTGAAAGAAATGGCACTTTTGGATTGGCGGTAAATGTTACAGCCTGTGGCTTCTTTCGTTTTGGATGAAGCATCCATCAAAAGTGGTGCCAATTTGTTTTGTTAGCCTTCGTCTCGACCATGGTGACTTCAACCCATTAGAGCAATATCACAGTAATGAGGGAATAATTTCCTGTCATTTGGTTTTCTATTAAGAGCAGCTTGATCCAGCTCTTTCATAGTCATTTATAATTGCTGGTACATAGAGTATGTGGGGCTGATTGATTTGGAAAACATAACGAATAGTCATTTTTGATGAATGGATAAGCCTGCATATGATGCGTTTTCAATAACATCTCTGCTGCATGACAATTTTCATTTAAATTGGTATTTTGAAACACAAGTCTCCTTTACAAATATCTTTGAAAATGCAAGTCGTAATTTTGATAAACCTTCAAGTTTATCATGCAGCTTTAATAACCTCCTTAAATGTAAATTAAATAAAGTTGAATTCAAATAATGCAGAAATTATTTGATATTTAAGATATCTTTGGTATGCTGCCCAGGTGCTCTCTGGAAAGGTCAAATCATTAAGAGAGAAACTTGATCTTGATTTAGCACAAAGCTTTTGGCTTAATTAGAGAGAAAGACTTATTGAAATACTCAAAGTTAAGCATGAGTTCAGCGCATGCAAGGGAGCATTGGCCTGTAAGCAGCATAGTGAATGGGCCGGGGGTATTCCATGAAACAACGTAAAAAGTGTACATATTTGCGTTGCATTTTACACTATTTGATATTTTTATTCAAAGAATGTGAATGAGAGGACATAAGGAAAGAATACAACTTTTCTTTTGTTTTTTATATGATTAAGGCAATCAATGCTAGGCATTTGTACATCAGTTAATAAATAGCTAGAAAGGTCCCATAAGACCAAGCTGTTGTGGAAGATTTTCCTAATCAAATAATTGAGTTTATTTTTTATCTTTCTACCATCCGAGTGGCAAATAGTTTCCAATTATTTAGGCCCAGTCTCGGTATTATTGAATATACCTTCTTTTTTTTACTGAAATATTATTGTTGAGTTGGAAAGTTAAGGATTTCTGCATTAAAACATCTGAATACCAATAAATCCCTGATCTTCAAAGATTTTAAATACATAAAATATTAGGGGGTTACATTCTTGATCAAATTATTCAGAATTGCAATGAAGGACTTGGATTTGACAGTTAAATGAAAGGCCACTGAGGTATTAAGCGATTTGATAGTAGCCGTAGAAGTTCAAAGCTGTTTCAGAAGAAAATTAATTAATCAATTTCTTTCGGAGATGTTATGGATTCAATACCAGCATGTTAAACCTATTTTGCCATTAACCTATGCAGAAATATGGTGAGTTAGAGAAGGTCTGACCAACGCCTGTTTAGAACACTGTTGGTATGCATTAAACAGGGTCCTCTTAGAATAAAGAGAAATAATACAACTGAAAAGAGCTTTGGATAAAAAAAACAGCAAGCCTGGAAGGTGTCTTTAATTGTTCTGGTAGAAAGCAAACGATTTTGGTACCAGTGTGATGGAGGGCTTCGTCTGGCCATTATTGGTTGGGCAGCCTCACGACTACGCTATGGATGAAGGCCAAAGATCTGCAATCTCTCTAATGGGTTTAAGGAGAGAGACGACATCTCTGAAAATTGAACAAATGACTGTGATAAAGGGGAGAAGGGGTCAGAATAAAAGGAATGGAGCTTTGACATCTCTGAGAGGAGAGCAGCCAAAGCAGGAACATTGTATAGCGTGTAGTCTTGATTAAATTTAGAAGGAAATAAACCAGGGATGCAAAGAAATGCTCCTAGCTACTTGTGAAGACTTTTGTCCGGGTTATAGATTTCACTCCTGTCATTTCCAGAAGAAAGAATCTTTATGAAGTGGCGAAGTGCTTGTGTTTCAGTAGCTTCCTCGTTAGCAAAGCATATAGCATCTTTCATATTCATACTCATATTTGTTTAATCTGTCTCTCAATTGGCGGCGTTGCTCATTTTGCTTTCCTTTTTCAGACAATCAGAGTGCCTGCTTATGAATTTGAGTTACAATCACCACCAATCTGCTCGTTGAACTCATCTCAAATTGGGAGGTTAAACCATATGCCGGTGTTTCAATGATATTTGGCCTTGCCTAACATTAAAGGATTTCAGTTTCACTGTGTGGGAGGCAAAAGGGAAAATGAAAAGAGGTAAACCACAGGGAGGAAAATAAGAAAAGGGGTCTGCACAAAAGAGGCAGTGATAGCTGCTGACAGTTCATTATAGCTGGTAAATGTGGCCATGAGGGGGCGGCTGGCGGCGAGACTGAAGCCCTAATTGGAGCGGATGGGAGGAATTCTCATCTCGTAACAATAATCACAACTATTTACACGCTTACACCTCTGCCACCTCGGGGAGGCAGAGAATGCATAAGCGGGGTGGGCTTTAGATGTTGGCATGTGAGGTTAGTGGCATTTATATGTTAGTATGCATGAATTTGCAAGGGAGCTACTAACTGGATCAAATAAATCTAGTGGAGTCTCTTACATGTAGTATTAGGGTGATTCTCAAGAAAAAGGACAATACTTTAAATTACCTTACTTTAAACCACTGCTTATCCGAGTTCACTTAGCTTCTCTTACCCATGACAGCATATTGTCATAATTTCCCACTTCATTAAATTAATATGAAGGTTTTCTAACATGAACAAGGCAGAAATTTTAAGGTAAACCAATATGTTTCCTATATCTTTACCAATTTGACAATCTCAATAACTAACTAGGCAAAAGCATTGTCAAATGAGACAATGGTTTTTGGATGCTCAGATAAATGACGATCCTGGCAATAGCACTCTTTTGCCTGAGCATTAATATTTATTTTTGTAGTATGTTTTTGTTTTAAGACTTCATTTACATTTCTGAAGTAAGGTAATATTTCTGAAGTCGTGAACCACTAGAAGGAACTATAAAGCCAATTATAGATCAAGCCTGAATTAGAGTGCACGATTTTAAAGTGAAGGGATTGGACTTCATCACCTTTAGCTGCTGCTATCAAAAGGCCTCTTCCTCTTCATTCACAGTGACAGTTAGATTGGACGTGTGTCTGTGCGTTGCAGGTGCTGTCCCCTTTGACATCGTCGGTCCTGGCTGAGAGGACCATACGGGTTCTAGATGATAAAGTGAGCGTGACGGAGCTGGGGGTGCAGTTGGTCTCTGGACTGTCTCTGTCTCTGCAGCTCAGCCCGGGGAGCAACAGGGCCATCGTCGCCACTGCAGCCACACAGGAAGTCATTGAATCACTCCAACAGGTACCAATCCTCGCCATATAAATACCCCATTGCATTTTATATCATTAATCATCTTTCAACATTGCAGATGACGGCCTTCACTGGATCAGTGGTGCACATTGTATTTGGCTGAATCAGAGTTAGTAGGATATATATTACATGTCTTGCAATTTTCCTTTTATAATTAATTCACTCTTTGCAATCCCTTTGATTTACATATCCTACCACTGAACCGCTCTGTCATTCCAATAATTAGAATTTCAAATTGAAACTGCTTCCGTCTTTTCCCTTTAAGAGAAAAGACTATTTGGTTTTTAGGATAATAGTTTCATATCCAATTGTTTCTATGAGCCCGTCTATTGTAATTAAGGCTCACTTTTGCCTCCAGCGTGTTTCTCGCTTTTATTCTACAGTCATTCTGGGGCATCAATTGGAAGTGTGCAGATTACTGGGGCAGAGTTATTTTTGCTATTCTAATGAAAACTATTTCCGTTTGTTTATTTCATCAGGAGTCTCTTATCAGCGCCTGGCTCCAGTTCAGTGATGGATCCATGACTGCTCTCGACAACTACAACCCCGCCCATTTTACCCTGACAGCCACCTCTTTGGCTGAACGGGTGGTGGCGGTAAAGCGCAGTGCAGCGTGGAAATGGCCAATCGTTGTCGCCAAGGGGGAGGGTCAGGGATCGCTCGTGCGCGTTGAAATGAGCCAATCGGAGCTGTGCCAGAAGGGAAAACGACGCACTAGCTTAGCCACTGGAATGGCAAACGTACAGACAAGGTTTGGCCAGCCAGGGGAGCAATACAGACCACCCGGAGACCGGCGAACGAGCCCCGATCCCCCGTATTACGGCGGCTCCATTGCCGACGTAGAAACCGGCGTAATGAACCGCGGCGCCACTACGATCCGGGGCCACGTCCCATCGAGACCTAGTGGCGGCCGTCTGTCAGCGGACAGTGGGGCCAGGGCCCCAAATGAGTTCTCCGAATATCCAGACCAGGCGGAGCTCCCTCGCAGCCGCAGCACCGAGGACGACCTGTTGCCGTCTCGGCGGAGCCTGACCGACCTGGAGATTGGAATGTACGCCCTGCTGGGAGTCTTCTGCCTGGCCATCCTGGTTTTTCTCATCAACTGCATCTCGTACGCATACAAGTACCGTAGCAAGCAGCTGTCCCTGGAGGCCCCAGAGGCCATGCCCCATGCCCACGACTGGGTCTGGCTGGGCCAAGATGAGGGCCTGTGTCTGCAGCAGCAGCAGCAGCAGCAGGAGGAGCTGGGTGGGGCCCTGCAGGAGGGCAGCCAGTTACTTAACGGGGGAATTCACGGAGGCTGTGGTGCGAGTGGAAGGGATCATCGGAATGAGTCCCTTAACTCACCCACTACCAAGAGAAAGCGGGTGAAGTTCACCACCTTTTCCAATGCCAAGTCCGGTAACGGGTGTCCTGTGCTCAGCCCGTTGGCACTGGTGCAGACCAGTGAGATAAAATGGGTGTGTCCAGACATTGAGCTCGGGGACTCACAGGATCTTAGGAACTACATGGAAAAGCTTAATGAGAATGCTATCAAGAACACTGCGTAGGAGATGCTAGGTGTTTTCAATGAACTAGAGAAACTCACCTGAATGCCTTCAGAATAAGGAGGAAATGAATTTAGGAGGGGAAAGGGAAAAAAAGTGCAGAAAAGAGATTGGGACTGATGACGAACTGCTTCTCATCGTAACAACCGGACAGTCCGTTCAGCTTCTGATATTTCCATGGCTTGGAGAGTTTTAAGCAATGAACCACAACGGGACATGATTTGCCATGACACCACAGTATAGATATAAGAGGGACAATGTGATCTTGATATTGTTGCTTAACTTTAATGTATGTTGTTTGTCTTTAATTGAGGTTCAGTTTTATTTTCAATGCGCCATCTACTCCGTTTTATATTTTCTTTATTAATTCATTATATTTTATTGTCGTATTTGTTGTACTTTTTTGCGCTTTGTTGCATTTTATAAGAGTTTCTGTATGCTCTGTACCATGTCAGCAAATATACATTCTAGGAGAGAACAGTTAAAAGCAATTTTGTACCGTTGTATAGTTTGATTTGGAGATATTCCGTGTGTAGTAACATTTTGTAAAGTGCTCTTTGGTTTCAGTTTGGTTTTGTTTGTAGCTTAGTTTTTGTTTTGTCTTCAGAAACCAGAACGACTTGTGATGGAGGCATGTGTGTCTGACCTGTTACCTGAAAAGACCGTGTGTAGATAACTAATACCAATACCTCTGGAGACATGTCAGCTTAGTATTATTGCAATCATTCACCTTGGAGCTGAGCTTTGGATTCAGTATGTCGATATTGGTTGAAAAATGTACCCGTACATTTTAACCCTCCTGATGTGAATGTTATTTTTGTATGCTTTGTTTTATTCAGTTATATGCCTCACATAAAAAACACTTTTTACATCACCCTAATATTACAAATCAACAAGGCGGTAGTCACATTCGACTTAAAACCACTGATTACCATCAACAGACAATCACATGAGTAATGTATGGTTCAATCGTTTTCATTTATAAATGTTCCATGAAATCTGCCCAATTTACAGTTCCTGAGGCCTAGGTGGTGATCGGTAGAATCAGTAAGTCTTGAACCTCTGTGTATGACATTTTGGATACGCGCAAAAGCGTCGTGACAGGGAGTGAAAGAAACTGAAGCGAAAGCCCAAAGTCTGACCTCCTCAGTTGTTTTTACTCAATATGTCGGTATTTGTCAAGTTCATCCTTTTCTATCTTTGTTTTCAAATTGGCTGCTGGACTAATTAAAAGTGGAGGCGACTCTTCATCATGCAGCTGTGTGAGTCATTGGTCTGGCAGTTGAATTCTTCCATTGGTCACGACCCAAATGTGTTGTGTAGCGTTCAATCATTGTGTGTCATATATCGTTGCAAAAAAGGAAAATGGCAAAAAAAAGCATTAGAGGTAAATAAGTTAAAATGATTCATTTTGAACCATTCAAAAAGAAATGCTTTTTCCAGTCGAGGCAGGAATACAGTGAAGTAAAATAATAATTAATACCTGAAAAAGTTCAGTTTCATAAGAAGCTGTTCGAAAGGTTCAAGGCAAGTTCTCCAGATAGTCGTTTCCACAGGATCACACACCCGCTCCCCTTTCTAAAAGGGCAAGTTAATTAGAGATTACTTAGTTCAGTCTTATTACATGTTAATGTGGCATTTCCTGTGCAATTTGTCTTGCGGTAGATTACCTAGGAATCAACTCCGAAATAACCGGCAGACTACTTAAAGCCAAACCAATGACCAGTGCGTTGGAGATGTGTCCAGGTGACCAGGAACACGTGTCCCACACAGTCCACCTACACCCCTGTGAGTCAGCTGGTCTCGTTTGTAGGGTCTTTTCCCCACGGTCAAAGTTATTTAATTTTGAACACCTGCCAAAATGGAGTTCAAATCTAATACTACATTTAAAGCAGGAGGTTTCACGGCACACAAGCACAGCATTGGTGAAGATTTAAAGAATCCTGCCTCACCAAAAACTAAATTTTAGCTATATTTTGTAGACACTACTCTCTCGCTCTTTGCTTTATTGATAATTAACAGTTAGCGACAGACCTTACAATGTAAGGTGGCTTCCTAAATAATTAGGATGGATATGGAATGCTAATTTCATACTGAAATTCTGTGTTGCCATCATTGACTATGAACTGCCTTTAGTTCCTAAACCGCACAGTGGAATACTGACAGCAGTGTCTCAGACAACACAATGCTTCTGTGCTCATTTGCATCAATTAACAAGAAAGGACTGCCATATGTTTCTAAAGAATATTTCCATACCCAAGACTGCACCGGGGAATAGTTGAGACTCCCAACGCAGGTGAGTCAGCTCAGCAGAACTCAAATTGACAATTTACATGAATAGCCATCTCTGAATGACACTGTAACTTCCCCAAGGCTCACTGAAACTCAAAAACTCCTGGCATGTATGGTGAGTGGGATTTCTACCTACCGGGATGATATTAAACCGTGAGACAGATGCAGGGCTGTATTGCACGCCTGAGGATAGCCAATTGGGACAAAGTTGGCCAAGCCAACAGAAAAAGACATGAGAAATAGATTATAAAAAGGTCGTTGTAAAGAGACATTTCAACCGCTGGTTGGGAAAGAAGCTGCAATCAAATACTTTAGCCATAAGTAGAAACATTCTACTTCCAAAGTGCTAATGTCATCTGGGAAAGGGAATATCTCAACACCTTAAAAAATGAATCCAATTAGAATTACATTTTTGGTCAATTGTTTCATTAAAACAGTTTACAGGCCTCGGCAAACTGGAAGCCCTGTTATTTATTGATGGTGGTACATTGCCAAAGGTCAACAAAGAAATAACAGGTTTGGCTGATTGGTATCATTGAACAGTCAAACCTATGGTCTGAAAGGGATCCACTACATGAACAACTTTGATCCGTTGAAAACCAGTCCATCCTCCCTTTCTTCTTCTTCTTCTTCTTCTTCTTCACGGCCTCACCCAATGAAATGGAGCTGTGCCGTGTCGTTTACCAGCGCCCCAAACAAGCACATTCCGTGACACCGACGATAATGAAGACGGCAGAGCAGGAAAACAGCGCTCTCGTCCGTGCGGGTTAGACTGATGAGGCCAAGGTCACCAAGCGTTTGCCTCATCCCTGCCGCCGACCCGCTTCGGGTTCTCTCTGACAAGCAGAGATCACAGAATCAGGAGCTAGACGGGGTGCAGTTGGATACCACTGAGCTTCGGTGACACGTCTCATGAACCACCAGTGCCAGTAATAACAACACAAAGGAAATGTGCCCGGGACCGGCAGGTGAGAAGATGGCGAGGACATACAGGGTCCACCTCTGCGCCCCGCAGACTCCTCCCCGTTTTCCCCTGCGTTGGGCATTCATCTCCCCGATCCTGTGGCGTCACGGCCAAGGAGCAAAATCCACCGCTGCACGTCCTGTGTGTGTGTGGATGAAGGAGAGTGAAGCAACGCACTTCAATTCAGTTCATCAAGCGTGACATCTCCGTCCTGTCAGAAATAATCTGTAACCGGCATATCGGTTTTGATTAACAATCTTATTGTTACTTTTAACTTGATTTTACCATCTGGTTCGATGAAAGTGGCAGTGCAAACTGCTTTTATTAAATCAGGCCCACCTAATTTCCGTAATCAAACATGAAAGAGTAGGAGGTGTTGCAGGCTTATTTATTGATGATTACTTGTGCATCTGTATGGACTAAATCAATCAATGTCGTCTGTTCTGATCTTAATGATCTTAGTGATGACATTTTCATGAAAGCTTCTTTGCATCCCCTTCTGCCTTGACCCCTCAATGACCTTCTACATTTTATAAATTAAAAAATTGAAAATGGCACTAATGGCGTTGTATTTGCTAAGGTTTAATCATAAACCCCAAAACTATTTAGAACCAAGGAGGACTTGCTCCCATATGAACACCTTATCAACAAATGCAATGAATGTCGACTTCTTCAGTAATAACAGTCAGTTTTTAAATCCTTCCAAAACAAACATTGCCAAGAAATATGGAAAAATGGAAACCCTGTTATGCTGTTGACACTGTAGGAAATAGAGCTGCATCCTATGTTGTCTACAGTACCAGCTGTCTTTATTTTTCTATTCTTATGTATTAATTTCCATGAAAATTATGTCCAGTTTTTTTTTTTTTTAATACACTTTATGTTTTGATACCCATTTCCCTTATTTCTTGATATATTTGCATTGCTTTTCTTCTTTATGAAGTGGCCTACACAAACACATTTGCTTTGATTGTAAACTTCCAATACTTATTGTATATTTGACATATTCTCATACACAGTCTGGTGGGATTCTGCAGCATTTGAAAGACTGTTGGAGTCGAGAATGTCTTGGAGCAATTGTGTCAAACTCGGCCAGCTACTATTGCCTCTGGCTCTAATGTCATTATCCTAACTACCGTTTATCTCACCCTTAACACTATTGCTCCGATTGTTTTTTTTCTCTCGCGCGTCTTCCTAAAAGAAGGTCATCACTTCTACTTCCAGCCCTTTTTACTCCTCCAGGCCGCAACTTGGTTTTACTCCTTTCATTCCTTTCCAAATCTGTGTACTTTTTAAGCTACTACTAAGTGTAAATTCATATCGCACCAGACCAAAAACAGCCCACTCTGCCCCACAGAGACTTTCTCCCTACCACGAGCCTCTCCATGCGGCTCCACTCGCCTTTCAATCCTCTGTCTAAAACCACTTTTGACTTGTGCCTGTGTGAACTGCCACGTATTGGCTTTGCAGACAAAGATCTCTCGATCTGCCGTCGCACTAACTAGCTAGCTACCTGACGCCTCTAAGCATTACGAACCATCTCCGCTGACATCCCCTATGCAAATAGTTTACTCCTATTTCACAGCTTTCCTATGTCGTTGCTTTGCCGAGGAAACCTTCACGCAACCTTTACCCCTTTCTCCTCATTTCTTTCCTTGCGGATTGGGGCGTGCATTACCAATTACACTCCTATGTCCCCTCTCAACCCTCCAACTGACAGTTGCCCTTCATCTAGGGTTACACTAATTACCTTATCCAGATATGCAAACTCTAGCGGGAAGGAAAAGGTGAGGAAAGACACTAAATTTAAATCAGATATGATGTTAATCGGATAATGAAGCCCCGTGGAGAATTTTTAAAACATCATGCATCATTTTGTAGGTTTTTCCATGTCCTCAAAAAGGTACCTGAAATTCTCAACTGTGGAAGGGGACATGGCCTACACATTGGCCTGCAAGAATGGGTCTTTCCGGTGCAACGCATATTCCCCAGGGTTATTGGGCATAATCAAAGAAATTGTTAAAAAAAAAATAGTTAAATAGCAGGGAATATGTTCATTATCTTTTATCGCCAGCGTTGGAAAGAAACGAGTGCTGCTACTGCTCTTATTCACAAGTTGGCACGAGTATTGGCTGCAGTCTCCTGCTGCTTGAGGCTTGTTAAAGATTATTGGATATAATAGCATTTTGATTGTTAAGTCATACAGATCTTCAGGAGCGGTGCAAAAACACTGGCTCATGGTCTACATGAGAATCACTAACCGCAACTTGTGTCCATGCACAAGAAAAAGCCCATTTCTCGCATGTATTATAAAGAGATGATTCACTGTGGCAGAACGGGAGTCAGTCCCCCTATGACTTTGGCTGGAAAAAGGGGAAAATGCTCTAAAATTCACCAAATGTATAGAAGCATGGACTGCAAACAGTTAAAAATAAAAATGTGTACGAAGTCCTACTTTATCTAATCGGCAGTCCATGGTCTGCTCGACTTAAGAAAAGACAGAAAATGATCAGGTATTTTAAATGGTTCTTTTGTCTAATAATCAAAGACCTTGTCAAAAACGTCCTTCATTTTAAAAGTCACAACTAATTTATTCTCTGCGGTTTGTTTCCATGTCACGTCCTAATAAAGCATTGTTGCTCCCTTCATTAATTCAAGCCAGAATTATTTTTGGCTGCAATCTGTGTCCAGTCTACGACGTACAAAAGCTAAAAGGGTTTGCAAGACCTCAAGTCTCTATTGTTGCCGTATTTGCACCGGACGGCCTCATTCCCATTGGCACACTGCCGGCTTGTTTGTCACCAGGTGAGTGTAGATAAACTGTGAAGAATGACCGTTTCTGTGGGTGTGTGTATGCGTTTGTGCGTGTGTGCTTTTGAGTTTGTGGGTCGAATGATGTTGAATGAAGTACTGTTTACTTTATTCCACTGACATTGAGACGCTGCTCTTGGTAAAGATGAAAAAAGACAGCAAACGGTCAACACTAAATGGACTCTCTCGCGGTTTGTTTGTTTTTCTCTAGTCCTCATACCACTTCATTCACCCATTCATACACTGATTGCATGGGCCACCATGCAAGGTGCCACCTGTCCTATGGCTATGACTAATCATCCAAACCCATACATAATGAAACTTTCCTTTGAATCAGCTGCAAATGTAAACAATTCAGCGAGATTGATCGAGCCTCAGAGGATGGATGCCACAATGAGAGCCTGGATGCAGCCGAGAAAACAACGAATGGTTCATTAAGGCAAGTGAATCATGGCATTTTTAGCTACGTGCAGTTGTTCATTGGAAATCCCTGTTGTGACGGCCCTATTGAGCTCAAGCGGAGATGGGGGTTGCAGCTATTAATACACCCCTTTCCACAAAACATAAAGCACTTCTACCCTCTGGAATGTTTCTTTCGCTTATTTCGTCTCTGATGGTATTTTTGTTTTTAGGTCTGTTTTCCAGCGTCTTAGGGGGAATTTTGTACTCCGGGTCCCTGAAGTGATAATGATGGCTTGCTCCCTGGTTTCTTTGTTCTGCGGCACAATGGCAATCTGACAGACCGGGCTTGTAGAGGGGGAAAGTTCAGGAATCAAGAAAAGTGAAAACTGCTCCAGCTTGCTCAACATCATACTTGAGTGGATAGCATTGTTGCAAACGTTTTAATATTATCTACCTGAACAGCTGTTCCGTTAAAGCAACAGTTTATTGAAACAAATGTTTATGTACCCATCAACTTTATCTGGCCCCGATTCTAATCCTAGGACTATAATTAAATAAAAGCCGTAGCCCACTTCTTTAAACATCCCTTATTTTTCAAAAGCTAACTTGATCCAAATACTGAATGCTCTGCTGCAAAGCAATTACACAAACTTAAATCATTGATATGACACCAATATTCAGCAACTGATAAAAGAAATTCAAATCACAGTAAAATATCATAACTTGAAAATGACCTGTAATATTATCACCATGAAGTAACTTGAAGAAAATCGGGAAAAAGAACCATGCAGATAAACAGGCCGAGGGAGACATATATATATATATGTATATATATATATATATATATATATATATATATATATACACATGTATATATATATATATATATATATATACATGTATATATATATATGTATATATATATATATATATATATATACATGTATATATATATATATATATATATATACATGTATATATATATATATATATATATATATACATGTATATATATATATATATATATATATATATATATATATATATATATATATATATATATATATATATATATATATATATATATATATATATATATATATATATATACACATATATATATATATATATATATATATATATATACACTGTGAAGCACAGGAACCTTAGTGAATTTAGAAGAGCTGAAGGCAGCATGTGAAGCCCAGGGGTGTTTCCAACCCTCAGTGTGTAGCATTTTAAAAAAGCAAAGCATTTTCAGCCCTATACTACCGGGGACAGATCGGTGAATCTAATTGACATGTAGAGATTTCACATTCCTGGCTACAGCCGAAGAGAGTCTACAGTCTGCTGAAAAGCTGGAGCTCTTGAGGAGCTTTGTGCTCATCGTGAGATTCATCCTTGATTCTCTTGGCATCATTTGACAGCCGTGGCATTTAGCTGAGCTGATGCTGCAGCCAACCTTTGTAGCAAATGACTGTGCAAACTTGAAAAATAATTTCACAATTGCATTCTGTATTTGAGCACAACTCATTTTTTAGTAACAGTGTGAAGAGGAGCTAGATATGTGAATCATTTCCTTGTCAATAAACACAAATAATTGACAGTAAATACAAAAGGGAGCAGCCCAATGCCTTACTCCCACTTTTACATCTGTACTGCCAAAAGAAATGGAAAGAAAAGACTCCAACTATCTGTCATAGTGTAGCTGTGGAGTTACCTTTGAAGGTAGGCCATCTACTGTGAGCATAAGGGTCTACCACTACATAATGGATACTGTACACTTGGATTTATATACAGTACACTTGAATTTATATACAACCTTTTGTACTCTTCCGACCACTCAACGCTTTTTCATACTACATTGTAACATTTAGACACGTGTACACACTGAGGCTACTAGTCCTGAAGGACAGGAGCAACAGTGACATTGTAAAGATGGATGTTCCATGCTGCAAAAACATGACCATTTCTGGTAAATGTGGTCTCATTGCATGCATGCATTGACGTGCAGAAAATATATATTCATTTTTATTGGTTTAAAGAAAATGAGTTCAGGAAGCATTACCAAAAAAAAATACCTAAAAAGCCTAAAATAAGAGATGACCAAAAAAGGATGCATCGGAGTGCTAATTGAGCATTTTAAAAGGCTCCAAATAATTTGTTCATATATGTTTGTATTTTATACATTTTTGCACGTTACAACTTCAAACTAAAAAATATTTGACTTCATTCTTTATCTCTTTCAATTTACAACTTTCAAATGCAGCTGTTCCCCTGCCCCTCCTGAAATGTCCCATTCATGTCCTGTTCACTATTCACACCCTTTCAAGCACCATATGCTTAAGGAAAATACCGTTCTGTGAGGACGTTGGTAAGAGTAGCAAAAGTTCCTGTGGAATTTAAAATAGACAGCGACCATACACTGACCGATCAACCATTGTACATATTTCAGCTGGAATTTATTTTTAAAACTGAAAGCTATTCACTTTGTGAAAATTCAGCCCCTCAGACGTTATATTGTAAAAAACTCCCTAGTAGCTAACAATGATAATGCTGTTTCAGGTAGACAGCCATTCTCTGTCAAATACAATGCATTCCAATACCTTGGCAACGATGCAGTTCGTATGGGGTTGCATCTTACCGAGCACTAAATAGTTAAGCACACCAACAAACAATGATATGGATTTTACAGTTTTCAGCAAATGAAAACGCAAAGATATTTGCAATTTGCAATCGTACAGAGATATAGGAAAAAATAAACAGGAAACGGATACGTTGGAATATAAGTGACTTCAGTGATCAAAACTGTTAAATTAAATTGAAGTTGACTGGAACTCATTAATCAACTTAAACACCACATCGTATATATGGGCATTGGGAATATAATGGTAACAAAGGTTTGTTTATGTTCAGCTTGCATGCTCGGGACACCAATCTGGTCCTGACAGAAAACTATTGAGTCTTGAAACTTGAATGACAACCAGAGAAACAACCACTTGCAGATCGCTGCACCTCCTCTATCATCTTTAGCGAGAACCACAGCCTCTTTCTTTTTAATCCCATTCTTTTCCTGGCGACATAAATCGCTAGTGTGTCTCCGAACATGACACTGTGGAAGAAAGGGGCTCTATATTTAATGTGCTGTAAAAAGGACTCCGATGATCGGTGTCAGAGGACGCGAGGCCCCCGCACTGTCAAGGCCCAGTCTCACTTCATCTCAGCCCAGCGATTGATCAAATTACAGCCTGTTTCTAAGAGCTGGCAAGGGAGATTACCACCACTTGGATGAGTGTGGGGGGGGGGGGGGGGGGGGGGTTCAGCACAGCCCTGGGCTTTATCCTCTAATCAATGAAGCACCCTCTCCGCACACCTATCCAAGCCCTGTCTTACTCTGAGACATCCCTTTCCTAAAGAGATCAATCCAAATCTTGAGAGTATATGTTTGTGACCCGCCTGAGTAGAGGAGCGCGTCTGCATGTGCAAGTGAAAGTGTTTTCGGTGAGGTGATATGTAATATGGTGCAGGCTGTGGCAGCTCCATTATCTGGCTGGTGTAAGCCTGTCTGCCCGCCCATGTTCATTTTCTTTGGGCCCACTCTCCCATTCAAACATTTATTTGCTGCCCTGACATGACCCGTCAAGGCCCCTTTACCTCTCTGTCAAGGAGCTGGGCTCAGCTGGGCTCACTGTACTGCAGCTTGGTGCAGCTTTAAGGTAGTCTGCACTGAGATGTGACCCCTTTTCTCATTGCACTATGAACATTTCCAAAACTTTCATTTTCGTTTCCCCAACATGTAGCACTTTCACAAACATGACAAGTTAATAAAGTATTGCAAATTTTGATGCAGTTGTTTTGTTATTTTTTTTTATAGCTCAGGTTTGGGAAAATATAGTAGGTGGGAGTAAGATTACGTTACGTACATCTTGTGTTGCTATTAGGTTAGGTGGCTTCCACAGTGAATCAGCGTTTTATTAAGTCTTTAATTGAGGGCAAAGTGGAAATTGATTACTGGTTCAATCAACACATAACGGACACGCAGTTCAGATCGCAGGCAGACGCTTAGCCTTCCCACTGAAACACCGACCGGCTTGGAGTGCAAACGGATGACCGGACGGGGGAAACGCTTTCTGGAGCACAAGAACGCTCAATTAAAAGTGTTAAATGTTCAACAACCATCTGGGAGGAAGCAGCAGCAGATAAATGTCATTTTACTTCTGCAGCGACGGAGTGCATGATTAAGAGGCTCCGGAGACCAAAAACAAACTTGCTGTGTAGCCTGCAAAATGATTCAGGAGCACAACAGTTGCCAGTTGTGGTTTTAGATAAAGCACTTTTTCAACTCTGCAACATTTAGAACCTTTCACTTGATAATCAGAAATATTGATGACCAGTATGGGTCTGGGTACCAATACCAGGAAAGGTCTTGCAGGCAATTACCGTACGTCCAACTTAAAATTCATGTGGAGACCCCAGTGTTGAGGGAAATGCTCCGGCACAAAAAGGAAATATGCCACATATTGTAGCCTTTACTAAAATCGATCATTTTGACACTTAATTTGGTATTAAAAAAAATATGGATATGCAAATATATCATGTAGACTTAATTGACGTGTGTGTACAGCCAATGACTTTTAAACCCTTTTAATCTGCTCTGTACTTTGCTCTATGATCAATATATCACGTGAAGCTGGAGAAACATGTCTCAGCCTCTTGGTCCATCAGCACTGTACTTTCTCCTCTGCTCTCCTCCCTGTACACGTCTTATGTACTAGACTATACTAAATGCTAGACTAAAATGTTAAGCAATTCCTGCTATAGATCAGCAGGTTAGCATGGTCAATAAGGGCATTGTGGGATGTTGACATAAACATTTAGCCTGAGCAACAGACACACCTGCAAATGTTACTATGAACTTTTATCTTGTTGGGCTGTTTAGCTCCAGCATTTATCAACAAATTGTTGTTTTATTTTTTCCACAGTAAACTATACGGCAGTTGGATATGCTACATGTCTACCTACCATTCTAACCTCCGCATCTTAATTGACAGTCGTGCTACATGCAAAATGAGAATGATTTACCAAACCGTCAGTGTGCTCTTAAGTCCAAGGATTTCTAACGGTGAGCTGTGGATTCAGAGAATAATCTCTTCACTACATTTCTATTTCTAAACCCACCGCCCTCCCACTTTTTCCTTTTCATTCATTTACAGCTACCTCCCTCCGTCTCTCTCCCGGCTGTAAAAGAAATCTGCTTTAAACCATCTGTCTCCCAGCACAACACATGCCTCCTCTAGTCACAAGAGAGAAGGAAGAGAGCTTGGAGGGGGGGGGGGGGGGGGGGGCACAATAGACTTATAACTGGAGCAAATTGTCTCACTTCTCTCTCTTTCTCCTTCTCCCCCTCCCTTCATCCAGATGCCCAAGCTTCACATGTTGGGTGCTTCCAGTGTGAGCGGGATAAAGAGAACCAGGTTGTGGCTACAGAGAAGAAATGAAGAAGTGGGACACAGAAGCTAAATAATATAAAACCGAAAAGCGCTCATAACATAAACTAAATACATCACTGTAAAACGCAAAAAAAGTTAAAACTTTTTTTGCCCCTTTTCCTGTAGTGTACAGCACAGTGTGTGTCCGTGCATCTGTGTGCGCCCTCATTTTAAATTTCAGCAGTGTCTGCTCCCTCACCACGACTCCTCTGCTTGGCTGGTGGAATTCAGAGCCGGTCGGAGATCACAGCAGGATGTTTGGATTCTATGATGGAGGATGAGGCTTGCATGCATACCGACTCTACAGAGGCAGTGGGAGTGCATGTGTTTGTTTGGGTTGTTCTTGGTTGGGGGATCCTCCTGGTTTTTTTTTATATAGAAATTGAAATATCGCCCTGCTGAGGGTCAGGGAACATCTAAGCATTACAGCGCTTCTTCATCATTTTGTTAAAAGAAAGATATGTATGAGCGAGTTATTCTGGTGGGAGCTTCATTTGGGTTTAGGTGGACACAAATGATTCAAACTGAACAGCTTTCAACCTCACAACGACACAAGAGGGTTGTGCTAATAGCCCAGGATTGAGACAAAAATCAATGAACATAGGTGGCGTTTACAAAGAGTCTTTACTTACACACCTTGTGTCAAAGGGAAAGGACACCAGCAGTCTTCTGTGGAGATGCACCCATCCACTGAACACTCAGTGACTGGATTTTGAGGGCTACGATGCGTTTACAAAAAGATTGTCTTTTCCCTTTTATGTATTAAATCCCAAAAATATTTGATTTAATATTCATCACTGCCATCCTTGAAACACTGCATACAGTATTTGTAAGGGTTCATAATACAAGAAAACAATCCATTTGCTTCAGTTATCTAAATTAAATATTAATAACAGAAGAGTTTAATCTGGAGGGTTCCAAGCATTGCAGTAAGAAGCAACATGAAAAGAAATGAAATTGGGCTTGTAGCAGCAACCTTGTAGAAAAACACCTAATTTAGTGTGTTCTGAGACATTATAAGTAGTATATACTTATCTTCCTATTTTCAACAGATGTTGTAACCACAACAACTCTCAGACCTTCCAGCTGAAAGTCACCACTTAGCAGGGAGCGGTGCCCGGTGACACGGAATTGTTACAGACGATCACAACTTTGATGGTTGAGTTTTAAATTTATAATAATTACGTTTTCGGCATTGAATCATAGTCGTTAAAGAAAGAATAAATATGAAAAGAATCCATTTTTTCCCCCATCTCTAATGTGTCAAACAATAGTTCACGTACCTTGCACATTTGCACAGATATAGTCTATTATCCCAACACACAGGCTTATGACTCTTATGTAATGAATCACTTCATGAATCACCCATTCTGAAATATAAAGGCTATATGCAAACAGTGTTCATATAAAAGCCCTTTAACTAAAGCCATCAACAAAGAGGTAAAATGCAGTATTTAATAAATCATTTTGATAATGTAGAGAACTTAAAATTTTAGGCCACTGGAGTAACAAAACCATTTTGCATGGTCACATAGAGGCCATTTTATCTTCAAAATAACAGCGGCTGACCTGAAAATTATGAAATCAAAAGGATGCTAGCAAGGAAATGGGGTTTCAAACTGAAGAAAGTTAATATCTGAAAAGGTCATAATGACATGTATTGAAAAAAAGTAACTCATCATAATACTAATTCCTGCACTCAAGGTAATTATTCAGTTCCATGGTCCTTCTCCAGTATGGAGGCACTGTTGGACTATCAACTATTTAGTTGGATGTCTAGTTTGAATTAATTAAATTACACCATGGATGTTTTTTAGAGAGAATTTTGTTGGAAATTGGTACGATTCCAATATGACATAAAAGGGAAATTTAAACTCTTATAAATAACAGAACAATCATAAAACCTATTGTACTTGTGCTTTACGGTATTAGGACTTCCGTTTAAAAAATAAATAAAAATGAAAAAATAGCCCACTGCCACGCTCCTGCTTACCTCAACATTGTGGGAGCTGTCCAAGGTACCAAATCCTGTCACCAGCAGTAATGGCTGTCACAAGCCAATTGGTTACCAATGCTTGGTTTAATTATAATTATTAGTTTATTGAGTGATTCAAACTGACAAATCAACAACATTTTGGAGGAAGCAATATTGTTTGTGATTGATGTCCTCCCAATAGCACGTCTTTATCTGCACTTGTGTTATTATTGGAATGCTGTTGACAGAAATAAAATGGGTGCCATGCTATTTAAAAAAGGAAATAAATAATGGTAGTAGAATGTCCTAAATACAGATAACCAATCCTGGTGTTTAAAAGTCCTGAGACGTAACCAATAACTATACCACACATTAATTGTACAGATAGATAAAAATTTGTAATTTGTAAAAAATGAATTCAAGCTCATATAAATCTATAACTGGACTAATTACCAACAAAACCATTAAATCACATAATAACCTATAATCATAAGTCCTGCTAATGACGGGGCCAACCTGTGGAAATTGCATCAATTAATTCAATCGATGAAAACTTAATTATTTTTTAATTAAGAAATATACATTCTTCATTATAAATTCAATTGAAAGTTACACAACTTTTTGTTTCAGATCTAATCCCATTTGTTAGATTTCTCTATGTGCAAGCAAAAGAAACGCCGTTCAGTTTAATACAGTCTGCTTCGACAGTTGAGAAAAAGCATCCTGCTGTCGTTACACTGGCTACCAAGTAACAATACCCCTTCCCTAAAATATCTCCTTCAATCGCCAAAACAAGGAGAAGCTAATGATGACAGACTAATTCATAGCGAGGCGACAGATTAATAAACGGATGTGCCAGCTGGGGAGAAGCCATTGTGTTCACTACGCTGTACAACATTTCTGTTGAAAATGAAAAACATTAGTTTAAGTAAGACTTTCAAGAAAACTCAGATCTACAATAAAAGGGAAATAAGGAAGTGGTTTCATTTCTTACACAAAGTGGACTTGGATTAGAATAACTTGATAGTAACAGAAAGTGGGTTTGACTGCAAAGAAGGTAAATTTCAAATGACCCTGGACTATAATCGAAATAAACAGTAATGAGCATAATTCAGCCAATATTGTGTTGCAAGACTGAGTTTTCAGAACTGCCGAGCCCAGTGATATCTTGAACTTTAGCGACTTGGCTGGAAATGTTTGTTGTAAAAGCAAAACCTCATTTTGAAATACAACAGAGCATTTTTCACGACGTTCAACCCAACAAAAAATGCCGACCAGCACACAAACTGACTCCACAACTCGAAAAGCAACACACAAGTATTTACCTAATGAGTGGAGATTTTGTGGTATAAAAAGTGTTTCCGTGGCTGTGGTTACAATGTTCAATACTTCAGATGCTGGTAGGTGTGTAGGGGAATGCAGGAGAAAATAAAGTACGTCTCAACTCTTAGAATGTAAAATAGTTAACAGTATTTAGACTCTAGATTCCCTTTTGGGATTACTTTTTCCTTTTCATATGATGAAACACTGAAAGTGTTCAAAGTTGGAAATAAAGATTATTAAATTTAGAAAAAGAAACAAAGGATGTATTCCTCAAAAGAGCTGGACAGTGACCTTTTGTCTTTGTGTTGGCCATGTCAGTTTAGAGTGAAAGTGCTTATTTGGGTCTGTAAATTGTAACATCAAAAGTCTAGATTTGGTCTGATGAGCTCACACCACCAGAGGCTTCCCATGCAAAGAAAGTCGAAATCACACTTTAGTCCGTGCGAATGTTGAGTGGCTCAACCTGTTGTGCGCCCAGGGCGATTCTTCACCTCAAGAAGTGGCACCACCACGGCAAAATATTTTCTTTAGATGATTATTTCCATGGGAGTAACTACGTTTTGTCAGACAAATCAGCCCTCCCATCCACTCCGATGTCACAGATTGAGTACAGTGGATACGTGTTGAGAGATTTCCCAAAGCAGAGGCACACAGCTCGCTTTAAGGGATTGGCTTACATTTTGATCCCAAGTGAACAACTTGGACAAACCCTGTGACATCAAGAACACTGCTGGCATGACATAAAGCCTGGCGTCTTTCGAAATATGCATCAAGTGTGCGTTCGGCTGGACTAAATTATCACACAGTTGTGGTGAATGAGAAGGGGATTTTGCTGCAGAGAGGAGCAGCCTTTAGAAACAGGCCGTTTCTGGGTTCCCACCTATTTGATCTTGATTTAAGAAGCTTGGAGAAAGTTGCCCACTGGAAAAAAGCAGAGCAGTTATATGACGAAACTCAACATGATTTTTAACATCCATCACAGGGACGAGCTGCTCCCACTTGTCATGTTTTGTTATAAATCCCAGAGGATTAAACAACGTACTGACAGACCATGTAGACTGAGTTTGTTAACTTGCAGGCATTTTCATAGAAGACGTCAATGGATGCAACTTCTTTGTCTAATTATGTGCACACACAAGGTCTGCTGGTACATTACTTCTGTTACAATCAAGGCTAAATGTTTCTTTACGCATGTCTAGCAAACCTTAAGGATGCCAGTATTTTGGAAAACGCATTTTTGGGCTTGAAAGAATTTGTCAAATATACTCAAAAGGTTTCTAATTATTCCTCTATGCACCTTTAGACATCAGACTCTATTTTAAGGAAGTTTCAAAATCCTCCTGTGGTCGGTCTCTCAACTGAGTCAATTAGTTGAATAAATTGAGCGCTTAGCAACTGGGCAAAGTAAAAAAAAATATATTCATGACGTATAACAACACCTACATAAAAGATTACCCGCTACCTTTTTTAATTTGGTCAATATTGTTTCTGTAGACAAAGTTAAAAGTGAACAGCTCATCACAATGAATACATGATAAGCAATTACAAAAAAAAAAAAAAAAAAAAAAGGTACAATCTGTTACTTAAATGAGAATAAAACGGGTTTAGAAACAACAGCGGATAAAGGAAATTATTCTGGAGCAATTTAACCACTATTTAGGCCTGAGGCGAGAAATACAAACAACTTAGTAAACCAGCGAGCATTAGAGACAGAGTCATGAATAAATGATCCCCAGATCCCCAATTCGACATCACAAAGATACACATTGGGCCCACCATCAAAGGCCCGCCATGTCTGCCAGTGAGTTGTCACTGCAATGGTAATAACTCCCTATTTCTGTCCCCCATTCAATCTTACTCCCTCTCTCCCTCCTCCGTTTCATGTTTCATGCAACACAATGTAATTGCATCGCTCTGCCACAGAACCCAGAGCGGCAACGTTTGATACCGACGAATCAGCCCTGCAGAAGTTTTCTGCGGACGTCGAGACATCAGACGGCTGCAGGAGTGAACCACCTGCTGGGTGCACCCCCGCACGTCGCCGCTGGAGCAGCAAAACCAATCCTGGGAGATCTCAGAGATGTAGCAACGCTGACAACCAAAGTCCACCGTCCGTCTCCAAATGAAACCATGTCCGGACAGCTCCCCCTTCACTTGTAGGAACTAGTGCACTGATGCAGATATTGCCATATTTATGTAAGCTTCTAAATAAATTCCTAAGCATTCTCTTTTTTTTTTTTAATCAACAAGGCCACTGAATTTAACAACTTTTGTTATTTCACCAACTGCCATAAATGGTGCATGAAATAGCTTTAAACAGAGTTGATTGCTTTTCATGGCCAATGTTAATAAAATCTTGACACAGTCTTGGTTAAAAAAAAAAACATTTTTCATGTAAAAACATAAAACAATTGATTGTATTTTTATGGTATTTAATGGTTTTTCAGGATTAATGGGGCAGAATTAACAAAGCCCAAATGTAACCAAACATTATGGGGGAGGAGGAAATTAGTTTCATTAGTCCCCAAACATTAACATATTTGTTGGGCAAATATTCTTATTTGAGTGTTAAAAAAAGCATATCAATTTGTAGTAAATCGCTCAAGATACTACAACCTTATAAAGGACCTTAAAGATCCTAATTATTACATTTACAACAGTGAACGTTTGAGCATGAAAAATTAGAGATACAGTGGTTCGCTTTAGGAGTGGATTATTGTGATCAAGGACATTCAACTTGTGTCCATCGCTGGGACTGCTTTTCCACATCCAACACAGAACAGTTGGTCGACCAGCATTGCGCGAGAGTTTGGACCCGTGCAACCCAGCCACGTCGAAAACAGGAGCCACACGGGTTACACTGGTTTCCTATATCCAAAAGGGTCACTAAGCCATTAGTAATTACCCGGCTGTGTGACCGTAGACCTGACAACAGCCCGACTCTGGGCTCTGTTCCACATGGTGTGTAAATGGTTTGACACAAGGATCCCCCGGGTCACTGGCTCTAAAGTAAAATAGACCCACATAGATCAGCCCACTGATGGGAAATGAAACACACGCCCTGACTGTCAGTGTGCATTCGGCTCTCCAATCACTGAATGCCTGTCTTTCCCACAATGCAGAGGAAGGATAGAGAGTGAACAGTCTGACAGAGAGATTTCCTTTTATTTTTCCCTACGTAGGCAAAGTATGTGTGTGCGCTTCAGTGTTGTTTTCCCTATTTGTTGATCCATTTTCATCGTTGAAAAGAAATTCACACAATGTGTGTCAGTCACAACACGATTAGGCACGTACCATCTTCTATCATAACACGGCAGTATACTTTGTCGACTTGCCTTCAAAGTCTTTCCTTCTCCCTGGGACAAATAATTATCGTGTACTTATCTGATTGGAGTGGCAAACGGCAGGTGTGGTCGGACACTCTCAAAAAAAAAAAAAAGAGCTGCATTGCCAACTTCAAAGCAGCAGCAAAAATGAAGCGAGACAACTGCAGCGGTAAAGAAGCAGTGTTATCTAAATAGAATCACCTTCCCTCCTCGGCCTGGATAAGGAGAGTTTAGCACCGTGGCACAATTAACACAGTGGCCTGCAGCTGAATGTCGGAGAAAGTACGAGACAGAGAAAAGGCATGATGGAGATAAGAGAGAGCAGCAGTAAACATACAAATACACCTTGTGCATTCATGCCTCCCAGGTGGCAGCACACAATACAATACAGATGCTTAGCACTGAATGTGCCAGTTTTGTTTTGGTAAAATTTTAAAGTTTCATAAATTTAGTCAGCCAACCTACGAGGAACAGACGCATAATGTGCAAAACACAGTATGATAAAACACACAGGGTAGATTTGGCATCTAGCCTGAGGATCTATACCCACGAGCACACAACTAGCCGAGGACCATAGCAAACACATTAGTTACGCAGGCCGACACAAACCTCCACTCCACAGTGTTTGAGACCAACCACTGAGCACCTCAGACCTCATGCGGAGCATACTTTCTAGGAACCTGGCATGGACCAATCCAAACCCAGCCACACTGCAGAAGCAGCAGAAGGCTGAACCCCCAGCAGCATATGCAGAAGATCTTTAGCTGCCCAGCAGAAAAATAACTGGAGCGATGCGTTCTTATAATGAGCGGCAGGTAGAAGCAGTATGCGAGGATAACATGAGCAGTTTAGGACTAATTATGACAGTTGTGTGCAGACGCTGTGACTGTGATAAATCTTTGCATTTGATGAACACGTGGAAATGGTTATTATTTATGTGAATGTAGTGCTATGCCATGTGTATTTTAATTACACTCCTTATGACACGCACAAAAGAAGCAACAAACAAGTATGGCGTAAAACAAATTCAAACACAAACCACACCACACGTGCCAAACAACGGAAGGCATAAAAAAATAAAAAACACATCAGCCAAACAAATACAATAAGATTTAAAAATAAAAACACATTGACTACAATAATTGGATTCCCACTTAGCAACCAACACCACGCCAGCGCTGCACACAGGTACCTCCACGTGACTGACAGCTGCCTCAACACCAGGAATTAGCAGCCAGCACGAGACATGGCAAAAGGACAACAGCTTGTAATTTAGAGTCAGCACTGAAGCAATAAAAAAAAACAATAAGAAACAACGCAGCAGGTGTGAGTTAAAGCAGCGGGTCCTTTACCTTGGTGGAGTTCAAGCTGTCCTCCGCGGGGCCTGTTAGTTTCACTCAAGCACGGAGTCCAACTCCACTTCGGAGGCTTCAAGTGTCCATGAACGCCGCGGCTGGTTGTGACAAAGGAGCCGCGCGAACCAAAACAGTTCTGGAATTCCCAAACACGAAAGTTCCCGAACACAGGCGACCGGAAGTGACGCGGCACGGGAGCGCCCGTAGATGCATTCAATATACTTTATACGACGAGGCCTTACACAATGCCATATAAAACCATACCAAATGTCAAACGTTGTGTTGTAGCCAGCTAGTATGCTTTTCTGAATATTATCACCCACAATCCTCTGCGACTGTGTTTTACTCTCAGCGATAAAGGAGTCCTAAATACCCAAATAGGCTTTTTTTTTTCTTTACACCTCTCAAAGAATATGGGTGATTTTTAAACGTTTTATTAATTTTTCTATTTGAGTTTTTCCTGCAAGAGTCACTGAATATCCCATTCTTGAAATTCTGAAAGTGTTTTTACTCCATCAAGACGGTTGATATAAAAGTGGCTGAAGAAGATTACTAAATGTCATCTGGATCATTACTACGCCTTCCCGCTCTCAATGTGTTTGCTTAGAGAGATTCGTCCATTATAGTCCTTTCATTAGCTTGACATTAGCTTTTTGCTTCTGCCGATTGCGTTCACCTTTCACATTCACAAAAATTATCATTTCGAGCAAACACGTAAGTAGTTTATTTTCTGCAATAACCTAAAACTCGATGCAAAAAAGCTAGCTGTCTTTTTGTCATGTGATCCGGAGCCATTCTAACTTCCTGGTTGGCCTACAAAATAATAACATATTAATTAATGAATGCAATTTTCTAATGCTTTATTCATAAGGCCACAAACAGGAAGCTGCTTGTGATTGGCTGTTGCTTTCATCCAAATGATCAAACAAACCTTTATAAATCATTATAAATCAATATCATATACATCTTTTTTGTCAGATATTAGAATACAAGATCTCTAGTAGTATGTGAATCACATGTTATGTCTTCTAATCTCAGCCCTATTATACACTTGACATATGAAACTTCGCCCACTGCAAACCAACAACACCAAATAAGGGATTATGTTTTGGAGGAATTTGATTCTTCCACCGGTTCCAAGTACCCCTGCCAACACGCTAGAAGCTGTCCCAGGCTCCTTGTGTTGGATTCTCCTTTAACGTGTCAACCATCTATTCATTACCCGTCATATTTAAATCCTCTTTCTATCTTACAAAAAAAAATCCTGTATGAAAATTTTATTTCAAAGAAAAGCAAATTCAAGTTATCAACTGCGAATGAAAATCCATAGAGACTCAAATTGGAATGAATCCTAAATCTTGTAGTTGCTGCGGTTTCCCCTTTCATCTAATACAGATATCCCACAGACAGGGGAAAACATAGTGTCAGCAAAAAAAACTTGAGGGGGGAACGAATATCAAGAGGATACAGTGAGAGTGGCAGGTGTGAGGGAAGGAGAGTAAAAATAGCAAGACAGGCACTCTTTGTTTTAAGGGCTATAGGCAAGATGAATGCAACACTGTGTGTAAAGCGAAAGCAAGAGGGGAATCAAGTCGAGGATAAGAAGAAGACGCAGAAACGAATGGGGTGGTGGAGGGGGTGGGGGGGGATAATGGTCTAAATGGCTACAGAGAACTGTCTGCCGTTTACAAGGCAAGACCACATCCCCGAAACGAGCGTAGATGAAACACTGACGTGTACTGTTGCTTCCAAATGTCTGTCAGCTAAAAAGAAGAAATATTTCAAACATGTGTCTGAGCTTCAAGAGACTCTTTCATACCAAATGTTGCTCCCTGTCATGTGGTTTCCTTATTTCTACTGCGTGTGAAAGACCTGCCTCCTCCACCTTCATCCTAAACCCAGTAAGACGCCGGCACACTCTGTGTGTGTGCGAGCACGAGTGTGTGAATATTTCTCACACACGAACACACACCCAGCTCCTCAGATCTGAAATGAGGCGTAAAAGTAACCGCAGAGGCAGACGGGAGCCTGCAGCTATCTCATGGATGAATGCAACTGTTGCATTACAAACACCTTTAATGTCGCGTCTTTCTTTCTTTTTTTTTTAAGTTACCAGCAACTATTATTTCTGGTTGCAACTTTACAGCATGCAACTCCTAAAAAGATCCAACCAATGTGTTTTTATTGGAGAAGGCATCCTTTTACAGCTTTTCCAAATGGAGGTTAGTTGTGATTAAAAAAAAAAAGAATATTACCGAAGCAAGGTGCCAGAGGTGAAAGAGTCTAGCAGATTCCAATAGGATGTGTGAAAGGCGAGTGACAGCTGTGCAGGCCGGATTAGGACCAATGCAAATGCAACACTCCTAGTTCTAGTAGACTATTTAAATCTGATCGTCACAGCTGGGTGATCTAATGTGACGTTTTCAGTAGATTTCATCTTTTTGTGTTGTTATTGCTGTTATTTTTTTATTTCCTCATACTTTCATGTTTTTATTGTTATAAAAGGCAATCAAGGACCACATTATCATATCATTTTCTGCATGTGAGATTCTTGTGGAAAATGTCTGTCTTATGATGAATACATATTGCATAATGAAAGCATTAAGAAGGATGTTTTATCCCGTAGATAACATTTTCAGTCACTCTGTTTCAAACGATAGACACAGGAGGGTCCATACAAAATACATAGGTCACTGTTCAGATACCTCTCTCTTTTATAATGGCTATTTGAGTAGGCACAACCTGAAAGAACTGCTGGCCGGCATAGTGTTTGTTTGCTTTGACTCAAACCCATTTCACTCTTTCTTTAGAAAATATAAAACATTCATGGTCCATCAGAGCCTGTCTTCCTGTAAACCATGTTGTCTCTCTTTTGCACTTAGCTTGTTTGTCCCACAATGCCTTTTGTTGAATGTGAGAACACACAAACACTACGTTTTTCTAATGTTATTTTCAAGTGACACCGTTACTCCTATTTGTCAGTTGTTCATTTGTATTCTATGAGTGATGTTTAGAACTAGATGCTTGTACATGTTTTCTACATTTATGGACATTCATTATGTTTTGTAGTGTTGTTTTAGTTACAGAGCTTCATTTTGAATAATTCAAATATATTCATGTTAAACTTCTGTGCAAAGGTTGTGTATATTTTGCTTGGTGGGGTATGTACCAGTGATCTTTTCAGCAGTAGATGTCAGTCCACCGTGTTGCTCCAAAATGAAGTACCGCTACAACCACGATGGATTGCCATGAAAAGTTCATCGTCCCCCTAAGACACATATTGGCAAAACCCCACGAGGATCGGGCTCAAATCCCTGTGGGGAATCACAAAGTACATCAAAACATACTTAAGAAAGCGTTGTTTTCTGTGAAACTGCTCATGCCTGTCGTCCTGTGTCACAGTTGGTCTTTTGAGCTCACCCTCCCTTCCCATTCTGCAGCTTAATTCTAATTGCACACTTAATACTTGCTCTATGTCTTCTCCTTATTTCTATAAACTAAAAACGCAACAACTCGTGACCAGGCTTTTTCCTGTTCCCAGCACTTCTCTTCATCTAGTTGAGATTTCGTCAGTTAGAGCTGTTCCCTCTCCTGCTCCTGCTCTGCTGTGTTCTTAGACCTGTCTCATTAACACAAAGAACCTTTCCTCTGCTTTTTGTCCTCTTTCTTTGCAAAAATTGGTGGCATTATCCTTCCATGCAAACTGAGCACTGACACTGTGCTGACAAGCAATGACAGCGACAAGCGCAGCGGGGAGTGAAGAGCTGCTTTGTCTTAATGAGCTGCCAGCCTGAGTTCCCCACCTGAGTTTTCCCTCTTTCATCTCCCAATTCATCTTCGGACTGACTTCTTCCATCTGTCTTTGTCGGCCTCATCTGTTTTCTTATGCTCACTTTTGAAAACCAGGTTACAGTAGTTTTTATCTCCCTACTGTTCAGGCCAGAATTTCAGTTTCAAACATTCAAAAGATAACGAGTCCAGCGTTTGATCGTTGTGTCCGAGACGTCCATGTATCATGTTGCCAACAGAAATGAGCATGCTGATCAGCTAGCCACAACGTAGGCCGACGTGAAGATTACAAGATAGTAATGTTATGTTGACTGGGTTCTCACTGGGACTGGGAGTCTAAGCAGTTTGGTCAAATTTAGCAAAATGGCGGCTGCTTGGTTAGCACGTGTGTCTTTCCCCTCATTGTAACAGTACATTTTGATTGTCTGGCCGCAGAAGTAGAGGTCGAATGCTCAACACTGTTTCATCGGCACACGTGGTCAAGAAGAACACATTGGCCCTTCACACAGACCACAGAATAGATGGAGCATAGGATCTCGACTCTCGAACATTTTCACAAGTGAGTTTTTCCATTTGCAGCTACACCTCCCACGAACACCCGCCCCCATCATGTATAATTTGTGTCCAACGTGTGTTAAAGCAGCCCCGTAAAAAAAAAAGCGACCTTGTCTCTTTTGGCCTACATGATCAGGATTGTGTCATGGAGAGGGTCCGTTAATGCACACTAATCCTCCAACACAATGACCCCAATCCCTTAAATCTGTCAATAGGGAAGCTGATGCTCCAGATTAGAGATCCGGCTGTAATGATACTGAGGGACTCTTCTCTGGTCTTGTTATGCGAGAGACAAACACAAATGGATCGTGATTTTGCATGATTCCCATATGAAAAGTACCACCAACGGCTTTGTCTAAAGACCTGTATCTCAATGCAACTTTCACTAAATAATGTAACTGGAATTATGTTCAATTATGCTGTGCCCCAGCCACTCGAGACAAACCCTTATTGCAGCTTGCATGATGAAGTGTGATTAGCTGAAGTGCCCTTCAAGAAATGTTCTGAAGCAGAGTACTTTAAATGGAAAGCTTAAGACTATTTCAATGGTGTTTAGTTTACACGGCGGGATGGACCTCACCTACACAAAGCATTTCAGTGGGAAAACACATGGGGAGATATTTTGATACTCTGTGGCAGGAAACTGTTCATCCTTTCTGTGTCTGAACATTTACGTTCTGAATCGTGGCCGATCAAAGACGCCGGGATGCACCGCAGACACAGATTTGAATCACCGCTTATCTCTGAAGCGAGTTTGTTTACGTTTTCCTGGTTCTGCTGGACAGATAAATCCACTGCAGAGCATTGGGAGCTTACACACATACCAAAACGCTGCGGCTGTAGGTAGACTTTGAGAGCAAGTTTTTAAAATGGCTTCTATCAACTCCAAATCCACCCGGATGCTGTTGTGCAGCAGGGGGTGGCGAAGCTCGCCGCCATAGCCACAGCGGGCAAAACCTGAGGTGCAGGGCTTCAGATTATCTGGGCTTCGTTTAACAGGGGACGCTCTTTATGAATCACAGCTCCTGGAATGTCATTTGAAGAGGTGTAGCTGTGGTCACCGCAGAGACACAAGAGGGAGGATGAAAGAAAGAGAGACAAATGAGCCGTGAATTATCCTGCGAGAGCCTCCGCCGTTGATCAAATACCTGTAGTTCTGAGGGGACACTGATACAATACACAAAATGAGAGTCACTTTCTCTTTTCCCATCTTTCTCTTGCTGTGAGACAGTTTTTCTGTGCAAAAGCATTATGGGCGGACGCATCAAATAGGTTGCTGTCAGGATGGCATTTCACTGAATGATGACATCAGCCTTAAATGACTTTCAACAGTGATTAAACATAATCAAATCCCACTGATTCATAGAAGAGCTTTAGCCTTTAATCCAAACCGTTCACTGTGCTCTCCCTTGAATGACACTAAAACATTTTGAAGGCTTTAAAAACAACGATTGAATTCAATTCCATTTTAATACATGTATCCATTTGTTATTTATTGATAGGATCTTTTAGGAAAAACACCACATTCTATTCAAAAATGAGGAGGCTCTTACATGCAAAAGGCATTTCACACATTCACACCTAAAAAAAAATCTTACAGTTGAATATGTATTGCTCTCTGTCAGGAGAGCAAGATTAGACATTTATTCAGATTGTAGAAGCAGGCCTCAAAGACAAAGGTAAGTTTGTTAAAAAATTGAGAAACAATGTCCACTTTCAACACAGCAGACTATATTTGCATAACATGCATTTGATTTGAATAAATATCCAATGATGTCTGCAGTGAAAGATTGCTCCAAATAACCTGATAAATGTTGCATATTCTCTGACAAATTGCACAGACTCTTCAGGTATTCTCTGGAGGAATCTGAGAAAAAAAGTACAAAAGGCTGGAAAAGAATATAATTAAAAGAGTAATTCCTTACCGAAGTGCATTTAGCTCGACAACTAGCAATATCTGGAACAGTTTCTACAGGGCACCAATTGCAGAAAGGAGATGAAAATCCACATGTTTTGAGTTAAAAATGTAGAAATAATTAATATTATATATTTATTTGTATTTACAACTGAGAGCACACATTTTTTGAGATACAAGAATCTTTCACTTTTAAGGATAAAATAAAGCTTTGAATCATTGCTCTTGATGGGTACACGATTACGTAATGTATTTACAGGCTTACAGAGCACACAGTTTAATATAAAATATCCTTTATCTAATCTCAATAAATACAGCCTCTAAAGTGATTTATCTTTTATCCAAAAAACAAAAGCCAGCTTCTTTCAGACAATCTACACCTGAACTAGCTGTCTATGTCACTTTATTGTCACTCCCTCTGACTCAATCATTCTCACACACACACACACACACACACACACACACACACACACACACACAGATGGAAACATCTCAACACACTCACTGGGGCTCTCCTAGAGGTTTGACTACAGGCCACGGCATGTCAGGTAAAGGGGACTGGGCCTTCACGGGGGTCTGGTGTTGCAGTGTCTGTTGGTTCGCCCAGTTCAGGTCCACCCCGTTCTTCTTCAGCGCCGCCAAGTGCTTGATGTCCAAGGTGGTGAAGGTGGTGAACTGGACCTGGTTCCTCTTGCTGGTGGGGGAGTGAAGAGGCTCACTGTGCTGTGGCCTGGCCAGCAAGGTGGCCGAGCGGTTCGCCATGGGGCTCATCGCCGCTCCCTGAAAATGCTGCTGCTGCTGCTGGGAGCTGTTCCTGCTGCGGCCCAGCGTGGCAGTTCTTTCGGGGGCGGCGGCGCTCACGGTGGGCAGGGCGCACTCCATGCTGCCTCGGCCGATCGAGTCCACGGAATGGTGCGACTCGGCGGGGCGGTGGGCCTCGCGTTTGAGCGTGGACACTTGGGCGGGGGCACCCGGGGCGGGCATGCCCTCGCTGTTGCTTTCCAGCCACACCCAGTCGTGCGTGTGGTCCTTCGGGTGCCCCGTGGGTGACGGGCCGGCTTGTAACGCCGTCTTTTGACCCCGGAAACACAGTTTATTCGACGCACATTTGATCAGAAGTGCCAGGATGGCTATACAGGAGAGTCCAGCCAAGGCGTACGTGCCGATTTCCACATTCGACATGGCCCTAAACGTCGTAATGAGGTCGCTGTCCACTTTCGGCGTTTTAGATTTAGGCGGCTCCCTCTTCGGTGTTACTTCTGCTTTAGGAACGTCTTTGTTAGAAGGTGAATCGGGGCTGTCGAGCATGTTTCTATAACCTCTTTTCTGACCTTCCCTTTTATTAATCAAACCCACTGTGGTACCTTTAGATATGGCGGTGCTCAGTGGTGTATTCAACCTGGGTGGGGCGGCAGTCACGGGAATGTCGGTGAATGGGTCGCTTCTTGTAGGTCGGGCTGTGGTTCCAATTCCCACGGCGTACGGCCTCATGGGCTTTTTTGGAAGGGGGGTACCCGCTGGGCTCAAGGACCATTTAAGCCCATCCCCATCTACGAGGGCGCGCTGGGTCGTTTTGGGCTCTCCGACCAATTCTGACGCGCCGCCATCAGAATCTCTCCCTCCGTCAGCGCCGGCCTTATTGCCGCCGCCCTCCCCTGCTACGGCCCTGCTGCTGCTGCTCCGGAAGTTGATCCGGACGAGCCCCGTGCCCACCGCCAACTTGCTCTTCCTCTTGGACTTCTGGCATTCCTCGCAGATCCTCATCTCCACCCTCACTAGCGCCCCCTGGCCTCGACCTTCACCTTGCGCCACTAAGAAAGTGGACTGCGGGGTGCGGCGTACCGCGGCCACCCCCTCGTCTGGGCTGGAGACCGTCAGGGAGTAGACGCTGCGGTCAAACAGCTCCAGGGGAACCACTGTGCCATCGCTGAACCGAAGCCAACAGCTGACCACCGCTTCCTGACAGTGTGACAGAAAGTAGAAAAGCAGTTTATAACACAGAAAATTAGTATTCTCCCCTTGGCCTGCAGTGAGAGCTGTATTCCCATGATTGTTAATAGCACTAAATTGGCTAAGCTAATCTGTTAATGATTACACTCAGCAGGGTGCTATTGTTCCATAGATTATAGTGCTATGAAGTTAGCGTCTGAAATATAATTTAACCCAAATGAATAAAGAGGGTATAATGGAAGTCCTTTGAAACAAGAACAAAAAAAGTTTTGCGACAAGGGTCATGTTAAGAGCCAATCCAATCACATTATTACGCAATGACCTATTTCCTGCTGCTAATGTGAGCCACTGGGTCGCCACAGACGTAACCTATATTTTGCATTTGAATACATTACGGATGGCCTTGAGCAGAGCACTAACAGCTTGTCGTCACACACATAATTGGCTGGTCACTTGTTCTGGCATTGTTCCAATAGTTAGTAATTGATAGGTCCAGACCTGCCACAACGACGGACGAGTTCACATTAGTGGGAATATAGAACTTTGCTAGGAACCAAACATTTAGGAGACATGAATAGCATCGCACTGATATAAGTCTGAAGGGTCACCTGAAGCCTGGACTCACAGTGTTACACAATTACGTTTTTCAGGATATTGTTTGTGGGGTTCATTCTTCCTAGTGGTTACCGCTAAATAATTTAGAGAACCATCCTGTTGCAAGAGATCTAACAGCGCTTTCACAGTCAGATGTTTTAAAATGTAACGAACAAAACTGTTTTCCCCAACAGAGCTTTGGATTTCTAAAAGTATATTAATGGTCTAACAAATGTAATAGAACTTCCTCCCCAAGGCACAGTGCAGCGTTTCTCCTTTTCCTGGAGATAATTTTACTTACAAGGCAGGATTGCAGGACAAAAGTCCTATTTGACATACTGTATAAATGCAACAAGATAATTGTTTACTTCCGGTGCCAAAATAAATAGTTACACTAGCAATGCTTTCAAAAAACACAATAGTCTGTAACCCTGTAGATATTTAATTACAGCCTATACTGTTGTAATCTGAATTCAGAGTTTGTCTTTCTGCTTTTATGTAAGCATTCCCTAATATAAAGCAAAGTCTATGAATTTAAAAAGATGTCAGTTACAAAGAGAGAGAGTTGGTAATTAAAAGAAAGTGGGAAATGTTCGGCATTACACGAAAAATCCAGAAATCAATCCTCACTGTTTCAAAATCCCAATAAAAGGGTTTAAGATTCACTCTTAACCACCTCAAATTCCTCAAAATGCAAACGCGGTATTGTAATTGCAAGTTGAATTCACAACTCTTTCCTTTGCCATCTGATTTTCACACCCTGCTGAACGGTCCTTCACATTTATGTGCCGAGGCTAAAAATTGGTAACTGAAAAGAGACGAGTGTCATCACAAACAGCTGCGCTCTGCCCAACACCTTAATGCTTTGTGTTTTACAATTTTCCAGTTACTTACCTGTTTGAGCTGCGTGATTGTCTCCCTGGTGGTTGCCATGGCAACGATGGCCCTGTTGCTCCCTGGGCTGAGCTGCAGGGACAGAGAGAGTCCAGAAACCAACTGCACCCCCAGCTCCGTCACGCTCACTTTATCATCCACCACCCTGATGCTCCTCTCTGCCAGGACCGATGACGTCATCGGGGACAGCACCTGCAAAAGGGGGAAAACTGCAGTTGGATGTACATGATCATCACGCACGGCAGCCGCTAAAGCACACGCACACATGAGCCACAGTCTCACCTGTACGGTAGTAGTGCCCACAGCGCGTCCCTGCAGCACCACCCCATCCTGCACTCTGGCTACATCCGGATCTGCCACTTTCAGAGTGGACCGAACAAGTTTGGTCACATCCACCTGCCAATCAAAAGAAAATCAGCTGCTGCAATAATGTGCTAAAAATATTCTAGCTGATGTAATTTTTCCGAAGAAGAAACTTTGATCCATTGTCTGACAAGTCCAGCAGACTGGATAACCGGAGTGCTGCTATGTGCCAGCATGTCAGCTTCGGTCAGACTGTTATATATTTTTTTCCTTTACCTGCCAGTCTGGACCCAGGAAGTAATCAGCAGGCTCTTCCCCTGTAAGCGGGTCAGTGGGCACATCACCGTCAGCCCGGGCTATGAACGGTGTTAGCACCCTGAGTGTAGAGTGCTGGTACTGCAGCATGCAACCCCTTCCCTTCCTCATCTCCTCCTCTTCATCGCTGTCCCACGTTGACCTGACACACAAAGATAATCACACACACGACACATGTGAAGTCGGGTAGTTAGCTTAGCATAGAATGAAGACTTGAATCAGGGGTAAAAGCTAGCCTGGTTCTGTCCCGCCGTTACCGTTACAAAATTAGCTGACAAGCACCTTTAAAGCTTTTAGTTAAGATAAGATAATTCAGGAACAATACTGGAGTCCAGCAGTGTGGTGGTTGATGCCTTTAAGGCACAAAACATTTGCAGAGTGACCTTTACTTCTAAATGAATTTAAGTTGGATTTACCAGGATCCCACGGCTGACTGGTTTGTTTGTGGGTGATAGAGGTTAAGCTGTGAACCATCAAACCCCTCAGCAATGATCATTCTGTGTAATTATCGTAAGCACAGCTGGCCTACCACGCACTGCACCACAGGTGTGCTGGAGGGCTGATGGGTGAGCTTTCATTCTGCAGGCAGAGATCTACTGTCAGGAGCTACAGTCCAAACAAACATCATTATTAAATAGCCTAAGGTCAGAGCTTTACATGGGGTGGAGATGCTGCTTGAATTAAATAAGTTCATCCACCCTAGCACCTATGTAGGTTATTGAGGCGTTACCAGGCTTCCACCTACTGGAATAGACTGAACATTTTTAAAGTTACATATATAATTTAGTTTATATTTGATTTGATTCAAAGTTTCAAAGTCTTTGAAATATCAGGATCGTTAGCATCAGCATTTTACTTAATTGCAATTTTGCAATTTCTTACTACTAAGTTTTACTTTGCCACAGTTATTCAATTTAATGTGTTTTTTGATAACCCTTTACCATTATATGGTTGAGCCAAGCAGCTAGAATGTTGTGCTATTTTTAGAATTGATCTAACAAATATTGTATCAACTGACTCCCGGTGTGTATTTCAATCCATCTAAAACCAACAGATTAAATCAAACTAGAAAGTTTCCTTTCCTAGAAAGCATACAGTTTCACTGCCTGATTATACCAACACGAAAAGAAAATAAGAATAAAGCAAAGCCAGTGTGAGGATGTTTCATGAATCCACTGTTTCAAAGTAAACAGAAGTCAGCCCAAAGTTGAATACCAGTCTATTAAGTCACCAATGATTGGACAGAAATACCAGTTGCTCCTCTGCCAAAAAGAACGCACATATCCGACACTACAGTGCACAGCGAGCATTGCAGAGTTACAATAGCCGTAGAAATGTCACATCAGTGACCTATTCCCAGTATCTGTTTGTTGGTATTGAATGTTTTAGGAAATGAAAGTCACAAAGAGTTTTGACCCTGGAGATGAGTTTACCATCATCATATGTATTGAGTGAAAAATAATGACTTTACTGTAAGTATTGAGTGAAATTCCACTAACCTTTGTCTCCAGGGCAACTGTGTTGCCTCTACAGTTTTTTCCCCACTAATGCACCTAACACAAGCAGGATGTTTTTATGATTGACTCATTTGACAGTGTACCGACTAATATTAGAAACACACCTCTCTATTTGTTGTTTTCCAATTCAATATCACCCTGCCAACAAAGAAAATGACTCAGAAATAACCATACGGCTGAATATACATCCCTCTAAAACTGTGTCAACCAATATGGAAATGTTTAAACTTCACAAAGGCACAATGAGACTTATGCATCCCTAAGTGGCAGCTGATGCTGTCTCCTTTTTATCTCCACAGGTTCAACTGCATAACCCAACATTTATGAAGATGGCAACAACGGCATGCGTTAAAAATACACTGAGGTGCTTCAGGTGACTCAGCCAGTCAGACTGCAGTCAGAAGTGAAAGGAGCGGTGGAGGTGGGAGGATTGGATCGAGTGTGGCACTTCCTGTCATAACTACAAATGGCTTCGAGCAACCCTTTGTTGGAGGCGAGTCCATCTGTACGATAACCATTACTGACGATTGAAAGCCACATAAAACACATCTAAACATACAAAAATATAGCCCTTTTGGTGTGGATTTGAGTCACGGGGGGTTGTATACATTTAGTAGAATTGATATTGTGATTTTTAATCAAAAAACGCGTGATTAAGATGAATTAGCTTGTAATCGTTGTCATTGATGTGATCGACATTGTCCGCATGCAATGGCTTGCATTCACAGACTGTCCTAAATAAACTTCCGCCTTCCCAGATTGTGGTTTAAAAAAACTATGCAAGTAGCATTACTTAAGTATGGAAAAACTAATACATTAAAAGGGTCCAAAATCCTGCCTCCCCCCCCCAATGCCTACTATAACTTATTCTAGAGTACACCGTATAATAGCAATGTGCTGTGCTAACACAACATAATAGCTCTAGGAATAACTGAGGTATGGCAATGCAATTCTTTGACACATCTTGGGCCCGGCCTTACCTCCTGCTGCCTGTAATAACTGGGACTCGCCAGCCCTTGATCTGGCTGAGCTCCGGGTCGGCCACGTCAATTACCAAGGGCAGGCGGGGCATCCACACGCTCATCTCCAGCTGGGCGCTCAGGAAACCGTAAGTAAAGTTGAGCATCACCCTCCTCCTCCCCATTGTCTCCTTCCCGTTGACGTACACGTACTCACATCGCTCTGACACCTGCACAGAGAGGGGAGGAACAAAAGAGGAAGAGGAAAGGTCGAATCAAGCAACGTCATGTCGTTTAGCTATCTCATTAGGAATAAACAGCAGGTTCTGTTCCATATGAAGCCCAATGGAAAATGAATGAGAAAGTTTTAGTATAAACTTCCAAGGAGAGACTAAACTGAGGCACCATTGCAAACCTCACAAACACACACACATTTTATACATTTTTAACAACTCCCAAAGTCTGGCCATTGAATCCTACTGTGTTTCTCAATATGTCATGTAAATTCACGACTACGGGTCTCAATGAAACCGCAGCGGAATATAAACTACGTCCGCCTCTTGACGGTTCCTGTGGTGCTCAGTGGTAGGTGGGAGCGTTGCAGTTCCCGCCACCAGTGAGAGCAATGAGGTGAAACACAGCAGTCGGTGTGTTTTATTTAAGATTGGAGGCCTATCTCCATTGCCGCCTCACTTATCTTAACAAACCAGTAGCTCCACGGCGGTAATTGGAGGGCACTAGACTGGAGAGTAGAGTGTAGCTCTGGAAAGAGGGGGTTGAGTAGGGGGAGGTGGGAAAAAGTTAAGAAAAGAGGCAGAGGCAGGAATGACTTGCAAGGGAAGTCAACGTGAACTCTTGAGGAAGTCTTGAGGGAGAAGAGTCATTTTCCCATCATGCCCCCTGGCATGGAACAAAATCTGTGATGACTCCACTGCCACCGCATGAGCTGTAGATGGTTCAATGGACTGAACTCAATAAGCAACTGAAATCATGATTATTTTCCCCCCAGCTAACTAAGACATGATGATGAAAGTGAACCTGTATCCTACAGTTTAAAACTTTAAAACTACCTGTGGTTTCACATGTTTCAAACCATCACCATGCGATTCAGTCAACATGTGAGCTGTGTGTTTAGAAATGCTCAATACACCATCAAAACCTAAAAATGAATTAATTCATCTAACAGTGGTTTTTTTTTCAGTTCTTAAAAAGAAATGAGAAGTTTTTTCCATGTTGAGTTTGAACATCTGCCATTGCCAGTATTGTGGGTCAGTCATCTTCTACACTGCATGTCGTTAGAAGGTGGGCGGGGCTCTGGAGTCTGTCCCAGCTGGCATTGGGGCGAGAGACGTGCATCCCAGGCTGACATCGAGAGAGACAACTATTCGCTCTCCCCCATTCACACAACCATTCTGCATGTCTGTTGCTGTATTTTATGTTTTCTAAATGGTCAATAACCGTGTAAAGATTTGCAGTTAAAGCTGAAACAATAAAAATAATGAAATGCGACTCAAATAGGAACTTTCGGTCCATTGTTTTGGTTGGTTTTAGCAGAAACAATTGCTGAATCTTACTAAACTTACTAAATAATACAGATTTAGGGGTCGGTGGGAACCAAATCACAGACAAAAAGAGAGAGGATATGGAACTTGCTTTTAGCAGATGGCTGTCTGTTTGATTTCATAATGTCCTATTATGTTACCATGTCAGATTGTTTGTGGCCCCCGAGGGGGAAGACATTTCAATACTTAAAATAATTCATGTTTTCTTTAAAGAGCTCAAAAGGCACCCACACAACGATTTTGTTCTTCTCCCTTTCACACAAGCATTCCTATGTAAGCTAAACGGAGTTCCATCATTACCTAATTCATCTGATCGGTGGATTTGCTCTTAAGTGGGGGCAGTAACTGCAAGAGGAGTGAGAGACCTATCATAGATAATATTAATACATTTTATTCGTACAGCGCTTCAAAAGGTACTCAAGGCACTTAAAACACAATAATAACTGGATTAAATTCCTCTGCTGATGCAGAAAAGTATTAATAATACAGTTCCCTTACTTTTTGTCTCTTTCTCATTTTCTTAAGCTAACACAGGCAGGCACACCGCCTCCGCTGCTGCGTCGTCTAATGGAAAATCACATAATTCCTTTTCTTCTCCTCTGATATGCTCTCCTCCGTCCCCTTCTCTTTGTCCCAGTAGCATAGATCCATTAAATAAAAGGTCAAATGAGCGAGCTTACAGACGGAACGCTGGGATCATGGGCTCAGTCTGGAGGGTCGTGTGGAAAAGGCTGCTTTTATCCAAAATGCTTTGACAACACACTCAAAGACACGCGCGCGCGCACACACACACACACACACAGACTGAAGATGGACCTGAAAAGTATGATTGGAAAGGGAAATTCTCTTATTTACTTTGTTGGGAGCTATAAAAAACTTAGTTGTAGTTTTTTGGGGAATCAAAATGTGCAATTTTGTATTATCTGTGCATACTGATGCAGTAGAATGAAACTAAATATCTCACCTCGAACGTAGGTATATAAGCATTTCCATAATACTGCCAGTGCAATTGCTCTGCAGCAAAAACAAGGTGCCTCATGAGCCCAATTGCAAATGCTAAATCGATGTACTTTTCCATTAGTGCAGACATGAAGCAAATACAATCACAAGCACCACAGGAACGATTACGGTGAGTGTTTGGATCCCGGTTGATTAAGCATGTTTCGGAAATGGTTTACCTTGACGACATCCTCCTCTGTAGACCTACAGCTGGTATAGTTGGTCACATCGGTGACTGAACCATCGGCTTCGACAGCCAGCGTTCTCACAGGTACCGACACCGTTTCACCCGTCAGCACAGCAGTGTTCAGGAGATCGGTGTTCTGTGCAGAAAGGAGGGCAACGTGGATTAGAATAGGACAAACTTACTGGCGCATTATTATAGGTTTTAGTTTATAGTTCATCTTCTTAAAAATAGACGTGAATATGCTGGTGTATTAGGACCTTGTGATGCTCTACCACCTGAGCCCTTTGGGGACCAGTAATTGGGCTAATCGTTTAGCCTGCTTGGGGAAAAGTATATAGGAGAACGAAGGCTTTAGACACTGCATGTTTGACGGAAAATTAACTACAATTAAAGGCAATTATTCAGCAAATCGTTTGAGTCAGTTTCCACGCAACGGTTACAGCTTCACACATGCGCGGATATGCTTGTAACAAGTATTTCTGTATTGTGTTCAGAAATAGTACTAAAAAGTACTAAAATCATCACTTTTCATATTCACAGTAAAATCCACAGTATGCAGTGTCAAAGTCCATTGACTTTTTCAGACTTATTTCACCAACAGTTTTGAGTAAAATGCCTCCCAGTGTTGGTGTTAATTAAGGGAGTTAAAACAGGTGGTGTCAGAAGTGCTCTGAAAAGCCCCGACCATCTCCTCACCTCGTTTCTAACTGATCTGGATTTTTATAGCGTTAAATTTCAGTGACACTGAGCAGTGGTCAATGGATAGTTAGAATTTGATCAGTGCTGTTATCTTATTGGTAGAGTTAGTTAGTTCTGTCACCTCACAGCAAGAAGGTGCTGGGTTCGTCTCTGCATTTGTTTATTCACAGTAACTCTAAATTGCTCATAGATGTGTGAATGGTTGTTAGCCCTGCGATTGGCTGGTGATCAATTCTGGGTGTACCGTCACTCTTGGGATTGGAATTGGCTACAGCCACCCTGTATAAAGGATTTTTTTTAGATGGTTGGATATATAGTGTCAATGAAAATCGTTATTTAACTCAAAAGAGAGTTGATTTGTTATCACAGAAGAGTAGAATTATGAAAACTAATTAGAGTGACACTCACCAGAGTTGTTTAACCTGTATGTGTTAAATTTGATCAACACTATACAGCGTTAAGAAGTGTTACATTTTTACTCTATTTAGAGTTAATTTAACTCTTAAATGTCAATTTAACACCAATTCTGATTGGGACCAAATACACTCTGCAATAAAGTTAAATTCATCTCTTTAAGTGTTACTTTAACGCTGTAAAATGTACTGTGTGGGGGAAGGGAGGGCAGGCCAAGTGCAACTGTAGCAGGACTAACAGAGATTATAACACTCGCTGGATCACAAACCTGATTCGTTTAAATCATACTGATGCACAGCTGGACAGATGGGCTAAAAAAATCTCTCTAGGATGATCCATGCAGTGCATGCCTGTCTCTCGCAAACTCACACACCTGGAGGTGTGTGAGCCAAATAAATCCTTGGCTGTGTCGTTTTATCAATATTATCAATAGTCAATATAGTTGATAAACACTCTAACTATCCATGTTCCTACTTTATACAGTACATCTTTAAGCAATGTTTAGCAGCAGCTTAGCTCTTAAACATCAGGCCTGATGTAGCTTTATTCTTACACGGATTTTTGCAGTTTCCCAGATCTCTGATAAGGTCTTTTTAAATCTATTATAGGTAGATACAGTGTGTGTGTGTGTGTGTGTGTGTAAGGAGCTCTGGGTCATCAGCGTATCCCACCCTCCCCCCACCGATGCTTGTGGATAAGACAACCCCTTGGCAGATGTTGGCAGATGTTGCCCCAGCAGCTTCATACTCTGATTTCTGTTGGTTTGGCAGCTGCTGACCGCAATTTGAAAAAGGACATGCTCCAGTTCAGACTGCGACACCGAACCAAACATAAGCTCCTGCATCGCGGGTAGCAGAAAATCGGACGGCCATATGAGCGCTCTGTGGTTTTGGCAGCGCCTAACAGAGAGATCTCCACTTCCGATGTTTCCGCTCTGCAGTAATCGGGCTCAGAGTGATCAAGTAGTTCCGTTGTGGTTTAAATCTGTTATCTTTATACTCAGTCGTAAACCTTGGTATACATTTTTACCTTCATTTTCAATGTTTATTCAGTGAGTCCAAATGTTAGATTGTTGAACATTTTTTATGTGAGGGATGAACACTTGCATGTTACACCTACATTAGCATGGGAGTAACATGCAATCACTACAAAGAAAAGTCAGAAAATGCAATTCCTTCACTTCCTTTCACTACTTATGGAAGCAATTTATTTAAATACATTTCTAGTGTTGTACAGTTTAATTTGTTTATATCTGAGGTGGTGGAGCGGTAATGGTAATTTGTTCTGCTATAAACATAAAGCCACAGTAACTTTACTTGAAAAGTAAAGAGCCACAGCCTTCATAGGAAACAAGCGCATTCACTCCAAAGTTAAGAGAGAAAAATGTCTGTGTTGTCTTCATGTGACATGCTGACAGAGATGAGACGTATGTTTGATGCATCTTGATTATTGCAGCATGAAATTGCAAAGCGAATCTCCTGTCAAAGACGTGCAGCTACTGTAGCTCGTCATTTCTGATGTTTGCATTAAGTGTAAAGGCTTCTTAGACAGGGAAACATAGCAGTTAAGCGTCAAAAGAAATGTTCGAGCATCACCGACAACGAGACGTCTTTGCAAACGGGCCGAGGTCATTTCAATTAAATCAGACTCTGCAATGCGGAAAAGCAATGGTGGAAAATAACAATTGGGTTTGGTTGTAAACAGCCATGTAAATGAGTGAACATTTCCTCAAGTAAATGTAACAACACAGAAATGAATACAGATACAGTATTGTCCTCACCATGACCAGAGGTGCCAGCCCCACATAATCTCTCTGGGTGGTGTAGATCCGCATTATGCCCACTTCTTTCACGTTCCCTGGCAACTCCAGACGCCAGGAGATCATCTGGCTCTCAGCCTGCTCGGAAACATCTCTTGGCACAAAGTCCAGTTGTAAAACTTCCACAAGACCCCTGTTGAGAGAAAGCATTTTAAAATAGAACAAGTTTAGACAGGTCAAAGCAAGCTGTGGAGTACGGCCACAAGTGGCTCGTTGTGGGAAGTATAACAGAAGTCAAATTCATTAGTTCATGAGTCGGTGACCTGACTCCGTAAAGTCGGCGACACCATGAACTCCAACAAGCCAGCATCACCCACCAATCATTACCATGTATTTCAGGAAGCTACAGTGGGAAAAATGAAATCCAAAATGTCCAAAAAGTTAAATGAGTTTGATTTTAAGGATTATTTTGTCACAATATAAGAAGCGATGCAGTTGAACAACCAAGACAAGCGGGTTGACATTTGATGTCATCCTTACTAATAATTGTTATTTTCATATTTGACTTGTTTTTAAAGGAAACTGGTGTCAAGAAACAAAGATCCTTCAATGCATATCTGAGATGAGCTGTGAACTCTCTCCTGTGCCATAGGGGGGGGCACGTATTTGCGTAGATACCTCCGATGAAAATGTAAAAGAAATATTGTGGAAAACAAAAGTCAGTGCGAATCAGAAGCGGCCTCATTTCAATCAGCTGATGGAAGAACGAGTTGAGCGTGTGGAAGGAAGATTAAGCAAGCCAGCAGAGACTTGAACCACTCGAGTATTCTGGTCAAAGGATTGTCAAAGAAAAGCCATGTGATGTTATTTGATGCTGGAGAGAGTACCTGCCAGTAGGAACAGATCAAAAGGGGGAAAAGTGCAGAATGTCAATGGAGCTTTGGCACTTTGAAGTGGAGCTAAACTTTAAAGCAAGAAGCAAAACAACGAACCTCTACAGAATACGACTAAAATTCCCATTTAAAAAATAAAATCATAAATATTGAAAAGCGTATACATACAAAAAACAAACAGAAACACAGACGCTCTATCTGAAGGAGCTCACGGAGTTTGCTCGAGTGCATCTATGACTTTTGGACTGGACTAGTTAGAGATTCATAGAAAAGTGAAAACTTTAAAATGAGGATTTTGCATGTTTCTCTTGCCTTGATGGCTTCATTCTCCTGGTGCTCACAGAGGGTCAGTGATACCGCGTTGATCCTCCATGAATAAATAAAACTTCGGCTGACTCATCTTACTGATAAAACAATCACTATAACTATAAAAAAACCTCACACTTTTAAGAATGGAAATGTTTGGGAAAAGAGCTTATTTGCTCTGTTAACAGGATTTAGACAAGAAGTATATGATACTACAAGTATCAATCTTGTCATGAATATGTTGCCAAGAAAAGCATTTCAACTTTTTTTCCGAAAAAAAAAAAAATCGACAGCATCCTGCTAATGATTTCATATGAAGTCATGTGTGTCTTTTGCAAGTGTACTTGAAATCCTGCCAAAATAAGTCCAATTATAACATTTTTTCTTTTTGTCGCATCTCTTTTTTCTGAGATAAAACGGACTGTTTTTCAAATAATTGAAATGATTCACCCAGAAAGTGCTGCAGCAAAGAGAGTGGATGAAAGCAACGGGAGGGGTTAATGGCCCCTTTTCCTGAAAATCTATCTTTGAGTGGCGATTTTAAAACCCTGAAAGTATCATCACTTCAAACACAGTGGTGGGAGCACTTGTGTGTGGACATGCGTGCATGTGTGTGTGTGTGTGTGTGTTTCCTGGTGGGGGACACACAACTTGGAATATCTCTCCTTCCTAATCTCCCCTTCTGAACGTGCAAGCGCTTAAGCCTGGATAACGTGGCCGTGATTGTGAATGATTACACATAAGAGGGTCGGGCGGCGGGCGGCCTGCGTGTGCCCGGGGGGCCGGGGGGCCGGGGGTTGCTGGGCAGAGGTGGCGGCTGGTGTGTAGCAGTTATATCATGCAATGGAAGTGCTTTATTCATTTGGAATAAAGTCATTAGAGGCAGAAGAGCTCAATTACATTTTATTTTAGTCACAATGCCCATTTTTGGGATCATACAGAATGGGGATAATAACTAATGGGAATTCAGTCATTTAGTTTTTTAGTAAATTACCCACCGGCTACTGACAGCTACTGGGTAAATCATTACTATGTATTTCAGGAAATTACAATATGAAATAATAATTTAATTATATCCAATTAGATAATAAATATAGATAATATCTAATGAAAAGTTAGGCTAGAACGAGATGATTTTTTTAGGGGGTATTTCAGGAAAATATAATTAAATCAAAAGGAACTTCCAGATTTGCAAATAGGAAACCCCAATTATCCATCTTTTATTTTTGAACATCGCAGTGTCTCATTAACCTCTTCACTGTATCCTAATCAAAGCACAGCTGGTGACTGTCAATTAAAAAAACACAAATAACTTCTCTAAACGGGTTTATGTTGCTGGGGAGATATTCCTTCTGATGTTTTTACACTGCCCTCATTCCAGCAGGATCACTGTAATACCCTGCAGATTTTTGTAAGTGCACACTGAAGAACTCCTCCACACAGAAGGGTCTGTAAAAACCAAGAGTGCATGAAACCCATTTTATTTTAATGCCGATTTTCTCTTTTCTCTACTGATAAAAGCCTGTCTTCTACAATGAAAGCTGATGCAGTCACACACACACAAAAAAACTAAATTGTGTTCACTTTACATTATCTTCTTAATCATCATTACATCACTATGTCCAGGGCCAAAAATGATGCATTACCCTGTTAAATGTAAAATTGAATTGATCTATTTTAGAGATGACTGAATGATTTTCTTTCTGGTAGCAGAAGAGTTTATTGATATGTCAGAAAATACACAGAGACACCAACCAGTGACATCAATGTGGAGAAAGTGCGCTGTGGCTGACCTCTTAGCGGTGACAGCAGCCTTCCTCTGGCAGGCGACGGAGACAGTGTTGGGAGTCGCTTCTCTGCCGGGCTCCACGGCGATGTCCCACAGCGCCGAGTCACTGGGCCGCGCCACACTGAACGCCAGGCCGCCTTTCACCGTCGCCCTGCCGCGAATACAAAAAATAATGAAGGACGGGATCCAGTTGGAGCAAACGCAGGTTTTATGTGATTTGTGTGAAAGTCTTTGTGCTCTGTTTCTGTGTGGTTTTAGCGGTTCTCTGAACACAAGCAAACATGTCATTACTGCGCAATCATATTGTGCAATATCAGCTGCCCAGGACTCAGTAGAACACAGGACAATAATGCTCCACAATTAAACATTTATATCTTTTGTTGAACATGTTCACCGTGTTTTTCCATCCGTGTTTTGAATTGTATTGGATACAAGTGAATAATTACACATGTTTCATTTGAATGCGCTGGTTTCAGTTGTCAATGTCAGACTGAGAATTAGCAGGGGTATTTATTCCCATTAGCCCCGGGGACAACTGGGAATCAGTTAATCAGATTTTTGATTCAGACAAACATCCCTTGGCTAAGGACAGACAGAGAGGGCTTATCGTAAATAATGTGAATGAACCAGACAGTCCTGGAGGTCGAACAAATCCCATGCCTTTGTTTTTCTGAATCAGATGTCTCTCCGCTGAAGATCATCGGACAGGGTCATGCAGTATTAAGCTCAACAGTGAATTGAGGGACACAAAACGCTTCTGCTCCAAGTTGGAAATGAAATTAATCACTAATCTCGCAGACACCCGGCTCCCTCGGCTCTGCTGGAGACTGTGAGACTGTGTGTCTCCGAAAAAACGGCCAATTTCCTTATTGCTGGGAGTCAATGAGGTGCTGCAAATATTCCATGTGGAATTCAGCATTTGCTCTGTCGGCAGGGTATTAACGCTGAGGATCATTTGAAAAACCTCCACCTCGATGACGTTGTGTATTAGTTTTATAGACTGTGGCCGCGAGGAGAGGATTGTTGTCAGAACAAGACCAAAAACAAAAAGTAAAAAATATACCCATTGAAACTTTTAATTGTGTCTGCCACAAATTCTGCTGTTGCCTTCAGCACATTAAGGCACAAATATTGGGTTTATTAGAAGTGCCTTCTTTCTGGCAGCGGCCCTCTAGATCATCCGCCCCATGGTGATATGCTAAATGAATATACCCCGAACGAAGGTTATTTCACTTGGAAAGGATTGTATAAGCGCTTCCTTTTCCTTTTACACAATTTGCTGTTCGGTAATGGTTCAAGGATTTTATACAACGACCTATTTCTAACTCCCCCTGTTTTGACAACCTGTAGCTTTTAATTCCAGCAGCATAACTATCTAAATAGCTGTATCTAAAGAATCTAAATAGCTGAATCCCGTTAAAACTGAGGGACGAGACAATTCTATTAGTTTCACAATAAGGGTCATGTAAAAGTACTGATTTGTAATGAAAAAGCAGCCAGACGGATCAATAACTATTGGGGCAGACTCAAGGTCAAAGTTGTTTGATAGAAAAACACAGTGTGTGAACGAGCGAGAGCACACACACAAAAGCACACAAACACAGAATTGTGACTGCTGGATGAAGACACACTTTTGCTAAGATCTTTATCTTAATTTTGTAGTCCAAGGGAAAATTTCTTTTTCTATCTACTTTTCTATTTACAATTTGAATGGATGTATAATTGTGTTGAGTGGTGCAAGCAGGGAGATCAAGAAAGCAAATACAATTCAATAACACTGATCCTTCAAGCTGTTTTGTTGATTCATTAAAAATGAACAACAATTAATTCTGATCAACGTTTGTTCTTTAGCTGTAGAACAATTTGAAAACCGCCATGAAACAAAGTCTTTTCTCTATTTATTCCTAATATGATCTTGCAGAACTTCCTCCATCCATTGACTCTTTTTCTTGCTACTTGTACGCTCAGCTTCACAGTGACAACAGCACCTGAGGGCCGTCCTCCCCGGGGAGGGGGGGGGGGGGGTTACCAACCCTTTCAACGAGCTCCTGCTGCCTGTGGAGGAGCAGTAACTCAATGCCACAATCCTCCTGGATCACCGAGTTCCGCCTCCCTCGAGGAGACAGGAGACACTCCCCACAAAGGAACCTCAGTTCGGCCACTTCTGTCCTCGCCTCTTTGTCTTTGTCAGTCGCTGCCCAGAGTTCATGGCCACAGCTGTGGGGGGCGGGGGGGCAGATGGCTATCGACCGGTTAAAGTAACGACTCTTTGGTGACGTTTTAGCAAACTCTGCCTATTCACTTATGAATATTCATGCAGACGTGGATGAAGGCCTTTTTTCTTTTTGTAAATGTGTTACTTCGCCTTACGCCTTACTTCTTGCTTCCATTCTTTTTCCAGGTGACCTGTGCCTATCGTATAACATATGATATTTGATTGACTCATTTTGTGTTTACAAGGTGCCTGTACAGGTGCGTATGATGACCATGCAAATCGAGCACCCCCCCCCACACACACACACACACACACAGATCTCCATGGTTAATCCTGGCAGTGGGCCCAGATCATCTCTAACCTAAAGGGTTAACCTCTTGATTCATTTTCAATCAGGGCCGCAGATTATCTGGCCTAACCCTGCTAGAGTGAACTCAATCTTGGGCCAAAGAGCAAAGTAGAGCAGGGATTTCTCCCAGGAGGAATCAATCACTTCGCCAAGCTCCTCGCTGCTGGCCTCCACTCTGACTTAACCGCTGGACTCAGTCCCCTCCTCTTGTCCAATCTCCTTCTGGATGTAGCTGTAGGTCAGAAATGCCCGGCCTGAAATCATTGACCCGGCTCTCTGGGACTTCTCGGTGCCGTCGGCGAGTCAGAGTTTGGGGAACCAGGTGGGGTGGGGGGGGGGGGGGGGGGGGGGCAGTTAATCCTCCAAAATAAACCAAACAACAGCAGCTGTCCAAGGGTCAGCGTCTCTCCGCCAGATCTTATTTACATCATTTTAACAATGTCAACCGAGCCCCATACCCAGTCACTGGGTTTGCGCATGCAGGGCATGTGTCTGCCAGCGTGATGCATGACAATGGTTTGACAGACACACAGCCGCAGGTCACCCACGTGCGTCCCTGGATTAATGCACACATCGTCACATCTCTCTGCCTTTGCCTCCATCCCGCTGCAGATTACTGTTTGTTGTTTGCTGCATGATATCACTAAATCATGGGATTAAGAGAAAAATTTGTCTTGCGTTTAAAAAAAAAAAAAGAAAAACATTAAGCTGAGTAAAGACTGCAAAGGAAATGCAAACCCTCTCTGCAATGGCTTTACACTTTACTGATCTGAGCCATTCTGATAAGAACAATTTTACCCTACTGAGCGATGTGCATTAGAAGGCAGTAAGTAAACTTTGAAACAGATTGAACTGCTGGTGTCGGTGTGTCTGGGCTGCTTTCATATTGACTTCACTTTTAACCACAAGAGTGAGGGAGATGTTACTTATTTGTTTTCCTGCTCTGTTAAACAGATGCATTATTTATGAAGTCAATGCCCAGAGAACCTTGTTGAAACGTTAGTGGGATGTTGAGATATGGAAACCGGTGAATCATTTGCCAATTATTTCCCTGTTTATGGAAGAGTGCCCTCCATAACTCCCCCACTAACTGAGAAGTTGAAGTAGACAGGATAGAACATGTCAGTAGTTTATGAAGCCGGTAAAAACCGAGAAACAACACAAGTCATGTTGGCACTCGAGCATTTTACTGAATGGCCTCGGTGGCGAACCCCCATCAGTATTCAAGTGCCTTAAGTAACCATTTAAATGCATGGAGCTTATCATTCATGAAGATACTCAAATATACTGTTCATCACGGTGATTCAACTTGGTTTCAGTCCCTTTTTCTGCTTCATATGTTTCAATTAAATTTTATGTGTCTCCTCCTTAACTCTTGGTCCCTTCAAACTCAGCAGAGTCATTTAATGTTTTACGGGAATGATCTTAAGCTAAACCGCCCGGGTACTGTAGTACCAAAATGTGACGATGGCACATTACTGTGTGTAATGTGGATGTTGTGGTTCAGTGTAATCAGTTCATTTGTTAACAAAGTGTAAGGTGCATGATGTAGCACACTGGGGCTTACAGACTAACTACTTAGCTCTTCAAGGCAAAATCATCCCCACAATCCGTGCAAAACAAACACGCAGAATTCATTCAGATTTGGTTTAAACCCTCCGTTTTAACCCAAATCGCTCGGCAAACAACCATATTTCCCACAATGTCAAACAACGTCTTTGAAAAGTGAAGATAGCTCACCTGAGAGTAAAAGCTTCCAGGGTGGATGTGCTCGGCAGGAAGACATAGAAAGTCGCGACGTCGGTGTCCTTCAGGGGCTTGGAGGAGGTCTGGATCACCACGGCGCCTCCCAGCCTCACTCGGAAAAAGGTGGGGTTCCCCGGCAGAGTCCTGAGCAGATTGACACTTCCTATTCGCCTCATGGGCGTCCCCGATCCCCCGGTGCCCCGTCCCTTTCCCACGCCTATGCGTTGCAAGCTGTCCTGTGGGTTACACTGGCCCGTCCGATCCCTGCGACTCTGGAAGTAGACCTCAACAAGGTTCCCCTGGAGCCCCTTGACCCCTTCAGCCTTTCCCGCTTCCCTGCTGGAGCTGCCTGATCGGCTGGCCGAGCTGAACCAGGCCGGTTCCGGGCGAAGCTGTGCCACGCAGAATCCTCCTGGAGACACCAGGCACGCTCCGCGGACCTCTCTGGTCTCCCAGAAGGCGTAGGCGGTCACACAGTGGGCCCTGTCCTTCGCCTTGGCTCCGGCGCTTTTCCAGCCGCTGTCCTCTCCGGAGCCCGTCTTTGCTGGCCCCGCAGCCGGGTCATTTTCAGCGGGCATGTGGAAGAGAATCTTGACGACGGGGGATGAGGAACGAACCCTTCGGACTAGGATGACCGGCAGGATCCTGCGCCCGCTGAGGAGCAGGTCGGGGGGAATAGGGGCATCTACGCTCAGGGGTCCGTATGTAGCGTTGACAGATGGCTGCAGGGGCCCACCGCCTTTACCAGTGATGAAGACATACTGAGTCTGAGCCTTCAGGCTGGAGTTCCTGGATGACTCGGGACTGCCCTGCCTCAGAAACACATGATCCACATTGAGGACTTGAAAGTTGACCGCGGGATACACTGCCGACGGGGCATCCACTGCAGCCTTCTGGCTTTCAGCAACTGGGAGGGGAACATTTGCAAAGAGAGGTCAGCACATTAACTTTACCGCTGCTTCAACTCTACATTTGACTGTTGTTGTTGTTTTTTTATCATTATCTGCATTTAAGATGCATAAAGTTGCCACTTACGAAATCAGTCAGTTACTCGACGTAGGAGCGTTGGATGAGGATAGGACAAAGACCAAGGGTTGACAAAAGGGTCACTGCCGGAGAAGGTTTAAAGATGGAGGGAGTCGGGTGCAACGGGGATCAAGGAGAGATTGTACGGGCAGGTAGGTTATCTTGTGAAGCCCAAAGGCGGTAAAACCAAGGGGATTGGGTATCGTTCACTTTCCCAATGTAGTTGCTGCCCTGAAACAAAGGGGAACAAAGGAAAAAAAACAAAAGAATTTGGGGCAAACAGGAGAGTTAAGGGTAAGGCATGAAAATGATTGGCTTTTAATTGTAAGAGTGCATCCACAAACTGGGCTAGGAATGTATGTATACAATTACCTCTAAAATGAATTACTAGAGCGTTGAAATCGTTATTTCATGGGACCATCAAAAACGTGCGTAACCAAGAACATGAAGGGATTTTGTCGCCGTTTTATGCTGAGCACATTTTTAAATCACACTATTCCTGAAGTGATTCACTTCTGCATAGTGCCGATAGAACGGTGTAATGATGGCGCTCAGTGTGGTTGGATGGATTGAGAAAGACACGGCCTCCAACGGCATTCTAAATAACCAGATGGTAACAACTACAGTAAATCCACAAGTCACACATTAAGTGTTCATCCAAATGACACACTGCTGCTCAATTGTAGTTATCTCTGTAACACTAAAACACATACCTACATCGACAACCTACGCAATGGTGTGAATGAACCCAGCAATACACCTGTATGTAAAGCAATGTTTGTTTTAACAGGCACAGGACAATCTTTGAAAAAATACACATGTCTATGTTGGTATTAAAAATGCAGTATTCATAAATACACACAGGAAACTGTTTTTAGCAGTCGGCAATCACACTGATGCTAAAAGGACACTAAAAGCCCAAAGAAGGTGTTGGCAGGTACACATTCACATAAAGCCTGCAGATTAAAGGTAAACCAAAAGTAAAAAGAAATGTGATACGAAGGTGATTGGTTTGAAAATCTATGGAATATTTTCCATCTTTTGCCGTGGATCTGTTTTCACGGAGCTATGAGAACAAGTCGTAGTCTAATTTGTGGCATTGACGTTTCTCAGACCCTTTAAATAGGTCCAAGGTTCAACTAATTACATTTTTGTGACGATCCAGAACTATACTATATACTATACTATATTTTAGGCATAAAAGGAAATTAAAACAACATAATCAAAGGATTTGATACCTAATTCTCGACTATTTCATACAGCAGCATCATTTTATTATTCGGAAGTGGTTTGTGCTTACTAGTCTATTTTATTGATATTTTCTACTATGTCAAGCAGGAGATGGATGTCTGTATACTTTCAGTTCACATGAGAAAAGGGAACATTGGGACATGAGCTCACTGTTATAAAGAAACCAGGCACAGTTATAGATTGGCTGATACTGTCTCATCTCGTTTAAATCCGTCCTCTGTCACGACTCACTTCTCTAGTGTGGACTGCATCCTCACACATTCACATCACCGGTGTTTCTACCTCGCTTTTTGGGGGGCGGGGGGGCACAAACATGCAGTGGCGAATGGACTTGTGTGTGTGCGCATCGGGGCGGACCCTCGCCGGGGATTGTACCACGCAGAGCCAGAAGGTGTGTAAATATGAGTTAGAACAAGGTAACCTTAAATGACTGGTGTTGTGATATGGCGCCATGTAAAAGAATGAAATGGAACAAAATGAACTCAACCTTCAAGGGGGGTGCCTTTGGTTAATGTAATGGTAGGGGGACCGCTGATCACAGTATTCTTTGTTCTTGGATCCCTAATTAGTTGGTATACTGCTGCGCATCAGGGAACATGTGTATTGATCAGTTATCATATTTGGCGACTTCTGACTGGATCCCCTTAACCATCCAGTGGCATTAGAAGAACTTGTTGAAATATTCTAACTACTGTAGTTGTGAGTTCAACACAACAGGCCGTGCATCTGTGACTGGACTGAGAGACAAGGCCTCCCTTAATATTCATGGGTCCCACGCCGAGAACATATCAAAGGCAGAATGCTGTCGCTTAGACACAAATTAAGAGCACAGCTGCGCTGAGTCCCACAGTAGCAGGGAAACATCTGTCCCAGGCGTAAAAGAAACATGCACACAGTGACACCATGTGCAGATGCACACGCAGGCCATCTCTGAAAAGTAGTCTTTGCCGTGATATCCGTATCACAGAGAGACAGACAGCTTACTGTGACTTGGTAGCTCCCAGTGCAGGTTATCTTTAAACAACCAGAGAAAACAGCTTTGCAGGCACAGCTCCGGGCCTCTGTAATCCCCCAGATGAAGCTTCCCGATGCACACTGGAGAGCATGCTGTCCCTTTCATTTACACAAACGGACAATGAAATGGACAGAGGTAGCGGCCGTGAAATCATCAAACATAGGAAAGGTCAACCTCCCCCCCCCCCCCCCCCCCCCCCCCCCCCCCCCCGCGCGAACACAATGCATCCGAATAGTTTTAAAATCCCAACGTGAACATTTTTCTGAAGTGGTTCTACATCGTGAGGGCACTTCTCCTCCTGATGCACACAGTAGTTGCACCTTTGGGTGGGCCTTCTTGAAATGCAAGGGAACAAATAGCAATACGCATATGTGAGATTACACCAACGACTACACTCTTGTAAAACAAGCACACAGGACGCTGCTGTGGTCCGCTGCAGCACAACGCAAAGCCCCCACCCCTCCTGGATCTCACCTTCAACGACAGCGAGGAGCGCCACCGCGACGACAGGGAGCAGCGAGCCCAGGGGCAACGGGAGCATCTCTGCCAAGTCGAAGGTTCCGCTGCGTCCGCTCCGGCGCGCACCTGGTGGCGCGGTGGTGACGGTCTGCCGGACGCTCTGGGTGGGGTCTGGGTGGGGGAGACAGGTGCTGAGAAGCAAATCACCGCACTGCCCGACGCGCCGTAGAGTTACTTCCTCTGGCCGTGCAGGATAAATCCCGGTTTATTTCCTTATCCACGTAGAGCCTCGTCTTGTTGCATCTGGGATACTCTTGGTATGTGTGCACGCGTGTGTGTGTGCGCGTGTGTGTGTTTTTTTTGGTCTCCTCCGAATGATGAGAGGGATGATTTCCTCCGGGAGCACACGGCTCGAGCTGGCACGGCAGGACAGCAACAGGCACGACTATTCCCATGGTAGAAATGAGTAAACACGCGCGCCCTCTCAGATTAACGGGACCACGTGGGTAATCGCCGCCAGGGGAAGGGCTGCGAGCAAATGAAATGCGCACGAGGTCAAAGGGATCAGTGGTTTCTCCATGACTCATTTTAATGAGCGAGAAAAAAGTATATCCTGTTTTTTTTTGTTTTTGCTTTTTTAACTTTATTCACAGATGTTAATATTGCACTAAGTAGGCCTTTATATTGATTGCGACTATTATGTGGCGGTTCTAAAGGGAGGGGGGGTTGCCAGCTGCCAGCTGCATATTCCCAGTCCATAGCATCAGTTGGGATCATATCAGGAATCAGGAATCAAGAACATTTATTGCCAAAAATATGTTAGGAAGGAATATGACTTGGCGGTTGGTGAAAAACGACTTACAGTAAGACATATTGCGTAGGATGAAGCAGATTGATCTAAACAAAACAGCTTGTGGTGTCAAACAAAGGCACGACAAATGCTCACAGGGCTGAAAAACAACAACTCAAAGAAAGAAAAGTTCAAAGTATTCTTTTTTCTACATACATTAGGCCTTCGGGCCACATTTGACATCTTAAAACTTTGGTTAATTACTCGCCCCCCCCCCCCTCCCCCTCCTATTTTTATGTGTATCACATCATCTGCCTTCACCTGAAATCTCATTATAACACGCTTCAGCCTAAACTTAAACTGCAGTGGTGTCTTGTTGGATGTCCCCAGCAACCAGGGAAAAGGTCAAATTGGGTTATGCAGTCTGGGTAGTTTATGCAGTTTAGGCACCATGGCATCCGCCCACATCGGACTAAGGTCTGACACCAGATTTAAGGTGAAGAACTACCGCTGTTTTTGAGCTTGAACATCACTGAATACCTGTTGTCTGAAACAAATGTGCTTTACCGGCAGGATAATTAATACCAGCCAGCGGGACCAGCTGTGTCCGCTGCCTCAATGTTGGTTTTATTACGAGGTGGTAACATTGCCAAGTGACAGCAATACGCATGCAGGCATCATTGGCATTTTCTCCACTGCCTATAGAGGCTGATTGAAATAAATATGGGCCTTAGAGGGACTGTTAGGGATCACTGAGAGCCAATACAACTTTGAAGAACTACTGGAGTCCCTGTTATCTCAGGGGAGTAACAGGATTTCTCGGTCCAGCTTGCTCTAGTGTTTATAGAGCAGGGTTGGCACACGCATTGCATTTGGAAGCCACTGAGCTATAATTTGAGCAGTTTGTCTGTGGTTTTGGCCCGATGAGATTATTAAAGCTGACAGTGGCAGAGGTCAACGACTATTGAGTCCGGGAACGTCTCCAGATCTCAGTTGTTGTTCCAGTCGCGCAACCTGCTGCTGGTGCTGCTGCTGTGGAGAGGTCTCTCCCGGTGCACTGCCTGTGACTCACATTGGTCCGGACCACCAGCTGCCAAAAGCTTCCGGAGGACACTTGACGCGGGGAAACGTATAGAGACCATAAATGTCTTCGGCGGCGCTTGGTTTTAACTGTTGAAATGAATACACATTGGAAGAAACGACCTCAGCGCAGACTGGTCGGATCGAAAGGTTAGTAGGGACTGTTGCTTCTTTTAAGCCACGAGCAATGTTTGTGACCCCTCGTGAGGGCAATGTCGGCCGGACGGTTGGTTGATCCCCCGCTTCGTTCCAGGCTGAAACATCTCAACAGCTATTGGATGGACCGCCATGGAATTCGGTGCAGATGTTCAAGCCACCCTCAGGGTGAATTGTAATCACTTTAGTGATTACTCTACTTTCCTGTAACACCATTACCAGGTCAACATTTTAATTTGTCTAATACTTTGGTTCATGACCAAACACCCTCACAGCTAATTACGTTCCCATCATGCACAGCTGTACTTTTGCTTAGCTCTAATTAGCAGATTTTAGCACGCTAATATGGCAAACAGCCGCTAGCACGGCTGAAGACCCCCACTATTTGATCTGCTGGTTGGTTTTTAATATGTTGCATGAATGAAACGGTGTGTTTAAAGGTACCACCTTACTCACGGTTTCTTTCACCGCCAAAACGGAATCACCTGTTCATTCAGTGTGGCATTCTCATCTCTGACGCCACTTTAGGGACTTTTTGCATGAAATCATGTACATCACTTTCAATGAGACCTGACTTCAATAAATATCAAAACACAGATGATTCAACTAGGAAGTTTACATTTACGGAAACATTTGATCTAAAATGAAAACCCTTTAACAAAAGGAAAATACAACTACACTAGTAGTATAACATGTATTGAACTGTGTATGAACAAAACAGGACATTTCTGAAAGTTGGCCCCCAGGTGAGCTATGACTCACCTCCTCGGTGCAAACTGGGGTCGTCACATGATTGCTACATCTATTAACCTTTACTGACACTAATCCAGCTCACTGATGGATATTAAACCAGCAATTTTCCATCTTAATAATCCCATTGTCTTAACTGTCATCAATCAAACAAAGATTAGATCAACTCATCTATGTGGTTGCCAGGGCAGCACATGAATAGAATATTAACAGAAAGGGTGATTCAAGAATACCCGGCACTATTGAATCCATTAGCATTTATAAAGCCATCCGAGTGTAAATCATTGCAAACTGCTTCTGGATTCTGTACTCGGATCTCCGGGGAAGTGCCGCAGTCCATTTCCTGAACATAAAGCGGAAGGATATAACACTTTGCACCGCAGTCTGCCAAGAGGAGGCGGCCGCTCTTTTCAACACTCTCGGCTCTCCAGCCAAGTTGTGAGCAGCGAGCGTCTTCCACTTCTAACAGTCTCACCCGAGGATGAATCGCCAAGACAAAGCCCTCGTCCTGCCTCCTGCCCTCCAGCCCCGGCAGGAGGCCCCAGATGAGTTACGGGTCGGCTGGTATATCCTTCCACGGACTGCCTGCCCTGGACGGCAAAGAGGCTTGCCTCAAAACCACCTGCTGGGGAACACGTGGACGTGGGAACGGAGGGAGGGAAAATTGGCCCGTAAACGACTACATGCAAAGAAAGAGCTCCAAGAGGATATACAAATATGCCTCAGGGACCTTGAGCCGGTTGATTTGGCCCTGCATGTATCCATTGAAGGATGTATAACAAAAGGGCCTTGAACAAAAAGCACACACCTATTTTATATGCAGAGCAACTTGTAGTACCATTCACGTCCCCCCCCCCCCATCTACACCTCTGCAACACACATTTACTGTATGAGCTTCAGGAAGTTTTTTAAAAAACTGTTCCAAGAGACTTCAAAAGGAGTCTCAAACTCACGTCTCGGTGTGTCAAAGTAAAAAATTAAAATATTCTACCTGTGAGATCCCTGCTGGGATTTTGGGGGAAGGAGGGTAAAATGGACATTGACTGTTTAACTGGCACTCTGAGCTTTTTGTGACGTATTCATAGAGTCCAGCAGAAGACGGATGTCTCCCCCCCCACCCCCCCGACCCCCTAGTCAGCCCTCTGGTGACATGGCAGGCAGGACGAAAGCAAGTGATAGAGAGGTTACAACTGGCAAGAATTTTAAACATCCATCGGGCCCTCGGGAACTCCGCAGACTTACAGCTCAATAAAGATCTGTTGGATATCGAGGGAAAATAAGGGCAGCAGCCAGCGGATGAGGGGGGGGGGGGGGGGAGAGGGTCTATGAGAAAAAGCAAGGGAGGGGCGTGGACAGGGAGAGATGGGAGCATCGGGAAAATATATAAGCAACAAAACATATAACGTTACTCAATGATTGATACATTCCACCTCCCCCCCCTCCCCCCGAGGGCACAGTGGGTGTTTCAGTACTGAAACGCTGCAGTATTCGCTCTGTCTCTGAGTTTCTCTCCTGCTGATTAAATCCACGTTGAAATCAAGCCAATGGTAAACACAAATATGCAGTAGAAAGAAAAAGCAGGGAGGGGGGGGGGGGCAAAGGACTATTTCTCAAGTTCATCCTCACACCCGTTTCCTGATGTAAATGCGGCTCTTGTGGTAACTGTGTCGACATCAGCAAATCAAATACGTGACGAGATGAGGAACCTTAACGTCTCCCGTCCCTCGCTGGGAAACTGCAGTCTTTCCACTTGCACCCAAAGTGAAAAGCGCTGCTGCCCCCCAGAGCGCCGCGACGTAACAGCATGAACCGACGTGTCCGCACTGGCCATTTGGAAATGTGCACACAGACACAGCGAGGCCTTTTCATTCTAAAACAGAGATATAAAACACGGGAAAGGAGATGAATGCTTAGAAATATAGAAATGTATATATATATATAGGGAAATTAGCTATGAATTTGTGTTATTTCTCTTTTCACACTTTTGAAATGCCACATGTTGATCACATGCAGGCGTCCTTGTTGGAGTGCGCTTTGGGACTAGTTGTTCCAGTATAATTTCAAAGTTCATCACAGGCTCCTTTCACTCAGACAGTTTGAAGTCACAGTCTGACAGTCAACATCTGTCGGGCTTCAGATCTCATTTACCGGCACTTCACTTACTACTTGTTGTCGTTGCCTGGAAGCCAAGCCACCCCCCCCCCACCTACCCCCGCCCTGATGTCTCGTTATTTAGGAATCTAACGTGTACTGACAGTCAGTCCTGTTGTTTATGAAGCGCGGAGCAGGCTTGTGTGGACTCGGCATCGTCACCATCCCTTCGGCCTTTTGTCCCCGATGTGATGACAGGCAGGATATGACTTGCTGTGAGATTCTTGGGCTGAATGTTGGATTCAGATGAAAAATGTAACTCAATAATAAGTGTCGCATGAATCAGTCCATCAAACCATTATAATTTGTCATGTCTTGATCAAACTGATCACAAAAGATAACTGTCATCCCGTTACTGTCATTCATTGATGAGAGCCGGGCGTCACGGAGAGTTTCTCTGAGGCTGATACAGGGATTTTCTCTCCAATCACTTGTTGCAGTCGATCACAACCTGAGGGTTTATGAATAAATAACACCAACAGTGGATGTTTGATTACGGCCAATATTCTTCAAGGAGAGAAACCCCTGGAACCCATTCGACACAGTTGCTATTGACAAGCATTTTACCTCCACTGTGAGAAGCTGTTGGTTGCAGCCACACAAATTAGCCACAAACCCTTGTTTAATATTGATCCTGGACACAGAAACCCGGTTGATTCACTGTGCTAACGTCAGACTTTGCCGTCATCTAAGGGTTTTTTCTGTTATAATGTCACATCTCTGACACGGGGATGATTAAAGATGCTCAAATCCATAAAAGCCGTCAGTCAGCGCCATCATATAAAATATAACAGCTTTGTAAATTTAACCCACTTTAAATTAAGTATTTCTGTATTATACTGCTTTAAACACTATCATGATGTGGATGAATTTATTTTATTATTATTATTAAACATATCCTGCTGTATTAAATGCAACATCTGACCCGCCACCCATGAGTGAAAAAAAGATTTCCACACAAACTTAAAAAATATCAAATTTAATTTGGTTATAAAAGTTGTATTTTGACATGCACACCCATACATAATGATCACCATGAATACTGTCCAATGACTTTGCTTTTTCTTTTTCTTTTTTAAACCTTGATTCACAAAGCAAGCACATACGGTGGACCGATACATGTGATTTCAAAGGACACAATGGAGAATGCTCGCAGTCGGTTACAGGTGGAAGGAATCTCAGTGCACCAACACAAAGAGCTGTCGTAAAACCAGGTAGAAACATTTATAAATGATCTACAAATGGATCAAAAGTACAAAAGCTGCACAGCGTTTGGAGACACTACTAACCCATTCACAGGTGGATGATTTGGTACTGGGACGCCGTCTTAGTTATTCGACTTTGTGAAAGAGAAATTATGCATAAACCGCTTTGGAACAAAAGTCATGTAAACGTATCACCAGCAGAAACTTTTCTTACATTCCATTTTGGCAAACACTCTCTTGTCATTGCATTTAATCATTAAAATGAACAAATCGTTAGGGGAGAGAACCCTTAAGTGCAAGTTGAAACAAGCGACAACGAGCGATAAACAGGACGGAATGAATATGTCAAAGTAAACAACGAGTAGAAGATTTTTAAATTATTAAAGCTATGAGTATTATTCCTCTGGTTAATAATGTATTTCTTGTGCACTATTAGTCACCTTTGCATCACACAAAATGTAGCTTTTCCTTTAACTAATCCGATTTCTTTTATTTGGTTTCAAATGTTAAATTCCATCTAATAACTTCTATAATCTGATATAAATAACACACATAGTGACTGTCTCCTCGGGAGTGAGATAGTGAGGTAGGACAGGAAGGTTGAGGTGTGTTCGGGCCAACAGATGAATACTTTTCAAATATCTGCTCTGACTTCATGTGATCACTGAGCTGAAAGCTTGTCATTGCAATTGGAATTTCTTTGGTTGCATTTTTAGAATTTGATTTGCTTCCAATCTTTCCGATATGAAGAGAAAAAAGTTTGAGTTGAATTGTTTTTTAATAAGCCAAAGACTACAAATTAAATTTGAACTGATTATTGAAAAACTGTCATTTTAAACAAATAATTAAAAAAATAATTTGGATACATTTTTCTGTTAAATGCTGTCATTCGAAATCAATGATCACATAAAATACTTCACTCAGCATTTTTCTACTCCTTGCAGTATCATCTAGGACACATTTTGGAGATTTTTTACGTTGACAGGAAACTATTAAGTGAAGTTACTTATTTGATTGCATTTCCTGTTGCAAATCTTTTAGTGGCATTATGCAAATAGGTTTCCTTAACTATGAAGACTTGATTGCAACATATAAAAACATTCAGTTAGTCAAGAGACTAAATGGAGCAACAAGAATAATGTGTCTGCAGACTCTGGCTTTGGGTACACGTGCTTGATCAATGTTAAATAATCCAAGATCGTAAGAATAAAGTAAAACATATTCTGTGCCAGATTCCATTTCCAATGATATAGTCCTTATGTACTGTTAGTACAAGTCATGTAGAGCATAAAAGGACACATTAAATACGTCAGTGATGTCTCTCCACAGACCTTGGGGTAAATGAAAACAGAACCAGTGAACAATGCACACCGAGACATTTTGATTTGGGATTTCTCCGAGGCTTCGCCGTGGCCCTCTACATCAACATGAAAGAACACAAGCCAACGCTGCCACAGGCCACGGAGGTAGCGGCACTTCACTCAACCACACAACCAAGAACTACGTGGCCTCTGCTTCAGAAAAAGAAAAAAAAACAAGAACACACCAACGTGAACGGTGCAAAACATGAATTCACCACAAACGGCCTCAAACCCGCACACACACACACTCACACACACACACAAAACTCTGGTCTTTTACCAATCAAAACACCCACCTTTGTGCAATAGGAAGACGGACACAAAATGTAGTCTTGAACTAGGCGTTTCATGACAGTTTGACAGCAAGAACACCAAACATTTCTGCTCTTATTTCATTGTTGAATATGACAAAGCACAAGCGACCCGTCATGAAACAAGAAAGCCTGGTGAAAATCAGCTGAGGAATGTCAGGCTCATATTGTTCTCATAAAGGCCACTGAGACAGCAAAGCCCGCCTCTGAAGTTAATGCCCTGTCGCCAATCTGCTAGTTCTTTCCCCACAACTCCTTTCATCACAGAAGAACACCCACTACGATGAAATCACAGGTACAAGTGGAAATGTTTCTTTCCTTCCCACATATGCTACCGCCTCTCTGTGATATTGCACTGAATAAAGGCTTTGAGTTAGCAGCCAGCGTTCCTTCACGGAACGCCTTGATAACAGTGTAGTCTATTTGTGATGTTCTTAAGAGGACTGTGGACTCTCGTTTTCCATGTTGTGACATCAATACTGTGCAACATTGATGTTGTTTTTCTTTTGTCTTTTTTGGCTGAGAAAGAAGCCTGTTACAAACGTAGATGTACCCAGAGGCTTTGTTTTCATAGCTACCCTGCTTAAAACAAATGTATAGTTCCTTTGACTAGTGATAGAAAAAAGAAAAGTACATGTCATGAAAATCCTAGTTGTTGTTTTTTTTTTCTTAAACGATCCGTTGATTTAAAATACATCACAGTAATATGTTTTTGTGTGCGCGGGTGACCTCTGTCTCTTGGTTTTGGCACTGCACTATACATCATTGAGTTGATTTGTATCCATCACCGTACATGAACAACTGTGTCACTGGTTATATTAAAATAGGCTCACACGCTCACATCCTCTCCGTCGTGTGTTGTTGGAGCAGAGTTGATTGTGTGGATGCAATATACAGAGCCTGTGGGCGCACTGCACACGTACGCCTTTTTTTTGTCTTTTATTTCACAGGGGAAAGTCTCTTCAGGAGCTTCTTGCCTTTGGAGAGAAGCCCTTTCTTCTTCTTGTTTGCCAGGTCTTGGTCCCGGGGATCGCGGGGCTCCTTCGGGATGTGGGGGCCCCTCGTGGGGCTGAGGGGCCGCATGGTGCCTGGGAGGAGGGGCCGAACTATCGGGGACGGCGCTCGGACAGGTGGGGACTCGTTGTTGACAGCGTTGGTGGTTTCTGTGGTTTCCGTGGTCACCTGAGGAAGAAAGCCATGGGGAGGAGTGGAGGCATGGGGCAGCGTATTACAAAAGAAAAAAAAAAAAACACTTTTCCAATGCAGACTACGCCTGAATCTATCCGTCTGTTGGTCCTCGCTCTTCATCAAACTTCAATCTGTATTGCTTGTACTGTACGATGAGCAGTGTACAGGCCTCTGAGCTCCTCCTGAAGTCGCTGAGCACATAATAAACAACTTTCCTGCTGATTCATGCGTGCAAGTGTTGCCTGATGGTACTCGTTGAGAAACACGTCTGACTAATTTCATCCGGTAATTCAAGTGAATACTTTGTTATTACCTTCAGCAAGGAGGTCACGTCTTTGATCATGGTGGTTGTTTGGCAGAAAAACTCAAATGTCTCAAACTCAATTTCCTCCGATTAAAGGTCAACTCATCGGACAAGTAAGAACTCATTGGCTTCTCTCTCTTAAAATTCTACAGACAAAATATTAAACAGATGAATCTATCTTAAAACCTACGTGTGACATTAATTCACATGCTCACACACACACACATTGTATAATATGCAGAAGAAACACTAAAGAGGAAGCCATCAAATGTTAAACCCAACGTCAGCACGACACACAGCTGCAGAAGGCGAACCACCTATAGGCCATCAGTGGGGAACATACAGTACAGTAATATAGACACAATACAACACCCAAGGACGCAACTGTAGATACCAGGCTTCTCAACTAATGCAGCAGCAGCTGGATACAGTGATGCATTCAGAAGCATCTTCCATGAACATTTGTATTTTGGTTTATGGCTTTTTAGTCTAAATGCTTTAAATTGTCATATGTATAATATGTGATTAATTGTAATTTTACCAAAACATTAAAACCAGGAAAAAGTGCAGTTTGTGATACATCAGCACGGAAAAATCAAAGAGCCGTCCGCTGTCTCCTGCGAGCTGCGTGCATTTGAGTTTGGTATCTCAAGTTGCCGACTTACGGTACAAAGCGAACAAAAGCCATTTATGGTGTGAAATGAACAATCTTCTTCTGTTTGTATGTTTTGTTTTGCCAAGCGGGTGAGGAAAAACAAAATAAGAAATCAGATGTGGCAGCAAAGTTTCCGTCGCTTTAAAAAAAAAAAAACCCACACCACTGTGAAAACTGAAAAACAACAACACCATCAACAACAACAACAACAACAACACCAACACACCGAACACAAAGCGCCAGAAAAAAAATGTTTTTGATATCCAATTTCTTTCTTTTATTGTTCCATTGTAACAATACAGTATGGATGTATCAGTGCTGCGACTGGTTTTGTCTCTCGAGCTCGGAGCAAACATGGCATATCCACTGTTAACCGCGCTGAAAAATAGATTTGATGTGTGTGCAATATACATAAAGAAACAAAGCCTCTTTCAAGGAAACACAGCAGTCGAATCAAGAAAGTTAATATAAAATGTAGTATGAAAAAGGCATGCTCCTCTCTCTTTCTCATCTTTAAAGTTTCCCTCAGATAGCCATTGTTATGTGTTTAATAAAGCACTTATTATTATACACAATAACACCATTTTGATTTTGTGTATCAGTGCAAAGAGACACCAAATAATGTTGGGTCAAGGAATGAGTTGAGCCTTTTCCAAGTCCTCCTTAACCAGTGCTACATGCATAGATCACCCGCAGAGCTCCCACAGTCTGACCCCCCCCTCTGTCCACAGGCTTTGCTTCGTCCTTTCTTTGAGACTCAGAAAGGTGTCAACACTGGGTAGGTTGTTGGTTTTTTTGTTCCCCCTCTTTCCAAAGGGCGTGGGATTGTGGGGTCGGGGGGGGGTTGTTAGTTTGTATAGAGTCACCACTGTCACCACATGGACAAACACACACAATGAACAGCACACAGACGGCAGGTGGAGGAAGCGAGAAGACGAAAATCAAGAGAGGGAGAGAGAGAGAGAGAGGACGGAGGATGGATGAACACAGGGCCTAGCGCTGAGAGCGGCGGTGATGGTGTACCCGTTTGCCCTCTGAGACGCTGGAGGCAGAATTGGCGGGGGCCCGGTTGGCAGGCTCTTCCTGGGGGTAGTGGGACGGAGTATCGGTCAGATACACCTCCACGTCATCAGGCACTTCTTCCAGGAAGTTAGAGGGAACCAGGCCGCGGTGGCCGTTGATCTCGCCCTGTCCAACGGGGAGAGGAAGAGCGCAGGCGGTTCTGTCAAGGGGCGGCTGGACTTGATGCGTTTATTTTTTTTACCAAAATCAGCATGTCGACCTAATTTACACTTTCAATACCCTGGTCCCATTTTTCATTTAATTCAGGTTTGAAAAAAGCAATTCACATATTCATTATTCTTCTACATTTATTTAAACGTACCACATTTATGTTAAACATACCACATTTTATTTTTGTTATGAGAAGACTGATGCCGGTCATAATAATGTCTAAAATAAAGCAAAAATGGCCAAGCGGTACTCACATAATAGAATCCATCCTCATCAATATCTCCAAAAACAGCCATGATGTCACCAGCACAGAAGGTCAACTCGGCCTATCAGAAGACAGAGACACAGAAAAACAGTTGTAAAAGCAATGTGATCTAGGTGAAGTCGACTGTGTCCTGACCTGTTATTTTTGTACAGTGGGGTCGTGGGGTCAGGGTCGTGGCTTTCTTGTATCTGTAAACATATGGGTGTCCTGTAATGAGTCTCGATACCTCGACGTCAACGTTAGGGGAGCTCTCTCGGGGGTCGTAGTCGTACAAAGCCACCATCCTCCTCGAGGCCTGGTCTCGACGCAGGCCTCTTCTGCTCTGCTCTGGAAACAACGATTCGAAGATTTCATTCCAAACAGTATTTCCTCCTGTGTTTTCCTTCCAAAATAAACTTTGTAAAGCCGAACGACAGCGGGCGACAGTGATCATTTGTACACGTCCAGCCGGCAAAGTACCTAATCTGTCCACAGGGGTGCTGAGTGGCAGGAAGCCCTGTTTAATGAGCTGGTCCATGGTCTCCTCGTCCTCCGCTCTGATCTCAGACACCATGTTACAGGGGATCAGCCCCATCCTGCCCCTCACTTCTCCTCTGTAAAACCCATCTGTGTCTTTATCACCGTATATCTGTCACAGAGGAGAGTAAACAAGTCATATCTAGTACTCAAGCCAGTAACTTTTTGTAGAAGGACTATAAATCAAGGTATTTTGCTTCCAAATGAAAGTTGTTCATTTATTTTTATTTTTATTAAATGTATTTTTATTATACATTTAATTAAATGTATTTATGATAAATATCACATTTTGAATCACTATGGTGCATTATTTGCAACATAGTGATTGAGTTTAATGAGAGTTTGAATGATTAAAAAAGATTAATTGCAGAGAAATAATTTTACTGATTTTACAGTCCATACAGCAAACAACTAGCACCTTGTAAAAATAAGTAAAAACATAAACCCCCACCCTAATGATCTGCCCCTCTTTGAAGGGCAGCTCCTCGTCAGCTGCGTCCGGGTTGGGGGACATGGACAGAGGGTCGTAGTCAAACAGGGCCACAAAGATCCTGAAGGACTCGTCGGGCTCGGACTCGTCGTAGTAGGTGGGAGAGCGACGGTCCCGGTCCCTGAAGCCATCTTAACACATTGAAGAAAAAACAAATTGCAATCACCCTGCATCAATGGAGAGAACAACCTTTTACCAGGACATTTGAAAGAAAGGCTTTGTTTCTTTGGGGAAAATTAAATATTTGCAAACTGTTTTTTGTCTTTGGCTTCTGTAAAAATGTGAGCCTTCGGTTTGGATGTTTGATCACAGATTTTGAGGCTCTGCAGCAAAACGTAAAGCAATTGGCTAATGAAATTTACCGTTTCACACAGTGTATAGTGCTTGTATGGTGAGCAAGCCCATACAGAATGTTTACATAATGATGTGTCTTAGACATGCTTCAAAGAAATCAATGGGAGGATATTTTTGGGGAGCTTAACACATCTCATTGATTTGCTGTATTGCATGACAGATTTGATATTTCTGTCTAGCCATAATTGTGCCTGTTAGCATGCAGGAAAGAAATCAGTGGTCAGTCAACTAATTTGATAATTTACTGAATAATACACACATGCACCAACCATTACACACACATACACACACACACTTACGTACATTAATTTAATTTACATTACAAGTAATTTCATGTTTTTTTCTAGTTTTTAATTATTCAGTGAGAGACAGACGAAGAGCAATACAGACCATGGTGCAAGACACAGAGAGGGTGATTCATGGACATGACACCACACCAGAAACACACAAGACTCACACATGCATGCTAAAAATACGGAAAATGAGCCAAAAGACAAAGATTTAGCTCCATGTGTCTATTTCGAAAAAAAATCTTTAATTCTGAGATCCAAAACAAAATTTCTCACAAATTGCCAATAATAGTAGCAGCAAAGGGCTTAATCAGAAATGGGTAGTTGTGGAAGTGTTCTTAGTAGTTTTTGATTTGAAATACGAGCATGATGGGAAGTGCACTGCGCCTCGCCGAGCATCTGCCGACGTACAGGCGGCTCGGTAATTTAATGTGGCATGACCGTTTCCAATAGCTGGTATTTCAAACTCAAGAAACGACAAAAAAACTGAAACAAAGAAAGCAGTCGACGTGTACTCCGTCTGCCACTAATACTTCTCCTACATGTCATGCATGAATGCCCTCATTAAAAAGATGCTGTGGGTGTGGTTGTGCCACGAGGGGAAGGGGTTTAGCAGGCATCTGGACTTCAGTGCAGTGAGTGAGGCATTCTCTGAGCAGTCAATCAATCATTTATCATCTGCAGCTATGGGAAGGTTCATCCTGGACCCCAGGTATGGCTTGCCAGTGGGTCTACCAATTCAGTGCAGTGCAGTCATGCTGTTCAACTGTAAGCATAATACTATCTAGTATTATTTGAGACAAAGAAACAGGCACTTGCAGGTGTCCACAGCTATTTTGTGCTGTTTGCCAGTTGCTGGTGGCAGTTGTTTTTTCTTTTTTTTTTGTCGCCATGCTGTGGTGATAGAAACAGGACTGCAGGCACATACCATGGGGTGACCTGGTGCCGCCCATGTGCCTGCGGGAAGACCACGTCCTGTGCCGAGCTACTCTGCCATAGTAAACATCCTCGGTGATGGGGTTTGCCTCACCGCTATTGTCAAAGGTTACCTCTACAGGAAACACCAATTAGAGGGTGACGGGGTTACAATGCAAGGCTCAACATTCCCTTTCTCAAAGGTTAACTGAAGATCTGCGTTGCCACCTGAGGCGTCTCCTTGCTTGTCACAATGTAAAAACAGACACACAGGAGAACGGCTACAGCAAAACTCATCATGACTGGTTTATCAGAGTAGATTAGCATATCAGCGTGTAGGCAATTTAAGAAAAGTCAGTCAGCTTGTGGCATCGTAAAAACCTGTGCAAGATGTTCAGGTAGTGGAGAGCATGAGCATGGTTCATAGACACAGAGGTGATCCGGAGACACGGAGAAGCTCAGGATGGTTTTTAACAGAACAACAAACACGTGTGTGTGTTCTAAATGTCCCTCCCTCCACCCGTCCATACTGACCAATGGAGGGGACCATCAGAGGTCTTCTCTGAGGCTGGGGACCGCCGTGATGGTTTCTTCTGCACGGCTCCCGGTCGTGGCGGCCTCCAGCAGCCGTGCTGTTCTGGAACGCACAAAAGAGTACAGAGAAAAACATTCGCAAACATTAAAGATTCACGAGCTGCTCACGGACACGAGACTCACAAAACAAAGCGAGTGCGGGAAGAAAAAAAAAAGCGCATGTCGACATACTCGTACAGATTGTATGTAAACAAAGTCATGCAGCACTCACAGGCAGGCACACTGAAACACAGACGCGTAGACACGCACTCACACACACACACACACACACACACACACACACACACACACACACAAGCCCACAGGAAATTTCAACATTCCAATATCAAGCAAATGCTGATTAAAAAACTGTAAAAAAAATATCAAAGAAAAATAAATCTGCCAGACATCAATTAGCAGTGTTCTACCTTATATTACTGTGTCCAACACTAAAGTGTTCACACCCAGTCTCTCCGTGTGTCTCTCTCCAAGGTGCGAGTCGCATTCACACCCAGTTTATTTGAGTTTCTCTCCATGAAGCTGACACATTCAAACCCAGCTTCTTTCTCTCTGTTGCTCTCACACTGAAGCCTCGCAGCGTCAGTGTTCCCTCTTTTGAATTTGTGGCGGCAGGCCTCCGATCCTACCAACAACCACCTACTACCTTGTGCAATCTCAGGGCGAATTGAACTTATCTGTTTCTATTGTTAATTATTGCGTATATATATTATTTTATTCTATTTTATTCTTATATTGCACTAATTCAAATGGCTTCTGATTCTGAGAGGATTATAGTTTTGATGAGAGGAGTATAATTACAAGCATTGGGCCAGACTTGATAGTTAAACTTTTTAATATGTTGCTTCAGAAGGTTTTGTCCCCACGGTCATGTGGAAAACGCTGCCTCAAAGCATTTAAACCCAGTCCGTCTGTCTCCATTGTGCTGAAACCTAATTTTTATTCTCTCCGTTCAAAATAAAAAATTTGAACTGATCTCAGCACACACGCCAACAACACTTATTAAATGCATGTCGAGGCAGCAGTCTCAGTTGAAGTATCTGTGCCCGTGCAGTTCACTAAGTAGTAATAAATTTGGGTGGTCATGACCTTTGGGTTTAGAATAAGTGCAAAGAACTGCACCTTGGGTGTGTTGTGCGAGTTGCGTCGACGTCCCTCTTCCAGCTGCATCTCAGAGTACAGCTCCTCCTCATCCTCTTCCATGATGTCAGACAGGTCAGAGCCCCGGCTGCTTTCGCTGTGATAATCTTCATTGTGACTATAGTGAGGCTTTTGGCAGTCACACACACACACACACACACAAACAAACACACACACGCAATTGTTTAAGTCCACATACGTACATGCGCACACCAAACACACATGGTTGGGCAAACACACAGACACACACGTGTGAACACACACAGAGACTGGAGGGTATGCATGCAACCACCCAGACATGCATGCACACACACACACACACACGCACGCACGCACGCACGCACACACCCGAACAGACGCACAGAGGTTGTCCATTGAAACAACACACATTAGGACAAAGTAAGAAGATTCATTGCTGTTCTCACCGGCCTCCCAAGCTCCGAGCCTCTGAGGAACTCATCCACCGAGGGTCCTCTCCGCCGGCCGTGCGTGAACCCTTCCTCGTCCTCCTCTTCCTCATCAGAATGATGCGGGTGAAATGAACGACCCTGCTCTCCAAATCTGGCCGGCCTCCTGTCCGCCTGAAGACATGCATGAAAAGTGAGTGAGTGAGGCCGCAGGGGGCTTACCAGTGCTACTTGATTTTTACAGTTCAACATATGGTGTAAATATATGGATAGAAAGCCACATTTTCAATAGATCGCTATATTCTTTTCATTTTAAGCTTAGTTTAATGAAATGTACTGTCTATTGTCATACTGCACGTTTTCGTTTTTTGCTTTTGGGAACCGTGCAATTCCGTTGACGTGAATGAATTTAGCATTTCCATTTCCATCAGACCTTGCCACTTTCTGCCGCCACCCTCTGGGCTGCTTCTCGGGCGATGGCTTTGGCCACGGTGTCCGGGATGAGCGTGCCTCGGGGCTGAGGGAGGATCCTCTGGGGGGAGGGGGAACGTGGATTGGCAGAGGGAGGGGCCTCGAGGGTGTGGCCATGCATGGGCGCAGAGGGCTGGGAATTGGGAGAGCGCGTTGGGTCCCAGCCCGGCTGGCCCGGTGGAAAAGCTCCCCCGTGGTGGGCTGCGTGCTCTTTGGCATCCAGGTCTCTGGCACATACTGGTCTCTGAGGTAAAGGGTGGTGATGGGGGTGGGGAAGCAGAGGCAGCTGGTGCAAGGGCCGAGGACCTTGGTGCGGATGGCGAGGCTGATGGTGCAGGGGCTGTGGCTGGGGCTGAGGGTGCGGGGGTCGGTGCTGGGGTTGCGGGGGTCCACCTGGGTGGGGAAGTCTCAGATGGGGTTGAGGGTGAGGAGCATGGGGCGGGGGTGGTTGTCCGTGTGCCTGGTGTGGGGCAGGAAGTTGGGGTGCGGCGTGAGGAAGGTGAGGGGATTGGAGGTGGGGCTGGGCGTGGGGGTGTGGAGGGGGGCCCGCGTGGGGGTGCATCGGGGGTGGCAGGGGGATTGCAGGTAGAGGCACGAGGAGGTTGTTTGGAATGACGGCGACAAGGGAGTCCTGGGATTCCCCCTGAACTGACAGCGTCCTCACGATGACTTCCCGAGCCTCCAGGCACTGAATCCGGGTCAGCTCGACAGTGACGTAGTCCGCCATCGGGAACAACACTTCAGCAATCTGGATTCCCAAAGAGAAAATAAAAGGTCAACATACACGGAAGCTTCATACGTTTTTTCTCTCACGGCATAGCTCTAAACGGTTAAAAATCTCCTCTAAAATGCATACATTTAAATAGTAATAATAAGATAAAATAAGGCCGGAAACACACTGCTGTCTGCGTTTCAACATAGCGGGTTGATTTGCTCAGCCAATCACCAGAGGGAGTGAGAGGTGTTTACAGGAACCTGGATTGAGAGGCCTGCTCTCATTCACAAGTAGATGGCACTGCTGTGCATGCGGTCGGGCCACTGATGACATAATGCTAAACTCAACATCCGATTCTATTACCGCCCCATCTGTGGTGCATGTTCTCATGTTTCAACCAGATTAAATATGATTAAAACAACTCAATCAGTGTTTTACTGTAGCTGTGTGTGGCTTGCAGGCTTTTGAAATATGGATCCCATATGCTTGGGAATCCTCCACAAACTGGTCCCTTGGTACTATTGATGCTCCTCTGAAGTCACTTAAATTCCTGTTTATTATCATTGCTGCCTCAAACCTAGATGAGCACCTCACCATCAATCACCAATGCCTATTAACAGGAGATCCAGCCTTGGTGGGTAATACCCGCTAACTCACCCTCTGTCCCTTAGTGCAGACTGCATAGCCAACGACATTTGCCCCGTTAGAGGTGCCTGTAGGGGAGAGCATGGGGGGCTTCCAGCGGACCTGTAGGACCCCTGGAGCCTGCCCACAGAGCACCTGGACATCCTGGGGAGGCTGAGGAGGGCCTGGGAGTGGAGGAGAAAACAAGTTTAAAAGTGATGTCGTCATTAAATGTTTTATTTTCACTAATATATAAGCAGTAGGAAGGGGTGTGAAGCATTCGTCAAATGCACAAATTGGTGCAAACACAACCATGCTCAGAAGTCAGTGGGGGTGGGGTGAGGGTGAGGATTCAAGGAACAAAGGAATGGGTTCATTTGTAATTCCACTTATCATATTTATATTTTGTGAATGACTGAAAAATGTATTTATACTTTGTAAATATTTACAAAGTCCATGCAGACACGGATGAAATGGCATTGCTGTTGTGCGCTGTGTTTGTGTTGGAATTCAATTGCTAATGTTACTAATGAAGTACACTAATATTTTTTAACGAAAGAAATGGAGATCTGAAATATCTTTGTGCAGAAGTATTTTTTGCAAAATCAAAATTTTGAACAATTCAGTGAGTTTAACTCGTTTAACTAGTTTGGCTCGGTGCTGTGCCATAACCTCATACTACTCTTTACGTGAACGGAAATAATGAAGAGGAATAAAAGGAAGTGGGCTTTGTGAGACAAGCGCTGCGGCCTCCGCATGCAGGACACAATGCAGAGAGGCTACAGCTCGTTCTTGGCCTTCCACTCTCCTGGATAACGGAATAAAACATGCACAACTGCAGTCAAGCAGAGGCCATCGCACACACTCATACCCAATGGACATTTCAGGGAGCAGTGGAGAGGCACTGCTTTATATAGTGCTGGTTACTACAGGCCAGGCTATAGGCTGAGGAAGTGACTCATCAGAGGAATAGCTGATCATATCGAGGGATGCGTGGCTGCTCTCTAATCAGCGATGAACTCAGTTCAGTGAGCAATCTTGGTAGATTTAATTGGAATTTGATTTCCAAAATGAAAGTCTCAAAGTATTTGGAATGTGTTACAATTAATAGATACATACGTTATAAAATTGTCTGTAGAATTGTCGGTATATGAACAATATGTTGTCCAAATCTCTTAATTTAACAATTATCATCAGTTCCATGACCATAAGCCTCTTCTGACAGTATCATAGCACAGATGTCATCTCTGCCCATTTGTTTTTACAATAAAAAAAAAATGATTTAGGAAACCCAGCCCAGGAATGACGTTTCATCCTGACCTGATCTGCAATATGCTGTTGGACCTAGACAAAATGCAATACACAACAACGGCAAGGTAAGGCAAGGATGTTCTGTACTCTTCTCCTAAAGTGATATGACATTATGTCACATGTTGGAGCTGCTATTACAGTTAACCCACAGTTAACCGAGCAGTAGCAACTCCAGCCTTCTCTTTGTTCAAAATATGTTTAAAATGTGATCATTATTAAAAAAGCATTGATAATGTATCTCTATGGAAATGAGCATTGCTGACCTGCAGCCTGGGTGCAGAACTCCACACCAGCTTCTTTCCTCTCTCTCTGCTCCAGCGGCAGTTGCCACGGCACCTGGTGCGGCTGTGCCACCACCGTCACTTTGTAAACCGTCAGGGGCTTCAGGTTGATGAAGCGTAGTCTATACCTCCCTGCCTTCACCACTGCATGCTCTGCCCCGTCCAGGAACACGTTGTGACAATAGTTACTGTTGCTGGGCAACCAGGACAGCTCGGCAGTGTCGCGCTGGATGTCATCCACCCGGAGGCCGCACGGCGCGACCACCACGTTGGCCCCCACCAGCAGGGTGCAGCGCAGCTCGTCCGACAGGCCGCGGTCCGTGACGCTCTGCACCGCCACGCGATGGACGCCGCCGTCCAGGTCCAGCTTCTCCAGCAGACACTTGGTCCTGCCGCCGTACGCTATGGTGGCGCGGTGCTCCCCGTCTACTAGCACGTTGTAGCCAGAGATGTTCCCCCAGCCCAAAGGCACTACCGGGGGCTCCCAGGCCACGATGACGCTGCGTGCCAGCTGCTTGATCAGGTTGATCTTTCGGGGATAAGGCACGACGTCTTCAGCCAGGTCCTCGGGGTCAAGCGGCCCCCCCGTCCCGTTGCTGCAGGGAACCAAGGCGTTGGCTGAGCAGCCCAGGAGGCCGTCCTGGGAGGAACCGCCATCCCCGGCCATCAAGGCCAGGGGCATGTGGTCCAGAGGGGCCAGGTCGTCTCCCCTCTCCCCCGACTCAATTGCTAGTTTTTCTTTGTCTTGGACAAATTCCACAAAATTGGAGGGAACAAGTCCTCGCTGGCCATCTAGCAGCTCCCCTGTGACACAGAAAGACATTGCATGAATAACTCGACAAACTGTGACTGTGACTCATGTTGATGAAAAAAAGGCCTGATGATTCCCTGGTCTTGTTTCTGTAGAAAAAGCAAGACAGTCCCCCCGTGATGCCAAATGCAAATGTTAAACTAAAGGCTCACTTATTTCTTCACGAGAAAAATACACAAGGAAAAGCTGTAACTTGAATACACATAATCACCATTGAGCTCTTTTTTCCTCGTGCGGTAGGGAAAGAGTGAGAGGTTAGAGAAACACTATGTAAACTTACAGTATGTCCTGTGTCCTATGTAGTAAGATTTAATGATGCTTGAGTGTCATCTTTTATATTCTCTCCAGTAGACACAGAACATTTTGAAGAATACAAACTTTAGTTTCCATGAAAACCCCTGAGCATGTATGCTGCAGTCAATGCGGGAGGGAGGAGTGCAGCCCAGATTTGCACTGTGCCTTCTCCCCCAAAGGGAAGGAGTTTGTCTTTTCATACCCTCTTGGTCCTTCAATCCCTTTCTCCACAGAGGCCTGGGAGACCTTAAGACCATCTGTGGGCTTCTGTGTGTTCCCGTGCTAATGAGTGCGTGTTTTGCTTGTGTGTGCTGATGACTAAACTGAGCCCGGCTGGATTAGTCATCGGGCTAAAAGGGACCCAGGTCCCATCTCGGCGACAGCTTGGTCCGAGGCACTCGTCTCCCTTCTGCGTGGTAAATACAAGGCTCCTCCACGGTACCACCATTCAATTTCCCCGCCCACAGCTAATGAATCACTACAGCTGAGTACAACTGTGACTGCGGCGGAGTGCGGCGACAGCAGGATTTCTAGTCGGGGGGGATTAGGATTGCCGCTGACAGAGAAGCCTCCATAATTGTAAAAAGATTAGACGGCAAATCACTTCAATCAAGAGTTACAAAAAGTTTACAGGATGTGTTCTTGACTCTGACGCAGAGCATACTGACTCACCGGTGTAGACAAATTAAGATACTAACCACCTAGTGGGTACATCACTAACTTTAAAAGGGTTGAACAGCAGCTGGGGTTTTAATTGCTTGAAAATAGTTTTAAAAGTGAGCTTCCAAAGCTCCAAAACAGCACCATCATCTGAGCTCAAATTGAAGGGGGATCATGGATGTATTGGTGGGCGTCAGCATTATAGTCCTTTTACATTAAGGTTTGATCATGATGTCCTGTCAAAGTCAACAAGAGATACTGTAGAGTGACGTGTAGGGACCACGACACATACATATATATATACAGTATATGTATGTGTGTATATATATATATATATATATACACACAATGTAGAGCACACATTTTGACTGGAACAGATTCCCCGTTAGCTGACACCAGCCAACTTTGGCATTTTATCTCATTGCGAGATAATCAATATGCGATGATGCGCACGCTTGTTGAGCATCTGCAGCAGCAGACAAGCACTCAGGAAAAAACCACACACTTGAAAAACATCAAACACCTCCTACTGTAATGTGATCTTTGATATATAAAGTGCTGTTCTATAAATAACTTTTCTTTTGAATAATTATGCTTGCTCTGAGGTTTGTTTCACGTCTCACCTTGGTAGAAGCCGTCATCGTCCATGTTTCCGTACACGTACAGATACTTCCCAGCCACAAGGGGGAGTTCTGCCTCCGGGTGCTCGTTTGGTCCATCGTACGGGTTGTAACTGAAATGAGGGGTTCCCATTATTTGAGTTTTCATGACAGTAGCCTTTTTTTTTTACATTTACATTAAAAGATAAAAGACGCAGTTAGTGAGATCATGTGCAATAAAATCAACAGATTCCTGAAGCTGATTCACCTGTATCGGGCAGTGCAAAGGCGGACCTGGCCTGTGTAGCGAGCCTTGGACCTGGATGATGGGCTGGCCTCATCCTCCATCTATAGATGGCCAACGTAACCAGCATTAACGTAATTTACCATAGGCGCACTATTCATATAAGAGTAAGCGAAGCAAGCCATTACCCTTTGAGTGCATGACTAACTCTAAACTATCGTGAAGAAAAGTTTGGGCATTGATGGGATGGGGGGGGGGGGGGGATGGGTCACGTCGATTGAATCTGACCCACCTCTGAGGGGGTCCGCTGTCGAGGGTTGACGGGGCGGTCCGTTGTCACGGTGCTGGATTTGACAGACAGCGGTTCTGGTCTCCTTCGGTTTCCAGTCTGCGGTGTGCAGGGCGGGAAGCGGGCGATCAGTAGAGGCGGGTTGGCCGCGCTCTCATCGCCTGGGAGACATTGGAGACATTGATTTCCATAGCAAAGAAAGAGCAACTGTCATTCCTTCTGCACCAATTTGCTGCTCGCTGCACAGCTATTGATCTCCTGTTGAAGTGAGTGTACAGCAAACTCTCAAAGGCTCATCAACACCTCGCACCTGCAATGCATCTGTCCTTAAATACCACTGAGGTCTCTGTGTGTGGGGCGGAGGGTGGGGGCGCACACACACACACACACACACACACAGACACTTGAACAACTCCCAGCAAAATAGAAAAACGCAGTCTAAGAGTGTGAACAGCTGAATTCCTTGAGGAAATTAAAGTCAGTCAACAACATGCGACTGCGGTATCAGTGGGTTCTTGCGGTTACTGAGTGAGTAATGTTATGCATTATCCCGAAAGCATCAGTGAGTGCCCCCTCTGTTTCAAGTGAAGAGAAAGATAAAACAGGCTTTCCAGCACTTCAAAGACCTCTGGTCTGTGCCAGACTGTATAAATCTACATCGCTGATATCTGCTGGCTCTGCAGGTTCCACTGTGTATCGCTAGAATACTAATGTGTTAAAACCATGTTCATGTCATACATCAGACCTATGAGCAATTAGGGTAGATATTGATCACGAATAAGCAGTGCCATCCTTAATGGTGTCCACCTCTGGTCAGGACTGAGCTGATCCAGCCGTTACGTGAGCATCTGGGGATTAGATCACTCTGACTCTCATTTCATTCTGATCCCAGCCCCTCTGATAACATGTCATTTGGTGAATGCTTTTATCTAGAGTGCAGTGTCATTATTTTTTGGAATGGGTGGAGCTCACTGGTAGTGGACCACTGGTAGTTTCAGTAACATTTACTTCCAAAAGACTGTCAGAGTCACCATGGTCGGCTTCAAAAAAAGTAATTCCTTTTCTCAGTTCAACGTTCATGGCTATCTGAAGTTGGGTTGTGAGTTGAGAGCGCTGACCCACCTGTCTTGGTCTGGACTTCAAATGCAACGGCCACTTGGGAAATGTTCTTCTCCGAGCAGTGAGAGATCCAGGGTGGGGAGGCGGGATTAGTGTTAAGGATTTCCACAGTATCTGATCGCAAACGAAAATTCAGCAGCTCATCGGACAGCTGGTGGAAGTGTTCACTCTGTGACCGGCATTTCCGCTGCAGGTCACAAACCTGGACCTTTAAAAAAACAACAAAAGGGAAAAGAGAGGGGTTTAATGGCCAAATGGAGGGAAAGCAACCCCAGGCACGAGTGAGAGAGAGAGAGCGCAAGAGGGAAAAAGTGTAACATGAGGGAAAATATACACACAAAGCATGGGGTGTACTTCATCACATGTAATGTTCAGATAGGGACTCTCTGAAGGATACGTTTCGTCTATTAACGCTGATCTAACAAAGACCCAATTAGAAGAGGATCCCCAAAGAGCCATGTTTCAGCATTTAATGGCACGTTATAGTGGATCCACTGCAGTCTGTGGAGTCATCCACATTGCTGCAGCCGCTGATACACAACGCTGTTAAACTCTGATAAGGAAGCCTAATTACTGCAAGTAGTTAAGAAGATTGTAACATTTACACTCTAGACTTTAAGTATGTTATATCATACGTACATCAGAGGAAGTCAGGGAAGATGGATGAGGTGTACACAACAAGTGGATTGATACTCAATTTTATTCAGAGCACGAATGGATTCTCAATTCACATTCACAAATTGGGGTTTGGAAAGTTTTGAGGATTTGTTGAAAATTCACACGTGAAGCAAATCAGGGAGGAAAAACGAATACCTGAAACATTCTGTCCTCAATGTTCTGTTTAGAAAAAAAAGGGGCAGGAAGAAAAAAATAATGTAAAAGTAGTAAAGTAAAAAAAAATGGCATTATGAAGATTAAACCAAAGAATAATAAATGGTATTGCAATCGTTAACCACAAAACAATGGTATATATCTATCCCTGTTGATGAAAATACAGAAGCAACATTTGAAGTGAAAGAAAACAAAAAAAGACCGTTTATTGATGTTGTTAGTCTGGACTGAGGAATCAGGGGTTTGTTTTGTGTTCGACCCTACGGGCAATCGGGCTGTTTTTCTTCATGCTGCACTTCGTGTCCGCCCATCGGTGAAGAGAAACAGGCATGTGACAGGGACTAGCAATTGATTCAATGCACAAGTAATGTCCAACCAAACTCTCGATGTTTGACTCAGCCAAACTCGGCCTGCTTGCTCAGTAAAGCGGCGTTAAAGCGCTTTAGACGGATGATACCATGACCCTACTTGAACTACACTCACAGGGAATCTTTACCCTATTGTCGGGACAAAAGGGTTTAGAGTGAAATGAGAAAAATAATTTTGAGTAGATGAGCCAGTGACAAGCTTCTTAAGAGACTGATGAAACACAGCAGGTCAGTGATTTCATCACAGGGACAGTCAGTATTCAGCCTGCTTGCAGGATTAATGTGAAAACTGCAACTACTGGTGAAGTTTGAAGGACTATTTTACAAAAGCAAAAGGGATTACTTTATTTTTTGAGTCAAAAACCAGTGTGGATTAATTAAAACCCAACACGGTATTACAGTCTCGGCAAAAAGAGGCCCGTTAACTATATAATTCTTTGCCAAAACCACCTGTTCTGGAACAGAGGCCAATGGCCCCCGACGACGCTCCCGCAGCATGCGTCTGAGTGAAGGTTAGAACCAATGAGGATATTGTATAAAAAAAGGGTCTTGTAACAAGACAGTGTTATCTCAAAAACCCAGGACTGGTTTTCCTCATCGTGCTTAACTTAAGGTCACTACAAATGCATTGTCACCAAACAGGCTGTTTGCAATCTCATTAATGCCTTGCTGATGCACCTGTACGGACCTTTTTCCTTTGCATTACCAGGTAGGTATTTATTTTGTATTTTTCTTTGTCTATATCAATTTGAACTTCTATACTAAAATGAAGATGGAGTGTTTCTACATTGTGCCCTTTGTAGTACCTTTTTGGTCTCAATTCATCGGCTTAAAACAGATCCAAAGCATATTTTGCAAAAGTAGCACTGAGGTCAAGTTGCAACTCAAACGGGTACGCCGCTTCCTCGTGCTTTCGGTCAGCCGTAGCAACCGGAGTTGCAGTGAACGCGCAGAGACAGACCGTGGCAGCTGACACTGTGATCAAGGCCCATGAGGTAGAATAGACAGCGCACTGCTGACATACTGTCAACCCGATAAACTGGTTGATCACAGCCCTGGTAATTGAGGAGCTGCTTACTCCCGATGGCTCTGATGAGGAGTAACAGATTTGTTTTAGCGTGCAAGGCGTGGTTGGTATAGCAGAAGTTAAAGCACAGTTTTCAACATCCCAAAATAAACATTTGCAAAGTTTTTCAAATTACTCGGCATCTGTTTAGTGTCTGAGTGTTTCTCTTTGAAAAGACAAATGCAAATAAAGACTGTAAGAGGGTACATGCAGGCATCTGAGTGGACTTTCTGAGGAGGCAGTCACCCTTCAGTGGTTTTTAGCCATATAAAAACCGCATGGTCTAATACGGCAGGAAATTTGAGTTTATTCAGTCTTTTTAGCTTTTTGTTTTATCTTTGTATGGTGTGTAAGGCTCCACATTGTTGAACACAAGGGCGACTGAGCGTATTTAAGGCATGATTAACTCCAAATTCAAGACGAAAAGATGGGTAACTAAACATCATACAACAGTTCCAGGTCTATCAAAAGCCCTACTAATTTAAATTCATAATTGGAGTTTTATCTAATCCGTTTCTAAGCAAAGTAAAAATGTACCTCAATAAAAGGATTCCACAGAATACGAGGCCTAAAAAACTGCAAACTGAAAGACATTTACAGGGTGTCGTCAGGGCTTTGTCACACTATTAAATAATGCGAAAAGTGTTGGAAGCCGAAAATGCATTTTCGTAGATAAATCTGCTGATTTTCCCTTCAATTGACAGGTTTAGATGGTGTTTATATTTTCTCCTTCAGTATCAGAGATTCAATGACTCCTGACACATCGGCTACTGAACAAAGAGCTTAACAACATAGCATAATGTCAAAAGCACGAAAAGAGAAAACGCTTTTAACGAAGAATTGTGTACTTTTTATCCGTAAGGCCACACCTTTTGCAGTCGATTGTTCTGCTTCTGCTTGGTGTGGAGGACCACCAACGCTTGCTCATGCTCTATCTGCAGCTGCTGCTTCAGCTCTACAGCCCTGTGCATATGCTGGAGGAACAGAGAGAGGGAGAGGATGTAGTTATGTGGAACATACAGATGAGGATTTTTGACAATATATCCTTTCCGCGACTATTCCTATTAATGGCGGCGATTTTTTTGCAACTGAATCCACTCGAGTGTCAGACTCCCCCCCCCCCCCCCCCCCCGCGGAAGGACAACGTTCTGTACGGCATCAGCTTTTACATACATGTGACCCACTGTACACTCCGAACTGACTCAGACGAAGCTGTCCACGCTGATCCTAAATCGACCCTTGCTCAAATTAGCCCAGTCATAACTAAACAGTATCTATCCGAGGAGTCACGGCCGGCTGCCACGTCTTACAGAAACAGAGTTAAGGCCGTGAGATGTTTCCACAGGCTTAAGAACAAAAGACGGCTTATAAAGCTCTGACGTTCATCATTTTCTCTCTGTGTTCTCTCTCTCTCTTGTGAAAAAAAGAAAAGCTTCTTTACCTCCCGGAGTGGCTTCGAGGTGTCCTGAGCAGGCAGCTACTGCTTTGCATAATCAAGGAGAGGCTCTAAGCTGCAGAGGATTGGGCCGGCTCAGAGCCTGTCACTGGGGCCTTAGTTAGAAACTACTTTTTATAACTCGTGGATGTACCCTCCGTCATGTGAAACCACAGACAGACTGAAACCAACAGCCTTGAATCAGCCTGCTGCTCGGGCCCTTAAGACGCCAACCAACCTTTCTTATTTTGGCCTGGGGCTCCTATCAAGAACCTGAAGAAACAGGTTGGGCTGTGAAGTTGTTTAAGGTACCAAAAGTGTTGCCAAAGGCAAAGTCATTTGGGATGTCTCAAGCTCAAAGGGAAACATATTAACGGGTCTGTAAGAAGGAGTTGTGCTTAATCTGATGAATTAAGTGATGGCAACATCAGTTGTGCTTAAGGCAGTATACTGTTGGGCGCGTGGACCACTGGAGCCATCTCCTCCTCTCTGCTTGTGGCTGGTGACTCAAAGCTACATTAGCTACCACTAGCCCTGATTAATCATACGGACTGTCCACTGCACTTACAATTGTAACAGGCCACGTTCAATTTGTATTTACATTGCCCTTTACACCTTTAGCATGAGAGAGAGTTGTTGTGTATTCTTAAAAAAAATCTATTTGAAAAGAATTCCTCTGTTATTCGATTAAATAACTTTAAAGCTTAGATCAACAGTGCCGTGTATCATTATCTTTAACTGAAGAAGTCTGGCATCTTCCCCATCTTTCCCTGCTCCACCCACATTGCCCCATGTCATTTTCTCTAAATAGTATCTTTGTCTGCTTAATCAATACACAATGAGAAAGTGACAAACCTTTCTTTGCCGTATAAGAAAGCAGGTCAGTTTTTCTCTGATGGGTACATTCCTCTCTGGAATATCCTGACAAACAGACAATCGATAGCAGATACAAGGAGGCGAAGATTTGTAATGAGAGTGGCTCTCACGGCGCTGGGAGACTGTGTCTGATTACTATTGGCAGACTGTAACCCGGCAAAAAAAAGAGCTTCTCCGTGAATCCGATGACACTTCACCTCATGAGTTGCAATCGCTGTCCTTCTAAAGCTTTCTCAGAAAAACAAACACATGGAAGATTTGGATATTTCACAAAGAGGCTGCAAAGAAAGTGCTGGAAAAACCTGCACATCTGGGGAGTGGCGTGAGCTGAACAGAACCACTAAGGGATGAGCGAGCGCAGATGGGAATGCTGGAGAAATGTGTCGAGATAAACACTATGTCAGAGTAGAAAGTGGACGGATGGAATCAGTGAGGATAAAGGAGGATAAGCGATTTAAACTTGGGTCCCATAATTCTTTTGCTTTTCCTACTTAGCAGAAAGAGCTGTTCAGGGTTTGCATTAGAGACATATCGGTCACTAGTCTTCTTCACAAAAGGGAGAGAAACTACAGCAGTTTTAAGGTATTGACCCTTGAACTAACTTTTTATCAATTTACATAATTTAATCTATAACCAAACCAAAGATAAAATGTGGAGAGAGAGAGGAAATGCCATATATATATATATATATATATATATATATATATATATAAAATATAGGAAATTGTAATAGGCCGATCAATTTAAGGATTAATTTCTGACACAATACTCCCTAGTACTTAAATAGGTGATTCAGTAATATTGAGATGCAAAGGTGTTGTGTTTTACTCTTTTTCATTTTTTCCAAAATGTGAAGGTATTTGTATGCATGACTAAAATAAAATGAAGTTTTAAATTACGAACACCGCAGAATGGAGGGGGACGTATTGCAATAGAGACACGAGGAGCCGTAGTTATGAAAAAGCAGATTACGGATGTTTGTATTGAGTCTTATATGAGATGAAAGTAAACATACGTTGACCCAACGTCTCACCTCTACAACCCGTCCCAGGTTGTCCACTATGTCGTGGAGGCGGTGCCTCTGCTGCTGGGCCACGTCTCTCTCCTGGCTCACTACAGCAAAGGTCTGTCTCAGCTGCTCATAGTCGGGTCGCACCTACGCCGAGGAAAAGAGCAGGAGAAGATTAGGAGGATTATAAAGAACAGAGATGTGAACAGCCGTGGAAAAAAAAAAAGGTCAGCGGAGACACGGGTAAACAGAAAAACAACAAAGCCAGGGGGAACACTTTCATTTCCTCCCTGTTTGTTACTTGAGAGTAAATGTAGCATTTTTTCCGTCTTTTTTCAAAGAGCAAAAGAAACGTGCAATTTTTATGAGGTTTGTTCTTGCAGTATACCGACTTTTTACATTCATGAATAGGGGCCGTTCTTGCTGGAGGGTTGATTGGGAGTTCACATTCTGAAGAGAGATTGATCAGCACATTTCAATTTAGCCGTGATGAGACAGAGCTGCTTAAGCGTTCTGCCTCTCGCTCCTTCACCAGTCAGAGGCCTTGAGTCAAGCTGGTTCCTCTCAAGGTGGCCTCCTAAGACCGGGCAAAACCATCCCTCAGCCGTTCAACAATCATCCCGATAACAAGCAAAAGAGACGAGCGAACAACACATAAGCTTGCTTGCTCATTGTGCACAAAACTACACCAAAGGGAAGGATTTCATACCATTTATTTGAGCCGAAACACAAGTAGCATAAGCATCATTTTTACATCATGTACCTAAAGATGGTTTAAATATTAAAATTAAAAGTAAAAAGTAAAAACAACCTTAAAACATGAAAGCTAAGCAGAGAATAGAGTTATAGATATAAAATCAGTAGTTAAAAACAGTGGTCTGGTAATTAAACCTTTTATTTTACCATTTCCACAAAATACATATTCTAATCCAATACAAATTTGACAAATATTCTGTAATGTTCAAAACTCAAATGACTAATTGTCAATGTAAACACACAGCACCCTGACTCCCCAAAGGCAATTCTATAAGGGTGGAAACAGTAACATGAACATTAAGTCCAATACAAGCTCACTATGATCTTTAGTCAATACGTTTTCTTTTGAAGCTGTCAGAGATTCAGAGACACAATTCATTCCCTTGAACTCCTCCACAGAGACTGCAATTTCTGTTCTCTGATTACTTTCTCTTATAATGTTTCCCCTTTCTTCCGTTTTTTCATTTCCACAGGCTGCCTGGATGGGTCTTACAAACCAGTCGCGCCTCATTCATACTGTATATTTGGCGGGACCAGACACACTTCCTTTTCATCTCTGTGCCCACCTTGTCGGTGCACAGATGGCATCTTTTCGTGCGGCACAGTGGAGCACAAGCTCCGAGCTTAGTCCCTGGACACGTGTCAAATCTGCCCCCTCTGTGAAAGTCACCATTAGCGCCAGAGTGGCTAATCGCCTACCATCACAGACTGTCTCCATCTGGGTCTGTGTGTGTGTGTGTGTGTGTGTTTATGTATGCATGTGTGAAGTGGGAGACTCTGGCTGACGGTGCCAGTGAGGACACGGTGATGGAAAAGAAAACGTAGCGATGATGTGTATGTTAAAGATGGAAGACGTGACAGCACTAGCACTCGTGGGTGAGGAAGTAATAAAAAAACACAAAGAGGTGCTACATGCTGAATGATGACAAAAGAAAAGGGGAAAAAAGGCTGCGAGTCTATTGATCTGCAGAGACGGATCACAGACAGCAACATATGACTGATGTTGCAGCCATTTATAACACCTTGTGCTTGAGCTAGATCACTGGTGCAGTATACAGTCGATGTTACCATTGATCACGGCCTGGTGGATCATTGTGCATGTGTGTGCGTGTGTGTTTGTGTGCCTCACACTGCAGGTATGGTGCCATACCTGGTCATACTCGGGCGTCTTCTTGTTGTGGTTAATCAGACGAGTTTTCTCCCGCAAGGCGGCATGGAGCTTTGCCCTCTAAATAAGCAAGAGACACAAGAGAGAATTCCGTGTGTCACTACATCTATGATGCATCCTCTTGCTCATTGCTCAAGACTTTCATCACGTATGCAACTCCATCTTAAAACTATTATATAAACGGCCGAGGAACTACTCAAGTTAGGGCCGATCTCTCCCCTCCCTCTGTGCGCATGTGTGTGTGTGGGGGGGGGGTGGGGCTAAGCTTTTATCTAATATGCTTTCTGGAGAAAAAAAACTACAGCTGCACACTGTCTCTCTCCATTTGGTATACAGCTTTAGGAAGGGATGGTGAGAGCTGAAAAAAGAGACGAGGCACAGGAGGGGAAGAGAGAGAACGATGGAAAAGAAGTTGAGGGAGAAAAATAACAGACAATGGAAGTGGAGTGATGGAAAGAGGGAGTGCTCATAATGTCAGTTGAATGCTGAATAAGCAAATGAGTGCTTAATGCGAGTCAAAAAGTGGCAAACTCAAGATGAGATTAAGTTGCATGCCACGTGCATGAAATTAAAACGAGGTGTGCAGTTCCTCTCTGCAGTCTCAGCTGCTCACATCCACATTCAGAAGTTGTCATGCCGCCGGTGCTGCAGGTACTCGAGCATTACATAATTACGGCAGACTCAAACTAGGGCATCGCTCGCCTCCTATCACAGCGCTGAGCATTTAAGAGACTGCGACTGGTCATACCCTGGCCCATAATACCACTTTACGCTGGCGCTCTGAGCCCGTACTGTTGATTGTCATTCTCAGCATCCCAATAATAATATGCACATAAGTCATTTCTAAAAGCAGTCGAGCCCTCTCTCCATTCAGCTTTCTCTTCATACAAAAAGGCTTGGAAACAGTGGCTTTCAAGAACTGTTTTTTTAATGTTTTATCACTCAAAATGTACATATTATAGTCTCTAAAATAGGGTTTAATCCGATTGCAGCGCCAAAAAACATCCGACTGGCAAGATTCTAGCTGCATAAAGCACAGCCACGAGGATGTAAACACCGTGATACGCTTCACACACGTGTGGTATGCCCTCCTGAGCCTGATAGCTATGATCTACTCAAGCAAAAGAGGAGTTCAGACACTGTACAGTATGTCCGCTTGCTGCGCAAGAGACGATTGTGCAGCGCAGCGCTTTATGATCAAATTTATCAGGACAAATCGAGAAACTCAATAAACTCCCGGCCAAGAGGAGAAGAGGAGAAGAAAAAAAAGCAGAAAAGAGAGGGGCCAGCCAGGTTCATCCTTCTCTTTGTGTGCAGGCGGGCAGGGAGACGGCGCGGGCTGTCGGAGGACGACACAATCAAACCGAGACACAGAACAAACAAGGACGGGGAGGGACACAGGGACTGGTGCGTGAGTTCACACCCTGCTCACATTGTGTAACGCTACCTCACAGACCACAGAGCAGCAGCAGTTGTACTTGAACCACACCGAGCTACGGAAGCAGCCTAAAACAATCTTGTTCCTTCTGGCTTTGATTATTAATTCATTATGGTAGACGTGACACATCACGAGGTGCCAGCTGCAGCCGTCCTCTGCGCCAGCACTCCAGGACGTGGCCTTGTTTTTGACGCCAGAGGGAAACATGGAGGGGGTTGAAAGGGATGTAAAGGTAACTAGACGGAAGTGATGGACGGGTTGGGAGAAGATAGTTTGAGCAGAAGTTTGGATTTCACTTAAGGCTGCTATGGTAACAAAAAGAGAGAAAGACAAATGGAAAAAGAAAAAAGAATGACCTTTCAAAGGCTCCTTTTAATGGGCCTGAGGAAGGATGTCTGCTTCTCCACTTCCTCCCACTTCCAGTGAATCACACGTTCACAGCTCTGGTTAACACTTCGCAACCTCTTGTAAACACATTGCTACACTGCTAAGCCAAGGGACACGCACACAGATTCATGCGACAATTCCAACCATCAATATGCACAAATAAACAGAAATCTGTTTGTAATACATAAATGAATTGATAATTAGACCTTCTCTTAAGGACTAACCCCTTTAAAAGTCTCCCGAGGACATCTATGCAGATAAAGTGGGGTGTGCACGTGAATCTGTGCGTAGTTGTGAAATGTGAGAGCCATATGTGTGTGTAGAAAGAATGGACAAGCTAGGGCGAGAGACCTCAACAACACTAATGACTATTTCACTTTGACAACTACTTTCTTCTTTCCTGTTCTGTCTTTTCTCTCAGTCTATCTCCCATCTCCAACAAACACACACACACGCACACACACACACACACACACACACACTCACACACTTTCCCTTTCCATCACCACCATGATTATCATCCTCTCCTCAAACCCACTAATTTAGCTGCTGGCTCTAAATCTGCTGGGTTCAAAGTGGCCTCTCACTGAGCTTCTAAACAACCACAATCTAATCTGCAGAGATTCCCAGATCTCAATTTCTCAACATCTCTGCATTAGGAGTATTAGTTTGTACCATTTTGAAGAATGAAATTGGTAACCTTACAATAATAGTATTGTCCACTATGTTCCAAGTGGCTGGATGTCAGAAAGCTTTAAAGGAATAGGTACATCAACTATCAGCTATCACTACACATTGTCAATGAGAGTCAATAAGCAGATTGATACCACTGACACGATACATAAAGCTACGGCCAGGGGTTATCTTAGCTTAGCATAATATAAAGACTGGAAACGTGAGGAAATAGCCAGCCAGCCTGCACAAAATGTACTTTACACTAAAAAAAAAAGACACACACAAGGTTGTGATCATGTCATGCTGAGGGGAAAGGTTCCATGCTGCACTATTTAACAATATAGACAATTAAGGCATTTAATAAAGAGCACATCCAGCTTTCTTTAGCCAAATTTACTCCGGTGCTTGTTTCTGTTTTATGTTTTTCTTGAATATATATATATATATATATATATATATATATATATATTCATGCAGGCTTGAAAAATGTTTAAGGAAATGTTAATGATTTTGAATTGCTGATGTGCCACTTAAGAATTAAACAGAAATGAATGGAATTTAATTGTAACATTCAAATATTTTCGCTTTCATAGCCACAGAAAATTACACTCTTGGATTTGCTATATTTGTTAAAGTAATTTTCCACTGCTGACTCTAAATGGGATTTCTTTTTTTAATTTGAGGGTAGAGGATTGCTGCTGCTCTCTCTTAACTCCCAGGGGGATTGTCATTAATCAGATGTCACGGTGAAACACTTTGTTCCACTTAACCGTGGGCGGAAAGGCATTGACGACATCAGTTGTCTTCAGTGGGAGCAGCGTTGAAGTCACAGGCAGGCAGAGAAGTCCTATCAAATCTAATAGTTGAAGCTGTAACATTCATGTAACACAGAGATTAATGCAAACATAATGTAACATAACGAAATGAACACACAATTGGTTATGCTTCATGCTGACAGCAACTTTGTGTGAAAGTTAAACTGGAGTTCATGAGTTAAGTGTAAACATCATAACAAAAAAAGATCTCACCTCAATCTCAACCCAAAAAAGAATATCATATAAATTAGGTAAAGACTGTTTAAATTAGATCTTTGAAAATCTAAGCTCTCCTCGAAAGTTTGAGCATAGTCTTAAACAGGAGAGCTACAGCAGATGTGTGTGTGCATACCAACCAAACCGTGTGTTTGTGTGTATCCACGTCAGAGATTGTTCAGCACTTATGTGGTTGGAGAATGGGCAGATGGAGTCAAAGCCATGACCACTGATAGCTGCTGCAACATCAGCTGCCCGTTCAGCACTGTCCGATAGCTGAAGCAATCAGAACCACGGACAGCTCCCACAACTCTGGGACCTTCTTAACTAATGTGGATCCTCGTAGGAAAAACTGGTTCATTCACGTTTGAATCATGTTGACGGATATAAATAAGAACCATATCAACTTTTCTTTTCAAACCAATAAAAAAAAAATCTTCATTGCATCTGACTCTTTGAACACAATTAACACTATGATGCAATTTTGAAGACCAGATATTGTTTACATCACACACATTTGAAGGCTGGGAAACAGTCTTGATCCATCGCATATGACGTTCATAGTTTAACCGGTGCTGCGGTGCTGAAGGATTACAGCAAGTGGCGCTAGTAATAGAAAGGATGGTGTTTGTTCAAGTTATTGGGAACCAAAAGACGCTGCCATGTTTCCAACCAACAGTTTACCAACAGTTTCCCAATATTCTGCTGATCCACACTTGGAAGCACTACAGTGAGAAAAGAGTGCCACCACGCCAGCAAAGGTCACAGAGAAGAAGACATCCAGACCGGCAAATATGATATTGAAATATCCAAAAGCCGCTTTGTTGATGAAGGAAATTCATGTATGTAATGTAGTTTTTTAACGGTTGTCTTGCACAAAACTATAACGTATTAATACAATGATGCAATGATACAGCTATGTAGCTCTAGAATCACATGTATTATTTCACAATAATGGATCACTGACCTGAAAAATTGTTCAAAATATAGTCAAACTAAAATAAAAATAAAAAAACCTTTGTACCGCAGACTGTTAACAATAATATATAAAACATATCAGAAGGACACAATTTCAAGGTTGATTTTAACTTAAAGCAGTTGAGCATTGGCTCTGTACAGCCCCACTTAGGGAAGTGGTTATGAAAACAAGGGACATTTGGGAGATTTATGATGTCGAATTAGCAGGGTCTTGACTGCAGCATAAAAGATGATGTACAACACAGAGTTTGTCCTCTGAAGGCCTTCCAGGTTTTCCCCTTTTCATAAGAGACTTCCACATAATAGTCAGGTAAAACCTGCTTCTCTGGCAAAATACAGCAGAGTCTCAACATAATTGATATAAATTGTTACAACAAAGTACTGTGCATTAATACAGTACATTCAGTTCATTCACAGAGCAGTGATTTTCTTTGACCTTTACGTCACGTAGAGTTCATTTGTGCCCTCCTATTTGGAATGCAACCTTTGGCATTCCTCATCTATTCTTCGTGCTTATAATAAAGTGCAGTGACTGTTGCCTTAATGTCACCGATCTAATCTTTTTAACTTCTGTTCTGTCTCTACAGGTGCCCCATTCATAAAACATGAATGTGTGGCAAATCTGTGGTTGTGTATGTGCGTGTGTGTTTGTGTACACATAACTGTCAAAGCCGGTATGCCAAGAGGGTAATTTCGTGTGGCTTTAACCATAGAAATGCAAGAAGATACATTTCCATTGCAATCTACGTAGCAGGATGGTAAGCATCGTAGTGAGCGAGCTTCCCTGTAAACTAAACGTCACAGACTCACTGTGTGAGGATTTGCATTAACAGCTTAAAGGAGGAGGAGAAAAGTTATGAAGAACAGACAGTCAGAGTAAATGAGGGAAATTGACCAACTTAACACTTTCTCCACTGGTCCAAGTGTAGAACAGGAGGACACCGCTTTTTCAAACTGAGGGACTACTTTGTTCGGCTTAATTTATGTAAATGCTGTAGCATTGCATCATGTGGGATTTAACAAGCTAAATTGCTAGCCTGTTAATTCTGCTACGCTTTTATGCTACAGAACAAATTAGCAGAACAGCAGGCCTAACCCTCTCTGCACTTTATCGCCCCATCACAATAACAAACAATCATCTGCATTTCTTTCGTACTTGTCAAATGTCCATTGTACTCCTCTACTATTTCTGTGGAAGTGTGGACGCAGATGGCAGTGAGTAACATCAGTGTAGTGCCATGTGAGTTGAAGTATGTATGTGTGTCAGTGCATGCGTATGTGCATGAATGAGTTGCATTACTAGCGTCTCCAGGCATGCATCAGCCTCAGGCACTTGAGCATTCACAGTGTTCCAGACCTCTCATTTTTCCCAAGGATTCAAAATCTCAAAAAATGATTCACGTGGCCAGTACTACCACTCATAATAAACAAATACAGACTCTATCAAGTTAAAATGGAAAGTTCTCCTGATGAATAATATGTGAATAATTTGAGGAAACCCCCTGCAGTTGGTGGGTGTGTAAATAAATATGTGACCCACGCCGGCATTTGACAATGCGGATCAACTGCAGCTTGAATGGAAACCCAGACTACGCAGTCACATGCGTGTAATATTAATGTCTCGAGCCCAAGAGCCTCTACATCAGGTCAATGTGGCAGGAAAGACAAAATCTCCTCGCTGGGACGAAATCCCTGCACAGACAGCTTGTGTTTGGTTTGAACGTCCTGGTTGCTCAATGTCCTGCCTTGTGCGTTTTTTTAACGTGTGGGTGTGCAGAGCGGGACACAATCCAGAGTTTTATGGAGGAGAGAAGACAGAGGAGAGGCCGCCGCCATCGCCAGGAGAGATTAACTCCTCCTCCACGTAACGCACATCCTCATTCACCTCACTCTTTGACGTCCTGCGCTCGCTTCTCCTGTTACTCATCTGAACTCTGCTAGGAGTCCGTAACGATTGTGCTTCTGTATGTCGTAAACGTATAAACAGTCTTATTCTGTGTTTGCTTTTGAGTCTCCACCGGCGCTCAGAGACGAATGGGACCATATTGCAACAAAGAAGAGACACTCACATGGGGCAAGACACCAAATCTGTCACATCTAAGCTGCAATTTTTAATGGTGAGCCCATTACCTCTCCCATTAAGTTTGAAACATTTTACTAATAAGACTAACAGGATACACACGGTCAATGCTTAAGCAATTTAGAGCCCTGGGGATTCCAAATTTCTTCTGCCAAAATGTGAGGCTCATCATTTTGTTATCAATTTATGCACATTAAAAAAGAAAATCAAAAGGAATTGCAGAGTGCACAATAATGGAAGACCATGTTAGCTGCAGCCTTAAGAGAGACTGCAAAATCAAGACTATTAGATCCATCTCGCATAGTTTGACGCGCAATGATCTTATAAGATTGTTATTGCACAATCTGTTTGAAATGATGCAATAAAATGCTTAATGAATCGTAGAGTTTCTGTTAAACCCGCCACAAGAAGTCATGGGTTCCTCCTGTCGTGCTTTTATGTTGGGAACATTTTGCGAAACAACATACATGCTTACATAGAGCGCACTTTTACATATATTATTTTATTTTTGGAATATTGAGAAGAAAACACAGAGCAACTCTATGGTAAATATATTTTAGCAGTAGCATCACTCTTGTGAATTAGTTAATTTAGTGGCTCGTTCCAATTGGTTGGTTTGAATAAGTGGGTGAAAGCAGTTGTCACATTGTTGGTCTTAGATTTTGCATTGGTTGGCAAAGTTATACATAGTATCTGGCTATGGACCAAACAAGAGATTTTTAATTGACATTCAAAGAATTCAATCCAAAGATCTACGCAAAAACAAAAAAGGAGATGTGAAGCAAAATTTGATGAAAGACGCAGACTGCAATTAGTCACAACTGCATCTAAATCGAAATGAAAGTGGTCTGGACATCGAATCCATGTGAGCATATTACCATAATGTACTATAATGATATGGAGAGGTTGCTCCAGCTGCACAGTATATGCAGGGCCCTCCGGGGGAAACACTCGCCTCTCTTGAGAATACACATGCCCCACGGGGAACATTAGGGCAAGGAGACGTGCACATCGAAAATGTGTGCACGTGTCGTGTGTGTACATGCTGAGGGAGCAGGCGGTCAGAGTGAAATAGGGCTCGCGTGAGGTGAGAAGCAAAGCTTCCAGTCACATTGATGACATAACACATGTGATGTGAACAGGACCTATTGTTCCCTCGGGCCACAGAGAATATCAGAGGCTTGGAAAATAAGTTCTGAAGAGGATCAGTCTGATGCTAATGAGAAGCCCAAGAGCTGGTTAGGGATTACATGTGCTTCGATGGACCTTCATGCTCACATAATGCTTGGGTGGAACCCCATGCTCAGAAAACACACGTGCACATGCAAAACGCACACGCGAGCTGGCGTATAAACGCTGAAGCACGTGCAAATCCATGAAAACTCTCTCAAACACACACAAGCCACACCCAGCCAAGCAGTGGACACTCTTTCCCCACACACATGTCTTTATGGGCATACAATCCCCCCCACACATGCACACACGCACACACACAGACACACGTGACCCCCAATCTGCAGCAAAACATACAGCAAAAGGTGCTAAATTATTTACATCTGACCCCATTGCACAGTTGCTAAAACGTACAGTACGCTAGGAAGGACACTGACTGAGCCTTAGCGGAGGACCATCGCACAGTGTATACTATTACATTAAGGAGCAAACTAAAGTCACTAAATTAGCATTATTTTTACTCATCAGCAGACCTCCAAATGCAGCAAACAGTCTTCTAACAAAGACAAATACCCAGTAGAAAGTGTTACATGGACTGCATTTCTTAATTGACCTACTAGAAACATGTGGTATTTTTCAGATCTCAGAAACCCATGTGCATGTGCACAAGCACGGAAATAGTTTGTTTTTCATGATACGTCATTAAAGTGGCTTTGTCTTTGCTTTGCATAAAATAAAAAACAAGCATTTGATAAACATTGGAGCATTTTTTGCTCTCAATACCGGAGTGGATCCTAAATATTCTTTATTCATATATTCCTTAACAGATGTATTGTTGTTTTGTTGAGGTCGTTTAAGTTTGATTCAGTTGTTTTTGTTGATCTTGCATTGCATTTGTGTCTTTCGTGGCCGTTTGTCATTTTACACTAAACACTTTTATTGTGAGGCATGTGCATAAAATTAATCATTAATCACAAATAAATCATTGTTTCAAATAAAAATATCTACCTGGTATTTATTCTTATTGTATCTAGTATTGCTCAAGCTACTGTGAGCGGAGCTACAAAGCAAAAACCATTGAGTCCATTGCTATACTTACACGCACATCACATGGAGAATATTCCTTAAAATAAATAGTGATAATGAGACCTTGGTGGAAAGGTTTCATTATCACTAATTCAAATTAAAAAATCTTTTAAAAAAAATTCAAAATCCTTTGCAGACCACAAAGAGTCCACATCCTGTGGGCTCAAAACAAGTTGTATTATTATTATTTTCGACTTAGTGCTTAATAATACACTCAGGATTCAATGATATAGAGCAATACAGAGATCTCTATAATGTCTGCTGTAACAGTGCGGTGCAAATGCATGTGACCGAGTTTTAAGTCTCAAGAGAGCAGGACTCTGTGGCGCAGAGCAATAGGTGACAGTTACAAAAGCACAGGCCCTGTCATCTGTATCCAAACAGGCTGGTCTGTTTGACCTCTCTCTCTCTCTCTCTCTCTCTCTCTCTCTCCTCTCTCTCTCCTCTCTCTCTCCTCTCTCTCTCTCTCTCTCCTCTCTCTCTCCTCTCTCTCTCCTCTCTCTCTCTCTCTCTCCTCTCTCTCTCCTCTCTCTCTCTCTCTCCTCTCTCTCTCTCTCTCTCTCTCTCTCTCCTTGGTGTTCACTCCACCAAAAGCTCCTGTCTTGTGTTTAATCATTCAAGCCTATCCAGATACAAACCACTGGTCCTGAAATAACAATGCCAGGGAAAGGAAGTGTTGAAAGACAGAAAGACAGAGGCAATAGGCAGGTGTAATTTAGGGAACTGTGTAGTTATTTAGAGGAACAGAGAGAAAAGAAGTGTGACATCAACTGAGAGGAGACAAAGGGGGGGGGGGAGAGGAAAAGGGGGAAAGTGAAGGGAGAAAACCTAAAAAAGGACAGGAGACAGTGGGAGACGATTAGTGCTGCGGAATAAACGGACCGTTATGCAGTGTGTGTCTTTGCTAAAGGGCTCACATATCCTTGCACTGCCATGGTGAAACTATGTAGTGAAACTAAATCTAATAGCTCCTAAATATAGTTTTTGAAAAGGCACTTTGGTCTGCTACACTATCCTAAAAGTACATTGCAAATTTTACAACGAATAGAACCTCAAACTTGGTTCAGGGTCAAATAGAGGCTTCTGGTGATGTCATCCAGAGGGCTCTGTACACCTGATACGGTGACGTGAAAGGCAGAAGACAGCTTAACAGTCAGAGAGACAACAACTCCTAAAACAAACATGTTGGCTTGAATATTATCTGATTAATTAACCTGGTCAATCAATCCTTAAAAATCCATCTCCAGCCATTCATTTGAAGCTGCATTTGTATTTAGACTTAAATCAGACATCCGTTTACTGCCTGCACTCCTCCTATTCCACCTCTCACTTGCCTTCTTTGCCCCACCCTTCTCTTTTTGCCTTTCCCCCCTCTGCAGTGTTCTGTCTCTTGCCTTTAATACAACTTCTGTGTATCTTGAAAAGCTGCCAGGAAATGTGCAGAGGAAATGTTCCTTTATTGTTTCCCTCTCTGCTTCTCCCGCCGGCCAGATGACATCAACACGTGTAGGCCAGCGATCAATACACCACTCACTCATTTTAGGCATGTGTTTGCATTAAAAAAAACTCACGTTTCAAACACACCCATACACATACACACACACACACACACATACACTCTCAGACACACACAACAGGGGTGGGAGGTTGAGGGGAGGGGCCATTGGGTTGCTATAGAAACTGTTCTCTTTCAGGTGTGTCAGGATGATAAAAAGTAGCAATGGAGTATCACATCCAACATATCTGGTGCTCTTTGAATTGTCTACATGTAAGCAAGCAAAAAAAAAAATCAAACGGATTTGCTATTTAAACCCTGCAGAATGAATGAAGTGAGTGTACACACCAGCAAGTAACAGAATATAGAACAAAACAAACCAAACCATAATGTGGATGTGTAATAGAGTACAGTGTCAGCAAGCATGGATACACTGATGATAATAATACCGTACAATATGGACATGAAAACATGTAATTTTCTGTGTGTAAGCTACACAAAGGTTTGCTAATATGCAACACTAAACACATGTTGGCGCATGTGTAGATATGTGCTTATTGGTGTGTGCAGCCACACCCCTACAGTGCCTTTTCTGTTATGGTGTTGTTGCATTGCCGGCCTGTCCTGAGCAACATTTTTGTCTTTTTGACTGCCAGACTAAGACAAAGCAATCAACCATGAGACTGAGAATACAAGTTTTTTCCCTCCTTCTCTCTTGTTCTCGCCCGCTAGCGTCCAACTGAACTGATCAGCTGGCACCGACAACCAGGTCTGCCGCATGGTGATGAACAAGTGGACGAGGAAACGAGAGAATGGTGCAAGAGGAGCGTAATTACTGTAGTATATACAATTTTTCACATCAATTCTGATAGCTGATTTTCACGCCTTTTAGTGGTAAAAAGAGGGAAACTGGAGAGAAAAAAAAGTCGAGAGAGAGAGTGACACTCTTCTCACACAAGGAAAATACTGCAGAAACAGACTAAAAACCAATGCTTTCTTTCTCCTCTGCCATCTTTTGGTCTCTCACCCACCCACACAGCCATACATTCAAACATATGAATGATGCAGAAAAATGAGGTTATTTTCTAACCTACACACATACAAACACACACTTATTCTAAGCATGTAGAGTTGCACGACCAGCACGACCCCTAAATGACAGCAACTTCCATTCTACCATTTAGACGATGCTGCAAATTTCACACATACTCTGTGCACACAACGTGGCCATGGCCTACGTGTTCCTACCATGCAAGGCCTACAGTGACACATGAAATAAACAAGTGGAAGTTTTCTTTTATTTCAAAATGTTTAAACCAAACAGATACCAAAACATTACATTAGCGTAACCTTGTAAGGTTGTTACCAGTAGCTCCACAAACTCTGTCACTTTTTTTTACCTGAAAAGCCCTGTGGTGGAAAGGGAGGGGCAGGGGGGGGACGCTATGTGCACCCTCACCAACAGCACCATAAACTATAGCCCATCATACCATAACGTTTGATCAATATCTCAAACTGACGGTGAAGGTAGGAATGGGAGGGTGGTTGTATTAGAATCCGCCGAACTGTCAAACGAGTGTAAAGACAGCATCTTCCCATGAGCACAAAAATACACACTCATTGAGGAGGAAGGTTTTGCCTCGTGAGGATAAATAAATGTCTCTCAGCCACAAGTTGGATAATATTCATCACCAACACCTGGCAACCCCTCAGCAGCCAGGAACCAGGAAAAGCTCAGGTTGCTAGAGCCAATAACGTCAAAGCACACACACACACGCACGCACACACACAATACCTATTTGTTTGACAAAGCATCACATGTTCACCTGTCTCCCAGTGTTTCTAAGGGCTCGAGTGAACATGTGTTTACATACGCCGTTTTTTTTACACACGCACAAGATTAGATTTGTAACTTGACAGCGGTCAAAAAGCAGCGCTGTCCTGCACTTTGGAATCCATGTCCAAACCCCCCCCCCCCCATCACACACACAGACACACACACACACACACAGGCGTGCACACAATCACATGCTAGTACTAACCTTTCCGAGCCAGAAACACACACAATCAGACCCATACACCGTAACGCCACCCCCACCCTTTTCACACACGCCGCACGCACACCCACACATCTCCAAACAGGTGGCCCTGCTACAGTCAAGACCCAGAGCAAGCGAGGGGGTTTCTTCTTCGCCATTAAGTCCACGCAGAGACAGAACGTACGAATGCTCCACTCCTTCCCACCTCTCTGTGGACGTCCGCCTCCTCCTGCCGCAGCTGCACAGACAGCTTTTCCCCAGCCGCTTGGCTATGCTAACCCTGTGCACTATATATAGGACTGCACGGAGCTAGATCAAACCCAAGCACGCTCGGGCCAAGGAGACGTACCGCGGCAGTGGAAGTGGTGGTGAGGGGTCGAGTATTTACCGTGAGTGCTGGCTAGCACGGGAGCATCTTGGCTGAGGTGTCGCTTACTCCTTCTTCCTCCTCCTCTCTCTGATCTCCTCCCTTCTTGCCTCCTCTCTCTGGGTGGGGAATCGTCAAACGGCTGCAGCAGCAGCAGCAGCAGCATCAGCAGCAGCTCCAGGGCCTGCGTGTCTCTTTTTTCCCTCTCTCTCTCTCTCTCTCTCTCTCTCGCTCTCTCTCTCGCTGACTCTCGCTCGCCCTTTCTTTCTCGCTCTCTCGCTCTCCTTTCCTCCGCCCCCTCTCCACATACTCTCCCTTTCCTATCCTCCCTTTTCTCTCACTCTCTCCCCACCCCCGAAAACCCTCCTCCTTAACACCCTGCCTCCATCATTTTCTCCCTTTTTCTTACGCATTTTCTTCCTATTCTCGCTCTGTCTCTCTCTCGCGCTCTCTCTTTCCCTCTCTGTATGCGTGTGAAGCGAGCTGTGGAAATATACTCTGTTGAATTAATCAGCCGGCTCCACTGCTACAACCGTCGGCTGCATCGGAAGAGGTATCGTTGGTGATATGAGACGGGCATCTTGGAGTCTGGGATACAAGCGAGGATGGTTTGTTGGAAAGACGCCCCGCACGACCACAGTCTGGACCTGTCTGTCTGTCTGTCTGCCAAATGGACTGAAAGGACAGCAGCTTGCATGATGCTCCTCCTCCTCCTCCTCTCTGTTAAAGCCATGACACTAATTGAACCGGGCCTTGATTGATGCCACGTTTTGACTAACACGCAAACATTGTGGATGAATGCTGTAAAGGACAGATTAATAGAATGTATTCTATTGTAATTTCAATCTCACTATTCTTTAAAGTGCTCATCAGCACTGGCCTTCACCTACTCATACTAATACATGTTTAACTAAATTAAAGTATATTTGGGGATTTACATATTTCATTTGATAGAAGGTATATGTCTGCAGTTTGGGTCTCCACAACCCCAAAAGAATTTGCTCAAATGTTTTCTCTAAACAATTCTGCACAGATCAAGAACATATGCTCTAGTCTGTTAAAAATGGCTTACAATTGATCATAGGAAACAAGACTAAACTCTCACAGCCAAGCGGCAGCTCTGTGAGGTTGTGCCGAGGCACTGCAGTGCTTCCAGGTAAATGCTAGTTTTGCAGTTGTTGAGATATTTCCTTGTTGACCAAAGTGGGGGTCAATGAGCTGCATGCAACGACATTGACCCCCGTTGAGCCATGCCATGCTCGGATGGAGCACACTGCAAACATTTAACACGCCTTCGAGGCTGAAGGGGTTCAAATGAATTGCATAATTTTTGCAGATTTATAGGGTGATGGTGGCGCATGGAGTAGCGTGGTGGGCTGGGAGCCGCAAGGTTGGCAGTTTGAATCCCAGCTGCTCCATGTGCGGCCATGTCAAAGTGTCCCTGAGCAAGACACCTAACCCCTAATTGCTCCCCAGGCAAAATATAACGCATGGGTTATAATGCAATGTAAGGCGCTTTGGATGAAAGCGTCAGCTAAATAACATGTTATGTAATTTACACCACAGTTGGTGGTGACACTCCTATTATATGCAGAGGGTTCACAAAAAAGGTATGTGAAAAAAAACTTCCCAAACTTCAATGCTCCGGGCATTATTTGTGGGACCTCAATTTCAACCCCAATGCGACCAGTTATTCCTTTTTTGCTCCGTTCCAACTCTGATCCTCACAGTTTCACAGCGTTTAGCCTTTAACTACAACACAGAAGACACTTCCAATCACACTGCTTACACTTCCTTGTCACAATGAGTAATTATTTCATATTGACATCAGCTTATGTGTGGGGGCTCATGCGTGTCCATGTGTGTGTATGTGTGGTTGAGAGTACCACAGTTAGTCCCTGAAATTTTTTAATCCGGTTAAAGAGATTTTCAATTAATCCAGGAGAGCCCTACATTTTGACAGTGCCATATTTTTAGCACATTTTCCTTCTGATGCAACAGAATGTATTTTCCCCTTCAGTTTTAAAGCTATTATGATTCACTGTTCTTACAAGATGGACAGCAAAATGGTTCTGCTATGCTCCGCAATCAAGCTAGTGCTGGACATTTATGTAACCATCTGACTCTGAAGCCACTATTCACATATTTTAGTTTTATTGTCATTTCTAAAGCCTGTTCCAACTCAAAGAAAGATGAAAGCAGCAGTTTCCTAGCAAGCAGCAATGTGAGATATATGTGAGTAATGTGTGAGTAATTATTGTGGTTATGCAGATGATTAGATATTTGAATATATAGACTGTAAATTACTTAATACAGTCATAGTGACGTATAGAACTTTGTTGGAATTAAAAGTTCTGTAGTGTTATGGAAAAACACTTTGGATGGGGATTTCTAGTCAAAACTATAGACCTTAAATGATCTGTAAGGAATATAAAGCAGATAACTATAGCAGCTTCTTTTTGTGGCTGTTGGTTTTATCCTTTAAGTATTATCCACTCACAACCAGGAATAAAGCATAATTCATTTCAAAATTTGAGTCTGGAGTCAACCCGAAAATGTCTTAAATTTGATCATAGGCTGGCATGGCAATCAAATCTTAAATTAAGGCCAGCATGAAGCTGCACAGGCCAGATTAGTGGCCTCTGTCAACCCCAGCCAAGGAGGTTTAAAAGGGAAGTAGAAGACAAATGGGAGGTGTGTTTGTTTGGGGGGTGTTGGACATACAGGAGACGAGGTGAAGGGGGAGCGAACAGTAGATGTAAGGGATTAAAAAGAGAAACAGAAAAAGAAAGAAAGAGACTTAGAGATGGGAGTCTCGGACTCCTACAATTTGAAAAGGCCATCGGTTAATATTGTGTATAAACAGGTATAGATGCATATGAATTCCATCGTTAAGCTACCTGATGATTTTAGCTTGTGTTTATAATCTTTTTTTTTTTAAAGTCTGATTATTCCTTCTAAAGGGTCAAGCGTATGGTGCTTTATCCAAGCTCTCAGTAGTTTTACTTAAGTATCAAGACAAGGAATGGAATGGGGGAAAGCCAATAATGTAGTTTTATACAAACTCAAAACATATGTAAGTACACTGTTTGAGACAAACTCAATTAAGGAAAGAAAAGCTTCAGTTTAAACACACACTGTCTAATACCAGTTGTTAAAAAGGCATTGTGAGTCAAAACAAAGGGAATTTTACACTACACTATTATTAACCCCAGTTTTGACTGTGAATACTTGATTAAAAGGAGTTCAAATGGAGATTACTGGGGCAGCTGAGACAACGCGGCTATTAGTGATTATTGATTAGACGTTCCTTTTTGCAGTGGGACAGCCCATATGATCACGAGGTCTATCATCTGACAGGGCCAGCTGCGAGCAGTACACAACCGTTGCCATAGGGATGGTGTCCAGGGAGACAGCTGTGGCCTTTTAGCAGCAGCCACACTGCACACAGAAGGTCATTCCTCACCTAAGGTACCTTTCTCCGACTGTCCGTCACAGATTGTTTCCAGGCAACCGGTCTAACGCTCTTTGTCTGTTTTTCGAGGAAGCAGTCCACCCTTCTGTGCTTTTTTTCAGGAGCAATATAACAAATGAATTGGATGAAGAGACAAGAATTGAGAATCTAGTTGAAGTGCCTCCTTTCTTAACGAGAAAAGAAGGATTAAATGCAACAGCGAAACCGGGCGATTGACTCGGAACCAACTGTACACAAAAGGATAAATGAAGGTGAAAAAGGGGAACCAAGTTTCATTGATCCGGGAGTGGTCACTCTCTCAAATGAAGTACTAACTAATAACTGTTTATGCTACGTTGAGAACTGTAAACACTCCATATCCATACGCCATATTACTAATTAAGTTAGTTATGTAGCAGATATTCTTCACAATGTAGCATGAAAACATACAGTATTATCAGTATATGCAGTATCATCACATGGTCAACTAAACATCCAGTAATCATGTGTTATATTTCTAAATATGTAATTGTATAGTTCCACCATTTTTTATATGCACGCCAGCGTTTAAAAACAGTGATATAATCTCACGATAGAAATTGAGCATTTCGGCTGCAAGCAGATTAGATCTAAAACAGTTTAAAATCGACTCTTTTCATTATTGCCCTCTGCATTTAATTCTTAAACTGTGACTTTCATAATTGAAAGACCTGTTTCTAAATATATTTTGACCATATTTTTCATTACCAACACCACAACAAAGAGAAAGAAAAATGAATTAGCAATAAAGTCAAAATGGCTGGACGTGATGTGTACACCGCCATCTTCTCCAGTCTTTGAAGAGTCTATCTGCCTGAGCAAACCCACTCTCATGACTGAGCTTCTTTTAGCCACATTGATCCATAGCTGAGTCTGTCTTTGCATGAATGACCATGATGCCGTCTGTGAGTGTAGTGTAGCTGTCAGCAATGACAGCAAAAGAGTCTGCCAAGCAACCAGCTGGACTGCCTCCAACAGTATCTACCCACACATAAAAAACATATAAACACTAACACATATATAATTACATGACATTATTGAATTATTTTGCTGACTGCATGTTAACTAAGGTGACAGACACGATACGTGCCAAGGTTTTGGCTGTGAAGATGGACAAAATCCCACACTGGGGAGGTTGCCATAGATTTAGCAATTCAATAAGAAAGGTTGTAATGTTTTCATATAAAATGAGGATTCGCTTAAAACGTAAAAGGGATATCTCAACCCTTTCTGCTTCTCATTGGTTAGGTTTTTCACTGAATTTACTTTCCATACCCGCACTTATGTTTGGGTTTTGGTCTGTTTTGTAAAGAGGAACTAAGATATGCTTCAAAACAGCATCAATGAAGGGAGGGCAACAATGCTGACATTCACAAACCAAATGAGTGCTGTGAACCAGTATTTTATACTAAAACACAGTCAGCTAAACTGTTTGTAATTGCACATTGTAACATGCAGGTCTCGCTCTATTTTACTGACACTAATCTCAAACCATTTAGGCTTATAACAGAGGAAGCCATTATGTCATGTCAGTTGCCCTCGGCCAGTCTATCCACACTCCTGCAAATAGGCGTGTTGCCAAGACAACAGCTCACACACCTTGCCATCCGAGACCACCTGGGGGAGGCCTCCAAAGGACTAAATACATAAATGCATGCATAAGCATACAGTGCAAACCAAATACACACATATACAGTATACACACACTCTAATACACAACTCGCCAAACCACACACCCCGCCTCATCTGTTTTACACCGCATCACACATGCCCACATGTCTGCATAACCGAGGCCAATCAGAGGGAGTATATGTGCAGAGAGTCATGCGAGTCATCCTGCCATACACAGCTGCGTCCTTGAGGCATAAAAGCTGCAACAGGGACTTGGATATAGTGACTCACTGACAGTCTCTTCGTAGATACAGTATGACAATGGCCAAGGACATCTTAATGATTTCAATTCCATCAGTAGATATTTACATAGTGATCATTTGCCTGCAAATAAAGCTCATCTAAAATAATAAAAAAAGATCGTAGAGTGGCTGAGAAAGGTTAACTTGTGTGTGTGTCTGCATGGGGGGGGGGACAAAGTGAAAGTGGGAAATGTACCTTTTTCCTACACTGCTGTTTGTCCTGGCGAAGGGTGGTTACCTCAAGCTTCAGTGCTTTATTTCTCTCCTCCAGAAGTCCAAAGCGGTTGACATTGTAGGCCGAGTGTCGTGCAGGTTTTTGGGATGAAACTTTAGATCTCGTCTACAAGGAAAAAATTAAAAATTAAAAAATTGAATAATTTTCTGGTATCATTACTATAATGGCTAAATATAGACAGAGTTGCAAGCGGCTCTGACTTATGAACAGCAAGGATCTGAGCTAAATGCTAATGTCATCTTACTAACAGTCGAGCATTGATGACATCGCTAGGATGCTTACATTACATTACATGTCGACTAGCTGACGCTTTTATCCAAAGCGACTTTAAAAAGTGCATGTCAACCGTAGAGATACAAACTCAGAAGAACAAGTAACTAGAAAGTGCAATTTTCGTCAAATAAGCAGTTTCAAAACATGTTATAGATAAGTGCCATTTTAAGTACAATTTAAGTGCTACAATTTGTTAGTGTTTTAGTCAAGGTAGATGCTGATGTATAATGCATGTTTACACTGTTCATCAGTGTAGTTTAGCGTGTTTGCATACTAGCCTATAAGATAAGTATAGCTGGATGTGAATAGTTTACCAATAATCTGTTCAGAACTCCAAATCACTCAAAACCATGAATGTGAAAGAAGGGATTTGCAGAGGTTATATGGAGCGATATTTCCCAAGATAAATGAAAACTTTGACCTGCTGATGAAACTGCAGAGAAAAGCCAGAGGATTACCGAAAACATTAGGACACCTCCTCTGGGCACCATGGCTACTTGTACCAAACCACATTGCCATCCATCCAATAGTTGTTGAGTAATTTCGAGCCATCCACCTGTACACCAGAGTGGGTATAAAAAGTATACATGAGGAGGACGCCAGCACTTGATGCATTTAAGTTAAGGAATAGGACACAAGGCCTCTGTCAATCTTGCTTACAGCGACGTCCTCAGGCTTCATTTCCATCCCGTGGGGTCAGTCACAGGAAAAGGATTACCAGGCCCGAAAATGAAGCTGCTACAGCAACAGGTTTTGAGCCTCAGCAGGATTTGCCAGTCAGTGTTTTTTCTCCTTAGAAGTTTTCTTGATGGATTAAAATGGCCTTTGAAAGTGAATTTTCACTCTGACGCTTGGACCTTCCATGGAAATAAACAGCATATCTGTAATAGGCAGATTGGAGTGGTGAATAGTTTCTCGTATTTCTCAGCTTTCGTTGGTGCCAGACCTCCATGTGTACAATTTGATAGTGCGTTATTGGGTTAACAATTGTCTTCTTCTGGAAAAAAGAACTGCTTTGCTGCCAATCTTGTACTTTTTAAATTTTCCACGGACTTTGACGCCACCGGAGGGGCTTCAGATAGTAAAGGAACTGAGCAGCTGTTTGGCAGAGGTAAGGGGAAAGCTGATTAGCAGAAAGCGCATGTAAACTCTGCACAGGCCTCTTGAAGTTAAACCCCTTCCAAGGAAGTGAGGATGCCTTTTGCCATTTTGTGTCATGCGATAGAACCCTTCCCTATGAGTGAATCTAAAAACAGATTTGATGCTTTGCTCCATTATATCTAGTCCTGTAAAAGTATGAAATGGGAAAGCTACAATCATTAAATCCAAAATGGGGTGTAGTCTTCCCATTTGCCCCCTGTAAATATCACACTTAGCGAGCCTAGCCCCTACAATATTACCAGAGGCATATGTGCGAAAACATTACCAAAATAAATCTGTGTATTACTCAGAAGTTCGTTCACTCTTTATCTCAGCTTCCGTCCTCTTAAAATTGAAATCACCACTTGGAGGATTACATTAGGATTAAGTGGATGAAAATATACTCCAATTCTTCAAGTAACCCACAGAACACACCAAACAGATGGTTAAAATATTGACAAACCTGACTCCGATACATCAATTAGAGTGTTAACAAGAAAATTTGGCATTTTGTATGGCACACAAACACTAACACAAAAGTAGTAACCTGATCCCCCCGACCGCAAGGTGGGCTATCATCCTCCACAAAGACAAAAAAAACAAGGTGCAAAATGTCAGCTAACAGATAAAAGCCAAAGCTACCAAAGCCAGTAGGGGGGGGGACGCGCCAAGCAGACAGGAGGACAGCCAGATACACCTGCTAATACAACAGATCTGCCAGGCAGATAGACCCGCCAGTGTAATATGCCGGACTTTCCAAGAGCAGACAGATAAAAAGACCTGCCAACCAGTACTGTGTTCCAAACAGGCAGACAGACTAACACATTCGGTCCACCTATCTGGAGTGAGATATTTGGCCATATGGACGCCTATGTGAGAACTGAATGTGCTCTCAACAGAAATAATCAAAAAGCAGCCTCTTGGTTCTTAGGAAGACGATCATGCAATGAATCGCTGGCTGGGCCCTGTAGCAGATAAATGGAACCCATCAACACGTAGCGATGCCAGGTTGAGACATCTAATTGAGACACGATTAGTTCAGTCCCCACGTCAGTCAGTCACGCAGACAACAGAGGTCGTGACTGCACCAGTCCCGAGTCGGGGGGCCGGGCCCAATTCTGCCCTCCTCTCGGGAGAAATCCTCCTTGTACTCAGGGAGCTGCCAAAGCCGCTCTGACAGGAGCTGCGTCAGAGTTGGGAAGCGTGACGCACTTGAGAGCTCCGGGGGCCACAAGAGGCACCGACAACATCTCCTGATAAATGTGAGCCGGTAGGGGAGGCATTCAAAGGGACGTGGTAGAAGGTGAAGAGACACTTTCAGGGCCGTGCATTTGCTCCTAAACGGCGGCTGCCTCGCACGCCTCCTGAATGCCGGCCTTTCACGTGCGGACGCCGAGCAAGTGGCATGCTGCATCCCATGCATTGCAATTACATCCAACATTTGGCCTTTATTAATTCAGTCGTTACGACGGAACAGCGATTTGCTGCCTTTTCTGTTGGTCTTCCATAGACAACAGTGGATGACTATGATAGGAATTGGGTTTGAATAAGTAGAGTGACAATGTGTGCAATGCAACACTGTTCATCAGAGAAGAAACACTGCACACTAGGCAAAATATCTGTTCTTTTTTTATATGTATTCATCCCAAATAACCTACACAAAGAAATCTATTACAATGTATCAAAAGCTTTATTCAAGCTAAAACCTGTATTTGAAATGACTTGTTTTGGCTTATATGTCATCTTTTCCTATCCATTAAATATAGGCAGTCCATCTCAAGGGGTCAGGCCAAGGTAAAAGATGACATAAACCATAGACTAAGTTTTGACTGCTGGTAAAACAGGATTGAGGCAGCACTAAGGAAATATCAAGTGGACTTGTCAGCCTAAAACCGTGCTCTTGAAGTGGGCCCCTTGTGTCTTATCTCAAAATTCAGAAGAAAATGCAACCACATGTTGCTCACTAAGCCTGAATTAAATGGACTAACTGTTTATTAAGCAAGGCACATGGTGTAGCTATTAAGATGTTACAGCATACAATGATGTAATATTCGCTATAGTCGTCAAATGACTGACTTAATAATCAAACCATCATTTTCTTGGTTGACTTCTATGGGTCAGAATGGATTAGTAAAACAGCACGAGGTGGCTGGGCATTGAATCAAGGGCATTGTGGTTAAGTGGCATGCCCTCAGCCAAACCGACCCACCAGGATGCCCCCACGGTAATCTCTCTTTGACCGGTCTGGGATTTTAAGAGATTGCGACATCGCCATCTGGTGTGTGAGTGAAACACTTGCAGCGGTGCTGCCCGACGCCCGCCAGCCTCTGACCAAAAGACAACGAATCCATCGCATCAGCTTCAACTCAGTATCACCCACAAGCACTTGGTGAGGAGAACACGTGTGGTCCTGTGTGTTTCAGAGCATCCCGCAGCAGTAACTTGTGTGATTTGAGTTCCAAGAAAAATAAACCAGTGTCTAAGAGCCTCTTTAAAAAAAAAAAGGGCGTGGACGGACACGTGTACGTTTATACTGATGTGCACGTTGACAATGTCCCCTACCTTGAAAGCAGTAGCACCGGCTAATGTCCCCCAAATGACTCTCTTTCCGTCACATCACAGACTGGCACGGGGAGGCGGAGGTGACGCGTGTGCACGTGTTTGACGGCGCGTGAGCTCCACCAGCATCCCTGTTCCCCGTGTGCTTCGGGAACCGGCGGCAAGCTCTCACCCGAACTGCGGAAGCAAGAGCAAAGAAAACGCTACGGTGACCTGCAGCTCGACACGCGCGCGGACACACGCACCCCTGGACGCGTTAACGCTTCCTCCCGCGCTCTCCGCTTCTTCCTCCAGTCGTGCATTAGAATCCCCCCCCTTCCCTTCCCTTCCCTGCATGTTGTGCTCTCCGTCTCGCTTACGCTCCAAACGTCACACCGGCAAAGAAAAGAGAAAAAGAAGCAGAGCAGAGAAGATCATAGTCCATCAGAATAGGCCTATTTTTGTGTAGGGGTGGGCTGAAGCATTCAATCTTCTTCAGACCCCCCCCCCCCCCAACAAATTATCACATACAATAAAGTGAAATAAAATGCAAGAATTAAAAGACAATTAAAAAACAGCAAATAAAATTGTAAATATAAAAATAATTAAAAGTTACAGTGCAGAGTGAGAGATTAAAATCTTATTAAAATTGTTTAATTAAAGGTTAAAGGGGCAATGTAGGTCAAATTTAGCAGAAGGCGAAGGTGAACAAAAAAGTTTTCAGTCTTGTTTTAAACGTGGTCAGAGTTGGGGCAAGTCTTAAATCTTCAGGAAGTTTATTCCAGCTGTTTGTTGCATAGTAACTAAATGATGCTTTCCCAGGATTTGTATTTACTCTGGGAATCACTAACAGATTGGTGTCAGAAGATCTTAGTGATCTTGAAGGCTTATGTAGTGGAAGCATATCGGTGATATACTTTGGCCCTAAACCATGTAGTGATTTATATGTGAGCAGTAGGATTTTGAAATTAATAAGGATTTAAGAATTGGTATAATGTGCTCACAAATTTTGACACATCCAGTCTTTGATTTCATCAATGCACTGGCACAGAAAATCTATGGGGCGATAGTCGTTTGGTGATAGCGCTACATAGATTTGGGTGTCATCAGCGTAGCAATGGTGGTCAATTTTATTATTTTGCATGATTTGTCCTAGTGGGAGCATGTAGATGTTGAATAAAGTCGGGCCTAAGATCAAACCTTGGGGGACTCCACACGTTACGTCGGTTGGTTCTGATACGAAGTCACCAATGGAAACAAAATAGTTCCTGTCTTGTAGATATGACCTGAACCAGCTTTGAACTCATTACATGCTGTATATTTATATATCGACCGTATGCAAACATGCCACACCCCTTGGGGCCTTTTTGAATCCTAGACTAGAAGGGGCCTGCGGTCCCACATCCTTGTTTCCTCGGAATCTGTCTATGAGTCAGAACTTCTAGCGGAACTTCTGTCCGAAAGACGGTAAAGCATTATATTCAACGGTAAAGCATTATATTCAACTGTAAAGCATTATATTCAACGGTAAAGCATTATATTCAACGGTAAAGCATTATATTCAACTGTAAAGCATTATATTCAACGGTAAAGCATTATATTCAACGGTAAAGCATTATATTCAACGGTAAAGCATTATATTCAACTGTAAAGCATTATATTCAACGGTAAAGCATTATATTCAACTGTAAAGCATTATCTTCAATGGTAAAGCATTATCTTCTGCTCTGTATTACTTCTTGTAACTTTTCTTTAGCATCAAATGAAATCTACACGCGGTCCTGCACAGCCCTCGGATCAAACCATCCATTTGCTTTCTTCACCTTCACCTAAATGCCTGATCACATGGCTGAAAGTGAGTCATGGTGGTTGTTTTCATGAGGCTGAAAAAGAGAAGAGACAGTGCGTGAGTGAGAAGAGAAAGCTACGTACGGTTCTTTGTTCCACACTGTTGCCTGGCAACGTTTCCCACTGTTTGTTTCCATCCTTCCTGTCGACACATCGCTGCTCTTGCAGTCAATCAATCAATCAAAAATGGCAGAAACCAGGGTTCAGCAACAGATGCAAACAGGATCGGGCAGAAAATACGCAGTAAACCGAAACACACTGGCGCGCGCACTTTATTCCCAGAAACTACAATACAGCGACACCTAGAAGGGAAGGTTGCTGGAACAACAATAGATACTCAAACAGCTGATTTCAGTCATCTGTTTACTTTCTGTTAGACTGTTGTAATGAACGAAATACACTGCAGAACGAAACGAAACAATGCTGAGCGGTTATTTTAGATAGATGGTTTGTTTTTTCCCCTTTCTTTTCTTCAAGGTAATAGAAAGAGCAGGAATAGTGTTAATGAATCAGCTCCCTCTTCCCCCATCTCCCTTAAAGCCTCAGCCAAATGCTCAAACAGCTTCTCCGTGCTGACTCACCTTGGGCAGCTTATATTTCCTTGCAGGGGACTGGAGGAGGAAAGATGGAGCAACAACAACACATGACGCTCAGGAGTCCTACAGACTTTGGTAGAAATGCACCCTTCCTACCAGGCCTTCTATCAACCTGCAGTGGTAAGCGTCTTACAGCTTTATTAAAGTAAGAGGAGGGGGCTCTGAGGGCCTCATTATCCAGCCCTGCCATCTACCTATTAATTATTCAATCAGACCACTATTATGATTGGGTTCCTGTTATCGCTGTCTTTTTACAGTAGGCCGGTTCTCTCTGAAGAAGACAGGAGAGCGTGCGTTACTTTTGTGATTCAATGTTGATAACTGAGCCATTGTGAGCGTTTCATTGTGGAGTAATAGGTGGAGTTTCATTGTTAATGCAAACAAAATGTTGGTTAATAAAAAAGTAGCCGTGAATAACTTTTGGGGACATGCTCCAAGCTCCAAGCTCGTATCTAAAGCATATGAGCATGCACTTGTGTCAGTGCAGGAGATTCTGCGAGTGGAGATATACGTACAAAGTATATGCAGGAGTGTGAGGTTACACATGCAACACTGTAAACCTTAAATGTTAACAAAGCTCATTTTAGGGGAGGGGGGGGCCGTATTTTCAGTACATGTTGGCTGGTCGGCTGCTCTCATCCTCTTCACAGTGACCCTTCTCAGTTGACTTCTCAATTGCGAAGGTTTCTGCCTCACAAACAAGCCTTAAAATAACAAGGTTATGTATGGAAAATGTACATTGCTGAGGCATGTCCACAAAGGTGTTTAGCTCGTCAGTGCGTCCGCCCGTAAGTAAATAAATATCTTTGACCTTACGTGACACGCTCTTTTCCCACAGAAGCCAATTGTGAGTCAGGCTTTTTTCTCTCGCGGTAGTCTTGTGCCCGAGGCTGCCTGCTGCTCGGCCATACGGCACACTTGAGAAAATGAAATATGGACTAGCGATGTAGAGGAGCACTTGAGTTTAAAAACCTCTCTCATTAAGAGACAGAGGCATGCTTGTGTTGCTCTGTAGTTTACGTTAGAGGTCTAATGGAACGTGACTATCACGTCAATGTTTGAAAAAAATGAGCTTTTAAACACTCAAGTGTTGCAGTTTGTTAAGTAAGTGAATTTTATCAATACAGAAAAGTATCAACAATTGGCATCACAAAACTTTAATCTCTTATATCTACTTTATAGAAGCTTGCCATTTTCTTCCCGATTCATAAAAATATATATAGGAAAAACCTTCAGCTTCCCATTCACTCGCAACGACTTCTTTTAACAGTCCCAAAAATGTAACAAATACTAAACTAAAGATTTGTTCACCACAATATCTGAATTTTTTAAAATTTATTGACAACAGTTACATGTTAATTATCATGGACCAAAAAATAAGAATGTAACTCCAGTTTAAATCTATTTATGTTATTGCTGCTGCTGCTGCTTTCAACAAGAAGACTTCCTGTCCAGGCCAAACGGTAGAAGGTCTGAACTGGTCCCATAAATGTAGAACTTGTACGAAATGCAGGTTGGTTATTTTTCCTTGTTTAATCCAGACAGAAGTGCTGTCCTAACACATCACCCCCTCCTTTGAGTAGCTGTGTGGCAGTTTCAAACTCCAGTGGGACAGTCTTGATCCGTGACTGCTTCAGGTCCCTCTCCATCAGCTTGGCATAAGAAGGTGGGACACATTATTGATGGCCGAGCATAATAGCAGTATTAGCACTTATTGTACTAATGAAGTCACATTACCTCATATGTTGTTATCTCCAGCACCTCGCTGATGTCGTCCTCTTTGGCTGACAGCGGTGTGTTGATGGAGCCTGCAGCTTTGGCCACGTCTGGGTGGTAATGATTCTGCAGTGTCTGCAGGAAACCAGATGATAATAGTTTAAAATGAGGTACGCTTCGGTTACGTTAGAATTCCTGAATGCATAGGACATTCCTTCCTCTCGCTTTCCAGTTGAAACCCTTGCCTTACACACTTAGAAGCTCTGTTCAATACAATGTCAGGGATGATTCATTTGTGAATCCAGAAAAATCACATGCTGTACACACCTTAATCTCCCACAAGCTGCTCTCTAACGCACGGCAATGGGCAGGATCCTCTTCCTCCATTATATACGGGTCCTCCACAGACTCTGTCATAACCAATAGAAAAAAACCTCTGCTTTAATCCTGAAATGCTTCCTTAGAATGTGCATCACGGTAAAGTTCTTATTTGTTGTGTTTGACGGAATGAATCTGCCTGGCAATGTAAAGCACCAGCATGTTGAAACTGAAACACAAACAGGAGCGTGACAGTCACTCACCATCCTGAGTGCTCGGCTTGTGCACGAGGACTCTGCAGGATGGGTGGCGCCGGATCAGGTTGTAGATGAAGGGCAGCACGATGAGGAGGGCGGTAGGCGGTGCTGTGAGAGCCAAGCGAGCCAGGCGTTTGGCGAACGCTGCTACGAGGTACACCGGCAAGTGACTGGAGGAAGGCACAATGAACATGAATCAACGCTTCCAAATGGTTTTCAGTGGTCATAGAATCAGCTTCAATCGGATAATCACGTTCTCCCTAGAAACTCTGTTTAACTTACTGGGGCTCAACAATATGTAAGCGTGGTTCAGTTGGAGCACCCAATCAGTAACTGCTGGTCCACTACAAACATTATTATCATATCAACTGTACGCTGGTCCAGTGCTACAGGAGGACATGCACACAACTAAGAGGGAGAAATAAAACTTTAAGTGAAGCGCAGATGTTCTTACCTTGAGCTAAGGAAGAGGTTAGCTAGATGGAAAAAGCGTGCTCTGTACTTCACATGGAAAACAGAGGGCTCAAGCAGATTATACAACTTCTTGTAGAAATCCGGGTAATCTCTGCAAGCACACACACAACATATGGTAAATTATTGTATGCAATTAAAACACATGTGTCAGTCTAGTGTTGTCCTTAAATAGATTTAGAATGGAGCTTAACGGTTCTTTAAAGTAATACTGGACCTATAAATTGGCCAAATTTATTTCTTTTTTTATAAAATACTCACAAGTTGTGTTGATGTATGAGGACAAAAAGCCCATTGAGAGCCAGCAGGCTGATAGCGCCACCTGTTAATGACAAAAGTCCCCTTTATGAGCAATCATCCAATGAAAAAAAAACACTGTAGTTATTTTAAAACAGTTACTGTCAATTCACATGAAGATGTTAAAGTTATGTCACTCTTAGCCACACACAACTTACCAACTTCATAGGCAGCAGTCAAGAAGTCAATCATCAGTGTGGGTTTACTCATGTGGGGTAAAATGGAGTCATGGAGGATCACCAAGATCTTTTTATACATGTTGCTCGGCAACTACAACAGACAGACGAGATGGCAGTGTTATAGATCTGTATGGGAATATATTTCAACAGTTGGAAATGCCATCAAGATGTGTATAATACCTTATACTTGAGAAAGCCCAGCCACATCTTCTCAAAGGCACGTTTGTGTTCCTAAGTTCAACATTAGAAAATAATATTCAGGATTTATCTTAATTAACAAACGTGAGCGTCTAATTACAAACATTTCACTTACATTCAGTTTGGCAACTTTCCAGTCGTCATGCTTGACTAGAAAAAAAAAAAGTTTTTTGACTGATAAATCACATTCATGTAGTAAATCACATTCATGTAGTATAATAACGAAGATATATATGATATAATAACTAAAAGAGCACCTTCTCCCCGCATGGCAAAACTGTGGCACTGATAACAATCAGCTCTCACCTTCTTGTTTGATCATAAAGTTGGTGAGCCCCGACTCCTGGCCTGGTATACTGATGTTGGACATGAGAGTGAACACGTTGTTCTGATATACAGGCACCAACGCCTGAGAGGGACAAGACAAGCCAAGAGCAATGAGCGCAGCAGGCGATATTTATTACATAAAAAACAATGTGACATGGTAGGCAATAAACAACCTCAGCAACTGCGGATGATCAGTTCCCCTACCCCTTTGTTTTTGTCCATGACTTTGCCCACATTCTCACGGATGGAACTCATGACGTAATAGCGTACATCCTCCATCTCAAGGAACTCCTGGAACCTGGAGATCAGCATGGTGTTGTCTGTTGTTTTGCTCAGCAGTTTGTCCACCACTCCCTGATGATGCAATTATAGAAACATCATTGAGCGCCTTTGCCACTCATGACAAAAAAGTTGAATGATAAAAAGAGAAAGAAAGAACAATAGTGCCTCATCTCTTGTGTTGGTAAACAAAATTGGGACATATCTAAAGTCACATGAAGGAGCAGTTAATGTATATTCACATTCCCAGTACTGAGAACCATGTTGCATGACCCAAAATCTTACCTGGATGAGTTCTCTTGGGAAGCTGTAGTGTTCACTCCAGTCTAAGTCCTCGAGTGGATGCCGTCCTTCTCCTTCAGCAAACTTCATGAGGCAGCACAGGGCACTCTCCTGTATTCAGAGAGTTATTATGGAACTATAGACAATGCAACATTGGAAAAATAACAACGGAATGATGAATAGCGTGGTCAGTCCTGACCTGGAATGAAGTGACAGTACACAAAATAAAAGCCAGTAAGACTACCTGAAATTACTTGATACTCCTTTTTTCACCGTGCAATTACTTTAGTGTGTGTGTGTGTTTCCATGGATGGAAGTCACTCACCTTCACACTGTAAAGCTCGTGGTCGAGGAGCTCGAGCAGCATCTCCACACAGTTGCTGTATCGCTGTCGCATGAACAGGCGGTACTTCTCCTCAGCACTCAGCCCCCCTGAGGCAGAAATAAAAGACAGAGAAATGAACAGATTTGTGTGACCCGGAACATCCAGCGAGGGTTTAGCACCACGTCCGTGTCCGGTTTACAGCACAAACAACCATACACGATATACAACATCCAACTCGCACCTGGTAACTAACGTTACAACTGTTATTAAGCTGTGACGTTACTCACCACTCATCGCCTCTTCCTCTTCCTCTGTGGGCAGTTTGCCCAAAAAAAGATCTTTCTTCTCCAACAAGGTGGTGAACAATTTGCTGCAGGCATTGACAGCATTGACCACATCTTTCTCTTTTTGCGACTGCAAAAGGACACAAAGAATATAAAACACGTGCTCCGTTTAGTAACCACGTTAACACCCAGCTTGTTGAGAGTAAAGCTAACGTGGGCTAACCAGCATGTATTCAAGTCGGGTCCCATAGCAGTGTAAACTCAGTTGCGTATTTACCTCAAGGACCTCGAGGATGTCAAAAACGTCGTTTGCATTTTTTTTACCCTGAAGAACATCATTGACTTTGGTATTTAGGTCAATTTTAGCTCTTTTTCCACTTTGTTCTGTTGTTTTCGTCAAAATCACGTTGCGTTTTTTGGTAGGCGCCATGATTACTAGATGGTGCTGCGTTCATGTTACCTTTGAGGAATACGTAATGTTATCTACTTTCATCCTGGAAGTTCCATGGGAACCCCCTGGACATTTTGTTCACGATATATTTAAATTTTAACGTTTATTAAATATCAACATGTAAAGATTTACGTAATATACAAATAACATACATATGTATAATGATATTCAACCACTTTCAGACATCGACGGGTGGCAAAGAAATTTGAAGAGGGAGTTCTACTTTCCCTTTCTTCCATGGGTTAGTGAATGCAGCACTAGTCGTGAAAACTCCATCGTTGCGTCGCCTCCTCGTGGTGGGAGGGTAAAGTCGCGGTCTACATTTTAACCCTAACTCATCTGTCGTTCACAATCAATGATCTTGTTTTCATAGAATACTATAGCTATAAAGAAATTAAACAGATTCATGTGTAAACATAATTTTCACTGCTACTGCAGCTGTATATTAAAAGGTGTTGTCACAATTTGTGATAACATAAATACATTTCTCATCCCATTCCAATGATTATATCTCCTAATTAGCAATTGGTTGTGTCAGTGATTGGGATGTATTTTTTTTTTAATGGCTTTATAAATTTGAGGAGAATGGGCCCATTAAATAACTGTCACTAAGTCTTACAAAACATACACTAATAAGCTAACATGTAACTTTGTACTGTGGAACCCTCATAACAATCTACATCTGATCTTCAAAATGCATCTTTCAATTTTTGGCCCCAACCTCAAAGTGGAGTTGAGGCAAGGTGCTATAAGACTATTGCATTGCCAAAAAATCCAAACCTATCTGTAAGAATTTTCTAAAAAAACAAAGTGAGTGGAGTGGAGTCAATTCAGGATTTGATCCAGGTACGGATTAACATCATGAACTACGGGCACAATAAAGATCACAGGATGTTATTGTCTTGTTTGTTTAATAGTATTTTTATAAGAGAAACAATATCATATCACTGAAAATCTTGGAAGATTCAATAAAACAAAGGTAATTCCCAACAAAAGAGAATATTTTGTTCAGAAAACATTTCTTCTTTCCGCCTGCAGTGGGACCTAATCAGAGTCATTGCCTAAATCCGCATTGTCCTGGGGAAAAAGGAGAGCATATATGAACAAAATATTTTTAAACCACAAAACATAATCGTTTCATGTGAATATTTTATTACACTTGATGGCTACCAGATACCTGTTTCTGCTCCTTATCGTCTTGTGATTCAGTGGCTGTGGCTGTAGCTTCAAAGTCATGGATGGGAAGTGTGGACATCCAGCTGACCATGGAGCCCTCCTCACGCTCCGTCAGAACGATAGTGGGGTAGATGTGCGCCTCCTTGAAGGACTTGATGGCCTCCTCCTCCAGGTCCCAATCCAGCCGCTCATGCAGCCCGTCCCCTCCGAATCGCTTGTTGTACCGGTCAAAGTGAACCCTTTCCAGGACCAGGCCCAGTCCTGGAGCTTTGGGAATGTCCACCTTATCTTGCCCCCAGCTGCGCTCAATCACTTCCTCCTTCGCGTAGCCCTTTGCCACGGCAATCACCAGGCCGATCATCTTACGTATTTGATGCAGCATAAAGCTCTGGCCTCGTACAGTGATTACTGCGAACTGCATATCGCTGTTCATAAACGGCTCTCCGCAAAGCATCTCTGTGATGTAGCGGCGGGCACTGGGGTCACTTGGAGCCTTCTGAGAAGTGAAGTTGTGGAAGTTGTGGGTGCCTTTGTAGAGAGAAAACAGACTGTTCACCTTCTGAAGCGTCTCTGGCTCCAGGCGAAAAGCTGCTGTGGCGGCAGTGTCATAGTCTTTGGAGGAGAAGGCCACGGTTGGAAGCATGTAGGCGTATGTACGAGCGTCACAGTTGTTTTTGGAATTGAAACCTTGGGTCACACGTTTAAGACCTGATGGGGAAAAAGGTGAAAATATATATATATATGCCTGAATGTTAACACCATCTCAAACCCAAATCAGTAAAAGTTGATTATTTGAACCAATGTCCCACCGAGCACTCTGATCTGTTGTGGCAGATGCTCGTTGATTTTTTCAATGGTGTCTTCAATCAACCGCAGCTTTAGGGACACCACTTGGCCAGCAGCAGACACACCCTAAAAAGAGCAACAATAATAATGATGCTGATGGATGCATGATGGACAACATGACCAACCCCTCCAAAGTACTCCTGTGATAACTGCACATACCTTGTCTGTTCTGGCACATCTTTGGAAAGACATCTTCTTCATCTCGTCGCCATGGTTTTCAGGAATGCAACCTGATTTAATGAGTGCAGTGACAAGTTCATCTTCGATGGTCCTAAACTGAGAGGTTCCTGAATTTCTCTGAAACACAGAAAACCACCACACATTTAGAAATATATTATTTTCTTGTGCTCGGGGAGGAGAACCAGCTACAATAGCTACCTGCATGCCATAGTATCCCTTTCCAGAGTATGCCACGAGGAGGACCACTTTCTTTTTGGGATACTTCTTTTCATCGTCAGCAAGTTGCCCTTCTGCTTTTAACTTTTTTGTAGCCTTCTCAGCAGATTCCTCATTTTCCTCGTTGGCTCTTTTCAGCAGCTTGGCCGTCTCCTCGTCTCTGGGTGCTTCACTCATTCTGCAAAGCAATTTGCGAGGGCCACCTGTGGGGGGGGTCAGGAAACAATCCGTGATCGGGACGCACTCATACACGATCCCCCGTGGGTTTGGTAGACATTCATGTTCTGCGACGTTAAACGTGATTGTGAATGTGAACGCGGAAATCACATTTAAGCGACATACGTCTAGAGAAAAAAATTGGACGTGTTAAAAAAACAGGAACTGGAGCACACGTAACCACGTCTAGCACACTGGATACGTTCAACGGCGCATTGTCTTGGGTGGATATGCTTACCGTGTCTTTCTAACGTCAGTCGGGTGTTACCTAAGGCACTCAACAGCGGTCGGATTTTAAACATGTCCCGCTAAGCCATCATCCAGCTAAAGGATGGGGACTGGCATGTCAGCCGAACTACGGAAGCTAACGCGCAGAGGAGCAGACTATTCAGATGCAAACAACTTCCGTAGACCAAATATGAGCTAACCTTAAAGACGTAACTCTGCCTTTGGATAGCAGAATTCAGAAACATAAGTATATTTAATTCAAAGAGTGCTGGAGTAGATGCGGCAACATAAACACATGGCCAATGTTAACTTTGACCTCTTTGGTAAATATCGCGAGACTGTCCTTGTTCTCGTTTTTGCTTACGTCACAACATTTCTTTTAAGTAATTTATTTAATATATAAATAAATAGGTGTTTTTATAACACAACAAAGAAACCAGAGAAAAACTAGTATTTATCGTTTTTGATTCTTTTTGACAGACAAAATGTAATTATCCTGTCTGATTGCTGTTGTCACAGCTCGTTTTATTCAACACCATATTATTTACATAGGCATTTTACATCCAATTTTATGGAAAATTCAAATCCTGAAATTGAAGTGTGTAATGTAGTCTTTCATTAGTTCTCTCACTGTAGGAAAGTAACTAATCTCAGGATGTTTTTTGGACGTAGCCTGACTTCTGGAGCATTTATAGGATGTTTTAGAATGTAATAATGACGTTTTTACATTTCATAGTGGGTTAAAGAAAAATAACTCTACATTCAGACTAAAATAATTTGCAGATCATGTCCACTTGAGAGCAGCAATATCCCATGAATGGAGGAGTCATCCAGCTTCGTTAGAAAATACACTCTATATTAAAATGCCACCAAATTCATTTTTTTATTTATGGATATGAACTTTCTGTCTCACCTATATATTGTGTTGTTGTAAAATAGAGCCAAACATCACCTAATGATTCTTTTCATGCAGGTTAGACTATAATCTGTCCCGTCATAGGTTAACACTTATTGCCTTCGACTGGCTGCTTGGGTCAGGAGGTTCATCCCACTCACCATTCCTCATATCATCATACTTTGATTATCAATATAATAATAATAGCTTGAACGTTGATACTTTGATGAGCATTGATACATCTTTTTTTCCATTAACCAACCACTTGCAAATCAGAATCCATGTGAATACGTTTTTCAATATTGATTTACGTTAGCGACTGATGAAAAGAATCCCTAATGCACGTGATTAAACGCTAATGGCAACTTTTTAGTTGTAAAGGCATTCAGCCTTCCCTCAGGAGAGAGGTGCTTGAGTCTTTCCCAAGTACTGCACTACAATGAGGGATTGTGGTTGTCAAGAGGCTCAACATTTAACCCTCTCATCCTGGGATGGCCTTATGATGTCCACTTGCATTTTTTCACAGCCCCTTATAAGGTAAACTAGTAGTTTTCTGCTTAAACCACCAAGCCAAATATAGACATTCCCTGTTTTACACAATCGCAACTCACATAGACTGTGCCAAATTTTTAAACAAAATGCTGAGGTTACCTACAGCACACTAGTAATTCTCTATGTGAAACAGTGATTTTAGGTTTAATCAGCTGTAATGCAGCTGATTAAACCTTTTTGGCTCAAAAGCACAGCGTAGGAGAATCTTTTGGTTGCATCATTGCTTTACATAGCCCGTAGCCAGGGGGCATCTGTCAGTGTTGAGTACCGAAGATTTAAAGCAGTGAAATCACTGAATACAGTGAGAATGTTGGCAAGTTGTAATTGTACATTTATGCTCCACCCAGATCTCTTAAAATAATCTCAAGTATAAGGTTCAAATTACAATAGTCTCCTAACTTGATGGACAAAAAGAAACATTTTTTTTCTTTTTTTTACACATTTTGAATGAAACACTGTGTGAAGCGAGGCTTTCGCAAACTGTCAAAAAAAGTTCAGCTCTCAGAGTCTGAAATAAAGAAAGCCTGTATTTTTTTAACCTTAGTGTGCTGAGACTTTTCTCGTGTCTGACACAAAAAAAGTCTGACTAAAAAGAAAGATTCTCTAAGCTCAAAAATAGAGTGAACTGGCCTCACAGTGAGCCTCTGCAAGCTGTCTAGACAAACCTAAACCTTTCTGTCTAGCTCACACACACCTGCACTCCAAGGGTGAGCTGGCCACAGACATTATTTGGTTGGATCTGAATCTGATTGGACGGCAACACATTTCCTCTGTGGTGCCACCAGTTCCATCTCAAAACAATTGTTCCAAAACCTGATTCTATTTTGGATAATCTAGTTACCCATACTAGCTATTATGACCCAATTGTTTTTTTGGAAAAAGAAGTTTGATTATTTTTTTTATTGTATTTTATTTCAAAAACTGTGACTAACTAACTTTAGCTGTACAGATTTAGTGTTTAGAAGAGTCTGATTGCAACGCCACATGATAATCAGTCTTAAAGTAAGGGGCCTTTTAAATAAACAGAGTATACTGAAGGTATGAAGAGTCAGAAAGCATCTCACATGAGCTATATTCCTCTCTTTTTGGATTTTTAAGGATTACATTTGATCCCGTTCCCCTGCAGCATTTGGAATACGCATTTCTGATTCCTTCCGATGTACAGTGTGACTATGAGTTTGATAAAAAACAGGTCTACGGTTTCCCACGGTAACACACGTCACTGCCTAATTTTTCTCAATGTTCATAATTGACATTATGATAGAACATGTTATACCATTGACCCTGACAGAATCTGCTTGGAAAACTCCCAAACGACTGGCAATTATGAAATAATTCAACAAACACTAAAGTATCTTCATGGATTTTTTTTTTTATTGCTGTCAGTATTGCTAATTTCCACAATGAATATACTAGGCTGCCTAACCACCAGCTTGGCTGATATGAGGACATTTCTTGGAAACATTTGTCACGTCTTCATTCCCAGCTCCGTTGCCGTGGGGGGGCGGAGCCGAGAGAGGAGACTTCCGGTGTATCCCACCAATCAGCTGATTCCACATGCGGACACTGAACACCGCATTCGACGCACGCCAGAGCTGCAGAGGACAGACGCGATTGGTGCGGAAGAGGACGCTGGCGTGATTCCGCGACACACAGGCAGAGCGGCTGACGGGAGCCTTGCTGCAACACAGCCACATGTTTTAAGCCATCTATTTGTAGAGAAGAGAAAGGTGTTAGAACCCTCTACTTGAAACTGCTAGGTTGATATGAGTCATTCGTACGTGGTCTCACAGGAAACCTAGCGGGAGACACCCGGCGAATTCAAGAAGCCCTCCAGTTAGCCAGCGTTAGCCTGTTAGCTGTCCGATAGCTCAGGAGGAGCCGCTATTTCGTGCACTCCTTGCCGGGCACCTGCGCGACTTGCTGCTGCGTGTTACAGCTCATTATCCGGTAACAGTCACTACAGCGGGTTCTCGCTCCGCTATTTCAATTACTCAGTGTTAGTCCCCGGTGGTGACACCAAAAAGGGGAAAGAAGAAGGAGGGGGTCGGGGGGGAAAGAGATCCGTGAGAGGTTGCGGTTGGGACCAGCAGGGCGACGCAAGCGGTTTGTCTTCGAGTGGCCGTTCACCATGGACAACGGACACACAAAGACGGTTGAAGAAGTTTACAGCTTTTTTAACGTGAACGAAAGCACAGGTCTGAGTTTAGAGGAAGTGAAGAAACAACGGGAACGATACGGAGCGAACGGTAAGGCGTTTATTAATGCTGGTTTGTTTAAAGAAGCCCAGCTACGCGGCTCCCGTTACGTATTGTAACGGGCTGAACGCGCAGGAGGGCTGTTGACGTCACGATCTGTATTTTGAAATATTGGCACGCGTCCTTTTCTGTGACTCACTTGGCGAATAAATAACACCTCGTCGTCCATTATGATACGCTATCTGTGTAATCTTTGCACCACTAAGTCACAGCAACAGGGATGTTGTAATTAACTAATCGGACGTCACTGCTATTTAAACGCCTGCTTTTCATCTCCCCTTTTGTCGGCGGTCTGGACGGGATGATCTGCAGAATTGCCAGCTGAGGAGGGTGAGTGGACTCATTTGGGAAAAAAATGTCAATCAATATCCTCTGGTGCTTTTGTCAAGAGTCATTTATAAAGGTTTTTTTTAATGAATGGGAAACATGGTTTACTCAATTATTTTTCACCTCTGTTTTCAAGGTAAATCCCTTTGGGAACTGGTGGTTGAACAGTTCGAGGACTTGCTTGTGAGGATCCTTTTACTTGCCGCCTGCATATCCTTTGTAAGTATAACACTTGTTTTGTTCTCTGTACAGATGTTTTGTTCAGTGTTGACTCTCCCCGTGTAAAAACAAACAAGCTCCGGTTTGACTTGTCCAAAGCCCGCTTCTATGTCTTTGCTTGTATGGTATTAAGATTAATAGGATTAAAACTATCTAATCGGGCCCTCGTTTGAAAGAGGTACGTTCAACCTTCAATTCTACATAATGGTGACCAGTTTGAGGGTTTTGGTGGTCTTGTATGATGATACAATGTATTTAGTCCTTTTTTTCAACTTTCAGGGATGCAAACAGCGCCTCCCGCTTTTTTCACATCAGTTTGGGTGACTTGTGTGAATCGTACAGATCCCAAGAGTTCTTTTTTTTTAAGGGGAGGGGGGGTTCTGATTATCATTTAATTAAGTAATTTGCACGTTAACAGCTGACCAACAATTATGCAAGGCTCTCAAGTGTGGATGGATATTTGCTGCGGGGTTAGGGCTTCAATTACCTTTCTCTTTTTTGACCATACATGAGTTTGCATCCCTGGACTTTAGTCCAGATCAGTTAGTTCTAAGATAAAAATTATTTTCAGAGTGGAAAGAAAAGGCAATCTGTCGGCTGACAAAACCCAGATGCTTTTCATGATTTCATTTTATAATATGATATGTCAGCTAGGCCTTCGTTCCCGTTTCAACTCAAGTCATCACAATATCTCTGGGTTTCTTATGTTAATGCATCAATTATCAAGAACTCCTTAATTAAAAAGTAATGCTGACATTTTGTTCATCTTGGACGATATACCTACAGAACCTCACTAGCCAGTGTGGTACGTTTTTGGAATTTCCAGCGTGTTCTGTGTTTGCCTGTCAAATAGTGAAAGGGACGGAAGTCTCCATGTCTCTCTAATGATTGCATTCTTTGCTGTTAACGTACCAAAACACAATAGCGACGAGTGAAACTACTGCAATGCTCATCGTTGCTTGAATGGCCAGTTTTTTTGACACCATCGCCAATACCGAATGACAGTGCCATACATGAACATAAGCGACTTGCAATGCTTGTGTTGTTGTCACCACCATTGAGTGACAGTCCTCACTGTAGTTTATGTGTGACACAGTGTTAGGTTAACTATCAGGGGGACCGTTTTTGTTCTACGGTTGGCTGCTGTCTTACTGGCTGAGAATATCATCACTCCCCAAAGCATGGCAGTCACAGCCAGCTATGGTTACAAAGCTTATAAGTCACCAGCTGTAGTACAAAAATCCCCGATCTCAATCACAGAAGCACTTGCAGATAAATGTACATTTATTTTAGGCTACAAGTAGACCCTTGCATTTAATGTTTGATGGGCCATGCCTAAAAAGGTTGGGAGTAGGAAACACACTTTCATTTCCTTTAACACGCTTGGCACAGATTCTAAAAGAGGAGAAAGTGGTTACTAAACTGTATCTCGCATGGCTTTCTTGGCCCAGTTTCTGCAATACTGGCAGAAGCGGGCATGGTATTATGAATAATTAAACAATTGTTACGTACTTACAATCGTTGTGCCAATTATGTCAAAGTGAATTTCTGGCACAACTTTAATTCTAGTGGTAAAGTGTTTAAGTTTTATTTGTTTTTCTGGGTCCGAAGTTAATGTTGTTCCATCAGGACTTAAATTGTCAGCAGCTCAAACTTTGTACTTACTGTTCGTTCATTCATTCTCTGTTCTGTGCGTTTAGGTGCTGGCCTGGTTTGAAGAGGGAGAAGAAACCATTACAGCCTTTGTGGAGCCGTTTGTTATCCTGCTTATTCTCATAGCCAATGCCATTGTTGGAGTCTGGCAGGTAAATAAATCACATTCACAAATCTACCTCAAACTGAGTTTAAAAAAATTGCCCAATGTGTTGAGAATGTGCAAGCTGCATAGCGGTCTTGCAGTATTAATATACCATAAAACTTGTGATTAAATCGCTATCCGAACATGAAATTGATGCATACAATTAGTCATTCAGTACATAAAGATATGTACTGAATGCTAGCACTAAATCAGGACAATGGCAACTGTTTTTTAATGTTGCTTGTGAGCAGGTATTTTAATGCCTGTGTATTTCTGTGGGCCTGCAGAGGCTTGGCTTTCCCCCAGGAGCTACGGTGTCTGTTCCTTTGAGAAGCAGTATTGATTTGTCAATATGCACCTTAATAATAGATAGGAAGCAACAACGGCCATGGATGGTGCTCATCTGCACACACCGAGAAACGTATTATCCCTTTCTTTTAACGGCATGTTACCCTGGAGCCTGTTACAAAGAAAGCGTACTTAGACGACGACTAATGGTGTTGGATAAAAGCACCCTGAAGACAGTAAAACATCTCCTGAGTGGCCATAGGTCAATTACCTGACCTTTGGGTTTAAAGTCTATGTAATTTTAACTGAATTATTTCTCTGCAGGTCATGAGTATGGCTATTTTTCTTACTCATTTTATTTCACCAGAGAAACAATACAAAACATGTAAGGCACACCACAAAGCCAAAGAGGCCGCCTGACTGGTTGGGTGCGTCACTGCTGGATTTTTCGTTCAATTAAATACTTGTTGAAGGTCGTGCTGAGGCTTGTGTGCAAATGGGGAGTTGTTTCAGTAAGTGGTTGATTGTTTGACTCTGTTTATGTAAACAAAGTCTCTGCGAATGATTTAGAGGTGGAGGAGGGTGCATCTGCTGGCTCTGCGCTGGGTGGTTTCCCTTCAGCATACAAAGAAGTTTGATTGCTTTGGGGTTTTTTTGCAAGCGTTCTTTACCTTTCAGGCCCTCACCTTAACACAGCAGTCATTTTCATGACCGTGTGACGCTGTTGCTATTTGTTGCAAAAGACTAATGGCCTGGGGTTGTGTGCCCTGTCTTGTCATGTCTCGTTGAGTGCAGCCTGCCTGCCTGCCAGGCTGAAGGCTGTCACTGAGGCTGTCCAGTCTGAGTGCAATCTGTCAGACACAGGGAACTCAGCACTAAGTGAGTAGAATGATCAGGAGAAAACTAGAGTTTGGGGTAACCAAAGAATTTAATTAAAAACTGAAAACGCATTTGGAATAGAAAATGCAAGGGTACATCTGAGAAAAGAGAACCATGTGACTGAGGAAAAAGCTTTTTTTTTCTCCCCCACACTTGTATGTCCCAGTGTTAACATATTTCTGCACTGCTTTCTGTCAAAGATCACTCATCATGTGCACTTAGTATATATATTTTTTGCTTTGCTTATATAAAGATTTTCTACTAATCCATCCCTTTTGAAGAATGGTGCTCTAACTAAAACCGCATATATGAGACGGCGCTCTCTGTTGTCATTTATCTCTTGTGAAATGCTCAGTGTTGGTGTAAGATAGCCTTGTTTCTTATTTCTATTCCTCCTATTTATTTCCTCTTATTTCCACTTCTCAGGAGCGAAATGCTGAAAATGCCATTGAGGCGCTCAAGGAATATGAGCCTGAGATTGCCAAGGTGTACCGCCAGGACCGGAAAAGTGTCCAGCGAATCAAGGCCAGGGACATTGTGCCTGGGGATATCGTGGAAGTGGCAGGTATGTATTAAAGGGAGAACATGCATTGTTTTGAAGTGGGTTTGTACCAGGTACTGCTCCTTAGTCTGTGTAATGCTGGCCACGCTCCCAGTTTGGGAAAGGTTGTTAAATTAGTTTTTTTTTAATTAGTTTTAAACGGCAAATGAGCAAAGCAATATACAGCTGTGGACGTGGGCAGAAGAAAGACATATTTTAGCCAACTACAACAAATCAATATCACTTTAAATTGCTATATTTAGAATATTTTTCTGGGAACTCAACTCGAAGAGAGATTATGGAAAAGTTCCAGTTCAGGTCCTCGTTAAAAAGGGCTGTCTGACAAAAACGAAGATGTAAAGGTTTTTTTAATACAGCATACAGATAAACGGTTATTAACTTTTCAGCTGGGTCTTTCAGGTTTCTGAACTAAGTCGTGCTGCTCACCTTGTCCAAAGGGTTACATTGGTCGGACTCTCCAAACTGGGGCCGTGCAGGTGTAGGCCGCTGTAGGTAACGCACTGAATGAGAATAAGCAGCTCACACAAGTATCCCTTGGAGAGTTGTTTATTCTAGCCGTGTCCCAACCTGAAGTGTGTGCGCCATTAGTGGCGTCACGGCTACTTCCGATTTCTTTCAGACTGCACATCCAGGAGCTTATTTAAACATGTTCATTTTTTCATCTTTCTAGCATTGGAAAGCTTTTTTTTTTTCATCAGAAAAGTACTGAGGAATTGATGACAATACTTCAGCACACTGATGCTTTTAGTGACTGTAAGAGATGTGCCAAAGATATTGTTCATGTGCGCTGTAAACACCACGAACAGTGTTATGACGTGAACTTTAAACGTGCACACATCCAGCTGATCCCTCATCCTGTTCATCCCTCTTGAAAATGTCCGAAAAGGTCAATAAATTAGTTATGTAATACAAAGGCCCAATATGTTCCCCAAAACCATTTATTACTTTCCTGACCTCAACTTGAATTGTAAAACGAATTTCTTTGGCTCTCGCGTCCCTGCTCGTTTCTGTTGATTTGGGTTTTGTTAGTGTTTCTCGGTGGGCCTCTTCCTGTCTTTTATCTTTCTTCTTGTCTTTGTTAATGATGTAGCTTACCATAAAATAACTTCTTTTGTCCCCAAGCAGATGTTAATGGACTGGAGTTACATTATAGACTTCTTCATGGTATTTGTCATCTTGTCAAAAGCTAAAAGACAGGGTCGTGGATTAAATAGGGTTGCGACACATACTTAAATAATCTGCAATTTTAGTCAATTTAGAGCAGCTAAAGTACAGTAGTTGTCTTGACAATCCTTATATTGACTTTATTTAATAATTGTATTATGTAACCACAGCTGCCCTAATTGGATTCTGAATCCCGAGGCTGCTGTGGCCTCCTCACCGTTTGCTTGTCTGAGAAGAGAAGAACTCAACAGTGACCGCAGTACTTGGCATTGTTTCGACAGATTGTTCAACCTGCCAACCCAAAAGGTTTTAGTGGGACCACAGGGGAATCGAACAAGCAGGTCGACATGCTTTATGCACACGGTTGCAGCTGTTATTTGAAGTAGCGTCTGTGGCAGCAAGCAGTTTCACATAAATATGGCCTTACGTCTGCTGCATGGGCCTCTGGGGTGAGATGAGTAACCAGGTTGGTTACAATCAACATGTTACGCAGTATCTACACAAAGTACCAAAGCTCACTCAGCGAGTTGCAGTGTGATGGTTTAAGGATCCATGAGCGTCATGCCAGTTTGTTGTGAAGCCAGCTGCGAGGATTTCTGCCGTCACAAGTCAGATGCTGCGTCTGATGAATGTTTAGTTAGTGGATCTTCTTTGTGTTGATGGTATTGTGTTTTCAGTGTATTTATTTTGGATATACCGAGGGCTCTTGTAGGCTTGCAAGATTTCTCTCTGACACGGTTTCCTAAATTGGCTAGTGGTCACAGTTGGGTGCTTTGCTGTGTTGCATAAACAGTTGGTTTTGCTGCAGTGCTATCACTGCACTCAGTTAGCTGTTTGTTGTTTTTTGGCACAGGACCAAATGACACACCTGTCCCCTTATGGATCAGTGGCAGATCTTAATCGGAAAATTTTCACTGTACAAGTCCATAGAAAAGTCTTGTCTCATAAAAAAATACTTTTAGATGATATGTTTGTATTTTAGATATTACTGATTTTGTGGTATGTAATAGTGATTATTTAACCGAGGTCACACGACACCAGCTTGCCGTATTTTACACACTTCTCAAATGGCCGTCTTTTAAAGTTCTGGTTTGTCCCAGAACTGAATGACTGTCACAGAGCATCATCACACACTACTAGATCCTTCGCTGGGAAGAGTTCCCAATGAGGTCTCCAAACTACATTGTGTGATGAAAAAACACACGTGCGTCGAGGAAAACAGGTTCTTGATTTCACACCTTTTTATTATTCATGCAAACAGCCAACAAACCTAGATGCAAAAATAACTTTGTCTCATGTTAAAACACCAGCACATACGGGAGAGTTCCGGTTGTTACGAGTCAAGCTCGACCAGGTATTCCCTGAACCTGTGCCTTTACTCCCCGAAAAGTCCAGATGTTGAGCATGCTAGACATCTGGAAGGTGTGTATGATGTACCTGCGTGGCCGATGGCTTAATTTTTAAGTTTACACACTGCACCGTTCAAGCACTGATTGGTGAGCACTGAGCCAAAACAGATTTGCCTCTCATCTGTGGCTTTTGTCAAGTAAAGAATAAAGCCTATGCCAGAGGGACGAATGGTTGAAATGACACATGACAGGCGTCCACCTCCGTATGTACAGAAGTTGCTTGCGAAAGCCAAAGATTCTTTTTTTTTTCTTCTTTAATTTTATTCTCTGTGGTTTTTGTTTTACTGCGTCATATTTTATTGTACGAGAGGTTCTTAGTCAGTTGCCAAAGCGACGGCCTCGACCCTTGTAGCAGCAACATTCTGCGCTTTAGAAATAAAAGAGGGCTGTTTTCTTCCCACTTTCTTTCTCATTCCCCGAGTGGTGCTCTGGTTTTGTGTTAGACGTATGTATGTGTGTATGTCTGACAGACCCCCTCTCAGAGACAGCCCAATAGGATGTAACATTTAGAAAGGGCTACTGACTACGTGCTAGAATATCAGGAAGCCCCAGAGTCTGCAACAGAAAATATACAACCTCTAAAAGTGTCACTGGACCCCCCCATGATGAATAGATCTGTGTAGTGTAACTCTACGATGATGTTTTGTACGGTTGTCTTGTGCAAAATGTTCTTTGACTCATCACAAGAGTCAACACTGACACCATAGTTGGCATGGAGTTTGTCCTTTGACCATGGTTAGTATGTGGATGGAAAGGTAGGCACACGAACACTGGGAGGATGTGAAAGCTCTTTGATTGCTACAGGCTGATGGGCTGTTTTCACTTTAAGTGTATTCAGACTGCCATGTGTCCCTCACTCTAGGGAATAGCCCTCATGGATAATGCTCCTGTGTTCACATTGGGGAAAGGTCCCCCGAGGCCGGCCATTCTCCCACAAAAATAAGGGCATGGGATGCAAGATGAAAGGAAAGCTGATGTCACTCTTAAGTGGAGGCAGCTGTTTTAGGGCAGTGCAGCCAAATCTGTAAATAATTTCAAAATAACTTTATTTTGTGGCAAAATCTTATCTACTTACAAAAATGTATCATGACTGTGGAGTTGTACTATTCAACTCCTGCTTGAATACTATTTACATTCTATAGTTCATTGTATTAATTACAAAGGTTAACAATTGAGTTGAGTTTTTCCCCTGTTCAGTTTGAAGATATTTCCCGAGGAGGTTTTCTAATTGGCGATGGGGTGTCTGAACTGTCCTACGGTGCTTTGGGGCTTGAATGTTTCCAGCGACTGCTGTTCCTGGTCAGCTGTCTTTCCTCACGCTCGTTGATCTTCCTCAGTGGCTCTCGTCCGCCGAGAGGGATCTGGTTTGATGTCAAGAAGGTGATGATGAAGCAGCTTTGACGGCTTCGCGTCAAGTAGAGGACCAAATTTGGTAGTGCAGCCCATGAGCGCGATCGCTCACCGGGAACTCGGCGTTCCCACATGTGCATTTGCAGTAATAATTACGGTACGGTTTGAACCATGCAGCGACGTTTGACTTTATCGGTTCCTTAGTTATTGAGTAGAATATACTCTCCTCAGTCTTTGAGTGGTGGGAATGAATAAACAGTTAAAAAAAAAAAAAAAAAGACGACGTCACACTGTTTCTACTTTAACTCCAATGATGTGGAGCGAATTCTCCTTGCTTGAAACTGGAGTTTAAAAAAGAAAAAATGTTTTTCTCCCCCCCCCCTCAATCCAGCTGCACATGTTTGCAAATGATCAAAATAGTTTTCCCATTTTTGGACCCGTGTTTTGTCGGACTCTTCTAACCCCCTTCCTGTTCTCTCGTCTCACCCCCTCCCCTCCTCCATGCGGACGCCCAAGGGTTGGTTTACGCATCTGTCGCCGTTCTACATAGTCCACAGAGAGATCTCCAAGAGCCGCTCGGATATTGTGTGTGTGCGTGCGTGTGTACGTGTGCGCGCGTTCATTTAAAGCTGAAAATAATATAACGGTACCACTTCTCTATCATGCATTTAGAATTTCATTAAAATATCAGCAGTCGATACTGGGTGCTTCTTGGGGACCCTAAGCTGGAACGTAGTAGTAGTAGTAGTACAGATTCCTTCTGAGAACATTCTTGCAGGTTATATTTCTTGGTTTCAGGTAATATATTGCTTGTTTATTTTTAGGGCTTTGAAATGAGAAAAGAAGAATGCCATTTAAAGCATGCATAAAGATAGATATGCATCTGTACGTTGAGCAGGGTCTGCTATTTAAATACTTATTTTTCTCTTCAATCAAAAGCAAGTCCTCAACACTTGCTTTCTGGCCGGATCAGAGCCCGACTGCAAGGGAAATCCTACAGAGTAGTCAAACCGCTTTGATGCCCTTTTAAGCCAAGTTAATAAACGCCAGTGGCTTTAATGTTAATTATCTGTTCTCTGAAGAGGATACGCTTGTTTGGAATTTGGAGTATATTTACATTTGACATTGTTTTTTACTGGGGATTGCTGATCCCTTGTGTTAGTGGAAAGAATGAGCAGCAATCTATTTACGTCCTGTGTAGGAGATGAGTGGAACATTAATACTCTTGTTCCGTCAGCCTCTTTCCAACACATAACTGGAGTTTTGATTATTTTATCACGATTTTATAAGAGCACGAGTTAGGTCAATATAGCATTGATTGTATTTACAAGACTTCTGTCACTGTATGTGCGTGTGGACAGACTTTGTTTGTTCAAAGGGCTTATCTTATCTCTGCAAGTTTTTTTTTTTTTCCTTTTCATGGGAACATTTTTATGTGTCCTTTCACTGTATTTGATCAATCTGAACATTGCTCGTCTACTTTCGTCGCTGGTATTGTGCAAAGTAACCATCAACCTGTTGTCGTGCCATTTACAGATGCTTTTAAATTGTAAAGCGGTGCTTAAGTGTCTCTTGTGCCTTGTCGTTTCTGTCCACAGTCGGTGATAAAGTGCCTGCAGACATCAGGCTTTCCTCCATCAAGTCAACAACGCTAAGGGTAGACCAATCAATCCTCACAGGTAACTCACTTTCTTCCTGTTTGTGTCCCTCTGCCTGGAAACATTAAACATAATTAGATATCTTGAATGTTTTCCTTTTTATAGTTTACAATTATTAAATATATTACCATTTCCAGACCAAGGACATGCAACGTCCTCATTGGACCCAGTTGTCATGGCTGTCGAGTCAATAACAAAACAGAGTGGATATTGATGGATGTATATTAGAGAAAAGGTTTATGGGAATCAAGTCCGTAAGACGCTCTTCTTCCTGTGCTGCCTTAATTGGTAGTAAAATCCACAGGACATTTTAGTGTTTTTTTTTTTCTTTCACCGTTCATGGCTGCAGCACACTTTGATTGCAAACTCTTGTCCGTACACGTATGCCATCAGTGTCACCCGAGAATCACAACTACCACTTTGTTCTCTCCCGTGTAGAGAAGTTCTCACTGCTTCCGTCTCTTGTGTCCCTTGTTTCCGCCTCATGCAGGAGAGTCTGTGTCTGTGATCAAACACACTGACCCTGTGCCTGACCCGCGTGCTGTCAACCAGGACAAGAAGAACATGCTCTTTTCTGTGAGTGACCCACAAGACCTTTTAAGTCTGTTCAATACAGTTCACACTTTTTCTGTGTACTTTGTTCTGCTGGGATCTCCATACCTGTCTTCTTTATTGTTCATCTCGCTTTACATCCATTTCAGTCGTATCACATTCCCTCCATAGCAACAGCCACTTTTTTCAAAATGCATTCATGGACATATCACATGAGGACTGGCCACATGTAGATACTTGCTGCGTCTTAAAGCTTGTCTGTGTCTTTCTCACACATGTGTCGGTATAGTTGTCAAACTAGTTTCAGCCCTCTGCCAAGACGCTTGATGGGTAATGTTTTTGGCTTTTAACTACCCTCCCCCACACCCAACCGCACAGGGCACCAACATTGCAGCTGGTAGGGCTGTTGGTGTGGTCGTGGCCACAGCTGGCAATACCGAGATCGGCAAAATCCGAGATGAGATGGCAGCGACGGAGCAGGAGCGCACCCCCCTGCAGCAGAAGCTGGATGAGTTTGGACAGCAACTATCCAAGGTCATTAATGTTACATTACACACTTTGTGCCCCGGAACTCAATTGAACATCATTTATAACGTTGATTTCTATTTATGGTTTATTGGTTGCTGTCACTACAATATTTACATTTAAACTAATACATATACTTTAAGGTTATTACACTGATCTGCATTGCTGTGTGGATAATTAACATCGGACATTTCAACGATCCCGTCCACGGAGGCTCCTGGATCCGAGGTGCCGTCTACTACTTCAAGATCGCCGTGGCACTGGCAGTTGCTGCTATCCCTGAGGGTAAGCTAGAGAAAGCCTTGACTTAAGTGATGTCACAAAAGATTCCTATGCCGTTATTCTTACTGCACAACAGTGGTTTAGATCAATTTTACTTCATTGGTTTTTCGCAAAACTTGTTGATGTAGGAACAATGAATCCTCACCTCTGTCACCGCTTATCTCCTTTCTTATATGTCTTAATCCTCTTTTTCCTTCCTGTGGTTCTGTTGCTATTTCTCACCAGGTCTGCCTGCTGTCATCACGACTTGCCTAGCTCTAGGAACGCGGCGCATGGCCAAAAAGAATGCCATTGTCCGCAGTCTGCCGTCCGTGGAGACTCTCGGCTGTACATCTGTCATCTGCTCTGACAAGACCGGCACGCTCACCACCAATCAGATGTCCGTGTGCAGGGTAAGAGAAAAAGTGAAGGTGGCAGAGAGCGAACAAAAGCTGGGTTGTGTTTTTATTGTACCCATGCGACTTAAACACCCACCACAATCTACAAGTATAGAGTGATATTGTTAATGACCTGTGTTTTGGAAGGGGGGGACAACCTTCAAAGTCGAGCCCTTGCAAAATCTGAAATCAAGTACAATTTCAAATCGTATGCGATACGTAAAAGTAGAGAGAGCTGAGCACATTTTTCTTTAGCACTAAGCACTGCTAAAATATACAGCATGAGGACTTCATGAACTATTCTGTTTTACGTTGTTTCCCTCCCCATCTTTCTTTGTGCTATTCCACTTGCTGGTCGTCTGCTTCCCTCCTCCTTCCTTCCCTCCTCCTTCCACTCTCCTCCCTCTTTTTTGTTTTGATCAGTATGCAGTAGTTAGACATTTGCAGCAGAACCATCCGTAGAGTTGCATAACTGACCTTGTGTTGAAAGACACCCCCCTCCCTCGTTTATTACCTCTTCTCAGTCTCAACCTGCACAATTTGCAAGTTGATTTTATGTTTAGCAATTTTTTTGAAAAGCCAAGAATGCTATTCCTGGCTATTTAAAAGGCACTGACTGTGCTTGACTCATCCAAACCTCCTGTGTCCAAACAGCGCACAGTAAGCGCTGAGTGACTGAATGTTTTCTCTCTTAATTAAATTCCTTACCTGCTCTGTGTTAGGTCGAGGACTGCCTCTGAGATTCCTGCTTTCTTCTTCTGACTGACGCCTTACATTTACATTTGAATCGGACGTTTCTATCTTCATTTTGGACCTGTTCTTCTCAATGTTCGGGCAAATGCAGTGCCTTGTGTGACTGGTGAATGCATGACCATGTCGTCCACGCTTTGAATGGTGTTTGAATGGTGTTTGACCCTTATTTGCTTTTTTCTGATTTGACCTCCTTTGCTGATAGCAAAATCTCTTTTTTGTCTGTTTTTAAAAATGCTTTGATCAGAAACAAAATATGCACATATTACTTTCATTCTGAGTAATGAAATTATTATTAATTTTCTGAACAAAAGAGTCTCCTTAACCACTGGTTTTGGATACTCAAGGTCAAACTATTTCCCATCTATAAACCGTTTCCATGCCGTGTGACTGCACAGAGAGGAATACTATGTCTATGATGGAATATGTCTGCCTTCCTGTAAGATGACATTTGTGGCCCCTTCCCACCATAGCACTGTGTCTGCTATATGTCGGCATTACATTACATTACATTATTACTATACTCAATCAGACTCATGATGTGATGGTGTCTTTCCCATCAACAGTAGTCCTCTGCCACCTGCTGGATGCAGCGTTCATCACAATCGGTGTATTTTTCTGTCCATCTTTAATTTTTGGCATTTAGACCAAAATATACAGTGGAATGGATGGAATATTGTTGAAGCTCATTTTATCGACCGGTCATGCGTGAGTGAAGTGCTAATGAGATGTCTCTACAATGTTTGTGTTTCTAGATGTTTATCATTGATCAGGCAGAGGGCAATCATTGTTCATTAAAGGACTTCACTATCACCGGCTCCACATATGCCCCAGATGGAGAAGTGTGAGTATTGCATCTCCCGTTCCTGTGCTGTACAATATGAAAAAGATGCATGAATAATTGCAGTACAAAGCTACTTTATAACATTTTTGCTTTGGTTTATTCCATGTGGAATAAATCACCTTTTGTTTTTGTTTTTTTTGTTTTTTTTAATGAAAACTAAACCGTTGGCTCAGTGGTTGCTTACTGTTTACATTTTTTTCTTCAGGTTCCATCAAGGCAAGCCAGTGAAATGTTCCCAGTACGACGCTTTGGTGGAGCTGGCCTCTATCTGTGCTCTCTGTAATGATTCCTCATTAGACTTTAACGAGGTCGGTATTGAATCTTTTTCTATGTTACTCCGACATTATCCTTGAGTGCCCATGCAGCGCTGTTGATGATTGCTTACATGGTTGACTGACTTTCTGCTTCTGTGTTCAGACGAAAGGTGTGTTCGAGAAGGTGGGTGAAGCCACAGAGACGGCTCTCACATGCCTGGTGGAGAAGATGAACGTGTTTGATACGGATGTTAAAGGCCTGTCCAAGATTGAAAGAGCCAACGCCTGTAATTCAGTATGTAGCCCTCTAGTCTTCAAAGTCAATTCCTTGTGCAAGAAATTATATTTACTATTTGCATCAAATATGATAAAACAAACCAAACTGCGATTGCATTTTAATCTAATCTTTAGGTGATCAAGCAGCTGATGAAGAAAGAGTTTACTTTGGAATTTTCCAGAGACAGGAAGTCCATGTCTGTGTACTGCACCGCTAACAAGGCCCGGTCCTCAGTTGGCAAGATGTTCGTTAAGGTACGAAGTTGAAATATTATGGATCACATTTGGATTTGAATCGTCCAAGATTCTTGAGCCCGGCGGAGACTTTGCTCTGTATTCTCACTCCTGTCAATGCCTTCCCATAGGGTGCCCCGGAGGGAGTGATTGACAGGTGCACACACGTCCGTCTAGGCAGTACCAAGGTTCCCATGACCCCTGGCATCAAGGAGAAACTAATGTCGGTGATCAGGGAATATGGAACTGGCAGGGACACGCTGCGCTGTCTGGCTCTCGCCACCCGAGACCACCGCATGGTCAAAGAGGAGCTGAAGTTGGAGGACAGCGCCCGCTTTGTTGAATATGAGGTGACAGCGTGGACTGATTAATACAGTGCAGTGCTCCACTTTGAGGTTTTGTGTCACTATTAGTGTCTTGGTTCCTTTTCAGGTTGGGACGTTATTGGTTGTCAGCGTCTGTATAAGTGGAGGAAAAGCTAAATGATAACCGCGTTGCATCGTTTTTTTCTTTCATCATCCAGACTGATCTGACATTTGTTGGCTGTGTGGGCATGCTGGATCCTCCCAGGGCAGAGGTGGCGGCCTCTATTAGACTCTGCCGCCTTGCAGGCATCAGAGTAATCATGATCACTGGAGACAACAAAGGTACGTCGAATCACATCTATTTAGAGATAACATTTGACTCTCTCAAATCATTTTTTTTAAAACGCTGATTCTGATGTGCAAGAGAACATTTGACTGCTGCACACACACGTAATATGATCTTCCAGAGTTCTGCAAACTTGCCGTAAGATGTCATTGTGCTCTTTCGTATCACAGGAACGGCTGTGGCTATCTGCAGACGTATTGGGATTTTCGGAGAGAATGACGATGTTTCCAGCATGGCGTTCACGGGCCGAGAGTTTGATGATCTGTCGCCCGCTGCACAAAGAGACGCTGTGGTCAAGGCCCGCTGCTATGCCCGCGTTGAGCCTTCGCATAAATCCAAGATCATAGAGTACCTGCAGTCCTATGATGAGATTACAGCAATGGTAAGTAGAACGTATCAAAACTGACTTTTGTTTCGCACTAAGCATGTTTCTATTTATGATCCATGAGGGCTATATGAACTATTATCTACTTACCAATCAGACTGGTGACGGCGTAAACGACGCCCCTGCTCTGAAGAAGGCTGAAATCGGCATTGCCATGGGCTCGGGCACAGCTGTGGCCAAGAGTGCCTCGGAGATGGTGCTGGCCGACGACAACTTTTCCACCATTGTTGCTGCAGTCGAGGAGGGCAGAGCCATTTATAATAACATGAAACAGTTCATCAGATACCTTATCTCCTCCAATGTGGGCGAAGTTGTCTGGTAGGGAGAACCGCCTTTTTATATAACAGTGTTATACCGTAACATCCCACAGTGTCTTTAACTCTTTGATAATCGTTTTTGCTTTTGCGTGTAGCATCTTCCTGACTGCGGCTCTAGGGTTCCCCGAAGCCCTCATCCCCGTCCAGCTGCTCTGGGTTAACCTGGTGACAGACGGTTTGCCGGCCACCGCTTTAGGCTTCAACCCACCGGACCTGGACATCATGAGCAAGCCGCCGCGCAACGCCCGCGAGCCCCTCATCTCCGGGTGGCTCTTCTTCAGATACCTAGCCATCGGATGTAAGTGGCTGGGGTTCGTGTAGCGTTTCCCGTCAGCATCTATCCACTGCATTTGGGTGTAAATGATATCTTTGCTGCTTCATCACCAGGTTACGTTGGTGCTGCCACTGTTGGTGCTGCTTCCTGGTGGTTTGTTGCTGCTGAGGATGGTCCGAGGATCACATTCTACCAGCTGGTATGAATTAAGATAACTACTATCCCGTTGAAGATGTTTCTTTCAACACAGACTTACTTTATTGAATCTGACGTCTGCTTAAATGTTTTTCTTTTTTCTTCCTTCCACTGCTCACAGAGCCACTTCCTGCAGTGCGGCCCGGAGAACCCAGACTTTGCGGATCTGGACTGCAAGGTGTTTGAGTCCCCTTACCCCATGACCATGGCCTTGTCTGTGCTGGTCACCATTGAGATGTGCAATGCCCTAAACAGGTTAGTTTGAGAAAAGCACCTGCCCAACTATGATTACCACTCACTGATAATGCTCAATGTGACCAATTTAATTCATTTTAATGTTAACATTTTTCATTGTTTTCTGCAAGGCTCGCTGTTGTGTTACTAGTCTTTGTCAATGCCCGTGCTACAACATCCTGTATTTTCTATCCATTTCTACTTTCATCACAGACCCTATGTTTTATATGGCTAAATAAACGTGCATTTTAACAAAGCAATCCATTTGTCTACTTTGCTCAGCGTGTCTGAGAACCAGTCCCTGCTGAGGATGCCTCCCTGGGAGAACGTGTGGCTGCTGGGAGCGATCTGCCTCTCCATGTCCCTTCACTTCCTGATCCTCTATGTGGAGCCACTCCCAGTGAGACCCCTTTCTTTGAGTTTGAAAAAAAGTTCACGATGATGCGATGATAGTGTTTCACTATCTGCCCGCTCTCCAAAACGAACCGCGTACTTTTGTGTCGCCCACAGATCATCTTCCAGATCACCCCGCTAAATCTGACACAGTGGCTGATGGTGCTCAAGATGTCCCTGCCTGTCATTCTACTAGACGAGATCCTAAAGTTTGCCTCCAGGAACTACTTGGAGCCTGGTAAACAACTGGAGAAGCCCGACGGCAGCAAAGGCTGCCGCCTGTCTGCATGCATGGAGGGCATCTCCTGGCCCTTCGTGGCCGTGTCCCTCCCCCTGGTCCTCTGGATCTACAGCACCGACACTAACATGGCCGACATGTTCTGGTCCTGACTGACTTGAGCACAACCCGCCTCTCCCCCACCACCATCACCTCCCTCTGTCCACTCCTCCTTCCCCCTCTTCCTTTCCTACGTGTGCATAGCTTGCGAGTGTGCGTGGTCGTAGAGTTAGTGTGTGTACTTGTGCGTGCCTACCGTGTGTGCGTGAACAAGAAGGACCAACTTTAACACATGAACAAATTATATGAAATGTCAGCATTGCGAAGTCACCTGTTTTGAGTTGGAATCAAATTATCTTTTTCTTTTTACTGAGTGAGGGTTAGAAGACAATTACTCCTACTTGCAAATATGAAAGGAAACATACTGTTGCCAGGTCTTTTTATTTAATGTTAATATTGCCTTCAAGGTTTATAGTTTGGGGAACATCAGTTGTCGTATGTCACAACACTAACGGCAAATTCTTTTGTTTAGCTTCCCTCTTCATGAACAGATGATTAAGATATCAGAAATCCATTGATCTATACAGAGATTGAATTTTATGCAACTTTATTTCTTATTTTTTTAAATGGGTTCGTCAATTGTTTGACCAGTGGCTTGGATGCACAACCTTCATTTTTTTTCTTCTTATGTTAACCATTGTGTCTTTAGTATAAACTATTTCGGAGAGGAAGTGCTCCGTGTGGCAGACGAGGACAGAGAAGGTTTGGGAGTGAACGTTGGCTCCGCTTACACACAAAAAATATCTAAAAACAAAAGCCGCATGTCCTGTGACCAAGCATGAACTGTATGGTTTCTCATTGCTAATTTAATTTTGATTGTCCCACTGAGTATACATTGACTACATTGATGCTTTGTTTTTTTTACTATAATGATTTGAAAACAAGCCAGTTTTTCTGCACTGGGCAGAGCACAGCTACCTCAATATGATTAAAAAATGTTTTTGCTCATCTCTGGATAGTTTCTGAACGGTCTTGCTGAAGCGTAACATCTGAGGTGTGCCCCTATTTACTTGTGCAGAAAACGAAAACAAAATTTTCCTTTTCTCTAATATTTTCACGGATATATTTTGTTTGTATTGACTTTCATTAACTTTATTTGTGTTTTGCTTTGGAGAAAGAACTAAGCGGGTAGGATGTATGTTCATTACCATCTCCATGTCGTTTGATTCAAAGGAAGGTAATTGTAAAATCCTGAGAAATACCAATGCAAAGCGTACTCGAAATGCATTTGGATTGCAAATAAGAGACCAAAATGTTGTTTTTTTTACTTCCAAAGAAAAATACACTCATAAACCCTTTGAATCAAAAAGCTTTCTGTCTTTTTTAATGATTAAGGCCACTGGCTATGAAGATTACTCTACCCCAATGTTGATTTTCTATGTGCATATAATACTTGAATACAAATCATTTCAGACACACACATGCTTTGGCATCCTCTTCAAAACGTGACGCACAGGAGAGATCTAGTGTTTATATGACTTTAATAGTTGGAGCCGGTCATGTGTCTAAACCGAGTCAACTCTGCTGATCTCAGACCCTTTAAGCTTTTTTGTGTAAAGTAAGAAATCTACAGCATGTTTTTGGGGTAGAAGCCTGGGCCTGTGTGGGTGGGTGTGTGTGTGTGTGGGTGTGTTCCACTTAACCACTGTGTGTTTTTCTTCCTCAATGCCTTCCATCGGCTCCCCTGTCACTAGAGTGAGTATCCATTTGCTTTGTTCAAACTCTACTAATACCAAATCAATTCATTAGAATCTAACGGTAGACTTTTTCCAGAGAACGCTCTAACCATTGAATAGAGAAGCATTTCTGGACATTTCTCACCGAAAGGAGTTGTTTGATGTAATCTTCCCATTTGAAGGAGATATGTTGCATGTTCATGTCCATACAAATATAAAATGATTAGGTGTTGGAAGTCAATCGTGTTTGCTATTGTGAATGTCACTGTGCTGTTCTTTTCACTTGCCACTTGCCTGTAATCCCCCCACCAAAGAACAAATGACTATAAATACACTGCTTTTAGTGTTTTGCACTAACACTTTCCCCTCTCCTCCTTTTTTAGGTTTGCTCTCATAAAAGCTCTACAAATCTTAAAGAGCGGGCTCAGAGGCTGCAGTTGTCTACTGTCCAGCATGTGTGCCCGCTCTTAACGTCACACACCTCAGATACCATGATGACCAGCAGCGAGTGCACCCTTGCACAGACAAAAAGAAAATCGGGGGAAGGCATGTTTCAGCAATGGTAAAGGCCAAATACAAAAGGGTGACATTAAAAGTGGTTGGGTTGGAAATACACTTCCCTTTTGACCGCCTACACACCTTTTAACAGACTTATACCTCTGTGTGCAGATGCTTTATCTATGTGACAATAGTTTTGTGTGCAGGGAAGTTTTCAACACCCTCAACGTTCCTTCTTGCATGAAGATCTTGTTTCTGAGTTCCATGGTAGCTTGTCTGCGTAGAGAATCTTTCATCTTTAACAACTGGGTAGAATGGTCTTAGCTGTACATTAGTGTACAAAACATTCATGCATGCATTCCAGCTGTATGTAGGCTTTGCAATTTGTATTTATAGATTCTAATGTATAAAACTTAAATGACATATAGATGTTTTTAACATGGATATATCATAGATATGTAAATCACTGTTTCTATCGTAACGGTTCGAGTAATTTGCACAGAATTGGACATGGAGAGATGACTCATGCTGAACTTGACTGCTCTATTTGCGTTTTTTTAACTTAAATTTTTCCCCTTTGACAACTGTGGGCTGATCAGTGATCCATTTAGTTTATAATGAAGTTGTCTTCAGCAAAGCGGACACTTTGATTCATTTGTAGTCTTGCTATACAACAGTGTTGTCATTTTTGTCTCTGCATTATTATTATGATTATGTATCTTTATCAACTGCTGTAAAACTGTGATCCAATGTGAGGAGGCCCAATGCCGGACCCCTCAGCAACACCTGATCGAAGAACAATAACATGTAAAATAGATCGTTATTGATGACTAATAATGGTTGTACATGCATAACTGATTTTTGGTTTCAGGTAAATAAAAAAACATAGTATTTAAATTCTGTCCCTTTGCATTGTTGCGTAGTGAATGTTCTGATTAATACACAAACACTTGTTTTAATAATTTAGGAAAGTTCTACACTTGGAATATGTTCTTTTGTTCTGTGTAACTATGGTATCAAAGTAGTGAAACCAGTGTTACTGCTGAACTAGTAAGAGTATTACCCCACTAGGTGGCGTCGCTGGGTTAAAGATATCCCTAAAGTCACAGCACTCCACCTGCATGGCAGGTAAAGCCGTTAGCTGTTCCAGAAGGTGTAGGATCATATCCTGAAAACATTATTTTTATTAAATGGCAATTAACCGCTATTAAAGAGGAATATTACGGTAAATGGCAGCATGAGTGTGAGACACCACAAACCAGCAATCACGCAGTAAAATAAAAAAAAGCAACTGCGCCACGTCTATCGGTGCTCATGAAAAAACACGCGTTTCTCCTCTTTTCTAATACACAACAGACCGTTTCACATCCTGTGCAGACGCGCATCTGGACCCACGCGGGGTGAAGGGAGGACCTGCGCTGTCGCTTTAAATCTGGCCCCTCCCACTCCTGCAGCCCCCCCAGTGCTGCTGGCCTGAGATGGGAGCGCACACAGCGGCACCATCACGGCCGAAGAAACGGGATAAACCGGGAGAAGAAGCGAACAAATACAACACCGCATAGGCACGGTTGGCAGCGGGAGGAGGAGAAGGAGGTATAACGTACATTTAAAAAAATGGGGTTAACGGAACATTTGATTTGCTTCAACCGGATCACACCGCTTGATCGCGTTCTCTGAGAAACTCCGATGTGGTGGTCGCTCGCGTTTTGCGCTTTTTTATCCTTTCTCTTTGAGCGCCGCTGATACAAAGGCGCTCGGTCCGGAGCAGCAGCACCGCATGAACGGACCCGCTTTCACGGACACGCGCGGAATGCTGGACACAGGCAGTGAGTAAAACCCCCTCAGCGGGATTAAAAACACTTTCTCATTCTTCTTCTAGACACTATTGTCACCCCCCCTGCGCGAGGATAGACGATGTCATTGTGTCAAGGCTGAGATTTTGGAAGAATTAAAAAAAAAAAAAAAACCCTTCCTTTTTGAAAGTGTCCTTTTCTGGAATAATGCACGAAGGAAAGCTGCATGAGAGCGCCGCTTCTTATTCCCTCTCACCCCGCACACGTCCCCAGCGGTCCCTCTGCCCGACCGGCCGGTTCCTCTGGTTCAGAATGGGATGCGTCGTCGTATCTGCGCAGCGCACGACGAGCGTCAGCGCTCGCGCACTGTGTCTCTGAGCGGCTCACCTGAAGGCCCGTGTCCAAACGCTGTCCCTGCTCTCTGGCCGCAGGTCAGGCCATTGTTGTCGACAACCGGACCCTCGAAGGACAAAACGCTGCGCCCTTGGATTCATTCACCCTGTGGTGTGTGTGTGTCTTTGTGTGCACGTGTGTGTGTGTGAGCCGGTTGCAGAAATAAATTAGACACAGTATGGTGGAGCCGGTGGGATTTACCGAGGCGTGGAAAGCTCAATTCCCGGAGTCCGACCCCCCCAGAATGGAGCTGCGATCGGTCGGAGGCATCGAGCAGGAGCTGGAGAAGTGCAAAGCTTCCATCCGGCGCCTGGAGCAGGAGGTGAACAAGGAGCGCTTCCGCATGATCTACCTGCAGACCCTCCTGGCCAAGGAGAGGAAGAGCTATGACAAGCAGCGGTGGGGCTTCAGGAGGACGCCGCTGAACGAGGGCATGGATCCCGCTGCCACGCAGGGCGCCGAGTGCCAGTCCCAGCAGCCGCACATGCAGGAGACCGGCGGAGTTGGAGTAGGAGTAGTAGGCGGAGTGTATGGCGGCAGTATGGAGAGGAGCCGTTATCAGCCTCTTGGAGACGGGGCCGGGAGGTCCAAACCCAGGCCCCCGCCGGCCAGGAAGTCAGCCTCCCACGGGGACGGACTGGAGTCGGCCTTCGAGGTGCCCCAGCAGGCCGAGTCGACGTCTTGCGACAACCTGGATGGCCTCTCGCCGTCCAAGCAGAAAGGCGGCATCTCTGTCTCCCCCCGCAGACTCAATGTTCCGCCCACGGAGAAGGACCTGCCCTCCGACCCCAAGGACAAGCTGGGCATGGGCCTTGGCGTGGCGGCCCTTCGGTCCAACTTTGAAAGGATCAAACGGGCTAACTCTCATTCTGTGGGTGATATTGCAAAGGGCCAGGAGAAGCAGCAGCAGCAGCTACCGCCGCCACCGCCGCCGTTCTACTCTAACATGGAATTCCACCACGAGAGGGGTCTGGTCAGGGTCAACGACCGTGACGTTTCTGACAAGATCAGCACCCTGGGCACCCAGGCCATGCAGATGGAGCGAAAGAGATCCCTCCACTCTCTCCCAGGTAACCTGGCAACGGCGGCAGGAGAGCTCCGCGCCAGGCCAGTGTACAGAGGCCGTTCTACTGAGAGCACCTGCGGCTATGACGCCGAGTACGAAGACGGGGAACCCAACCAGCGGAACGCAGGGCGCGCCAACGGCGGCAAACCTCCGCCTCCTCCATGGCAGCCCTCGGAGTTCCAGGCCTACTCCAGCGTCTATGTCGGCGGGGTGATGATGGGCGAAGGTGGCGTTGGAGACGGAAGAGTCGGCGGTGGGAGTGGTGGCGGAGTCACAATGAGAGACCTCGGAGGAGCTGACGACCACCTCCTGACCTGGCCACGCCGTTCCTACTCCCCCGGGAGCTTTGAGGATGTCGGTGGAGGCGGTGGCTACACGCCGGACTGCAGCTCCAACGAGAACCTGACGTCTAGCGAGGAGGACTTCTCCTCGGGACAGTCCAGCCACGTCTCGCCCAGTCCCACCACGGCCTTCCGCCGGCCCTTTAGAGAGAAGAGCCGCTCGCCGTCCCAAAACTCCCAGAACTCCCAGCACTCCTTCGACAGCAGCAGCCCTCCGACGCCTCAGTCCCAGAAGCGTCAGCACCGGCAGCAGGGAGGCCACGTGGTCATGTCTGAAGCCACTATTGTGAGCGTTCGCAAGACCGGTCAAATCTGGCCGCCTGGTGCCCATCATGACCTCGTGCCTCATGGTAGAACGTCCCATGACAACAGTTTCCATGGGGACCACCTAGGTGAGTGGCGGCCGCTGTATCTAATCGTTTGTTGTGATGGAAAGCAGGTGGGCTGGACCCCAGAGGGAAAGTGCGTATGTCTGGATTTGTGTGGAGGAATGAAAAACTGAATGGCTCGAATGAATGTAATTTAGTCCTGTTTGGCACCAGTTCTTTCATATTTTTTAGCCTCCTCTAAACGCCGTACGGCCTTTTACTCTCCCAGCCACAAAGCAGCCAAAACGATGACGTGATTGATAGTGTGTGCGCACGAGTGTGTGTGTGTGTGCGCCCTTTGGACAGCCCTGCGTGGGAGATGAAAGATCCTCCTCTGCTTGTTCCTGGAATGTCAGCCGGTTGGGTGAACAATAAATGCGGTCAGTCTGGGTTGAAATCTCGCTTCTCTCAGACGACTCCGAACGTGAAATTAAATTCGCAGGTGTCCGTCTGCTTCTCTGTTTCTGTCTGAAACGCGATGGAGTGGAGGACGATTCTCCAAGCCGAAACCTTTTATCGCAGAGCAGGACAAAAGAAATCGACTCTCCAAGCAATTATGTACCGTATCCCTAACTCCTTAGTCGCTAAGCCATGGCAACTGTAATACTTTTTCTTTTTAAAGCAGATAGCTATGCAGCCTGGAGCAAAACTTGGCAGTTGAGAACCCGACAAAAGTGCACGGTCTCTCAAAGAATAATTTCTACAGTTTCCATCGCAAACCAAACACGGCTCCGGCAGTTCAAATATTTGACATGATTTCTAGTCGCTGAGCGTTGTTTACCAAGGTGCGGTGAGCTGCAGTCGAGCACAATTTCCTGTTTTTTTTTCATCTATTTATTTTTTTAGGGTGCACTGTATTGTAACAGATTTGGTACTGGCGCCCCGTTGGACCAGAAAGGCGTCATGGCGCTCCATCCGGTGCCTGGACAGTCCAGGGGAGAAGAGGTTGTCAGATAGATATAGTGAAAAGGAGAGAAACGGACATGAAAATGAGAAGACTGAAAGAAAAAGCGAGGGGGGGGGGGGGAAGTCAGGATGCCGGCTGCACCTGTACAGCAAAGACTTTGGTTTAAGTTCAATAAAAGGCAAAATAATCCAATGATTGTGAGATTCAGTACCACAGACGTTGCTGTCATCTCCCCTGGGGCGTTACACTCTGAAACCCGATGCCCCTCTTTGCCTAAATATCCTGAACAGAAAACGGGTCTCAGTGCATCTATAATTCATTCATTTGAATGGAACCACCGACACACTCGTCCCTGGTGGAATCAACCAAAATGGTTTTTTTTTCAGACGGGACCCAACCATGAAGCCACAGCGCCAGATAAACCGCTTCACGCCGAAAGGGAAACGACCTCTTTTCCTTTTTGATGACGAGTAACGGGCAAAACGGCGTTATCACTTGGGTACGTTGGCTGGTGGCTCTGGCAGCTTTTCGCATTGGGTGGATAGCGAGTCCCCGGCAAATGGCCGGCTAATTCTCCCAGCTGCTGCGTTTCAGGATTATCGCCGCGCTGTCTGCTCTCTTTGTTTCAGCATCTCGGCCCGCGACAGTGAGCCCTGCGGGGAGTTAGTTAGGCGAGCCGGAAGAGCGGGGGTCAGAGATTGAGAGGAGAGGAAGAGGGTGGGGGGGGGGGGGGGTGCGTTTAGTGGGATAATCTGGAATTTGAACATAAGAAGTGAAAACGTTGGCTAGACGCCCCGCAGAGTGGTTTTGTTTCCTAGCCGGGCTTTAAGCCGAGGGCAGACAACAAGCGTGACGTCGAAAAGGGAAGGTGATGTTCTAAAGATGCACATTGAGTGTGAGTGTTTTCAGTGGGTGGCGTGATGATGAGGATGATAATGAAGAGCGGGACGGTATTGTGAGGAAGACTCGAGGGAGGCAGAGTGCAAGGCGGAGCTGTCGTTTCTCGCTTCATTGGTCAGGGATGCGGGGGCCGCACACAGGCACAGATGGGAAGAACTCTCCCGTTGCGTAACAGAAACACACACACACACACACACACACGTTTACTCATACACCTTCGGGCTGCTTTGCCTTCGGCCATAGGTGTGTTTTTCTGACCGGGTCCAGAGACGGGAGGATGTTTCCTGCCAGAGGTTGAGTGGGTTCGGGAGTGTCATTCAGTGGGAATGCTGAGATGCGCGGCAAGTTATAAGCAAGACTTGTGGGAGAAAAGAAAAATAGCGAAACACGTTTGGAGGCACAGCTGCCAACCTTTCCCTTCTTTAAGCAGAACCAACATGAACTAGGTTGACTACTGACGCATCTCGATCACGTTCCTCAATACTTCACCAGAAGGTGAACATGAAAAACCAACCACGCAGTCCAAACAGTTCTCACTCACTCACGCACACACAGGACTGCAGTTGAAGGTGAAACAAAGAACTGATTTGTGAAGTGGCGGATGAAGATCCGACCCCCCCCCCCCCCCCCCCCCCCCCCCCACGTAATACCAGCTGAACATTTGAGTTGAGTTGAGTTCATTGAAGAAAAGGAGCTTTCACTACCTTCACCCATGAATTGGGTGGAGACCAAATAGGATTTTTTTTACTATGTAAGCTGTTTCCATTGATTCGTTTGAAGGGAAATATGCCTCTCAACCAGGGAATACCTGTGGGTTTGTGTCTCTGAGGGCGGGGGACGCCAAAGCAGGACAAACCTGAAAAAAAGCCTCAATGGTGGTATTGTCCACAACCTCCACCCTGCCTCCGCTGGGCCCTGGGCTACATTTTATGATCTCCAGCACTCTGTTCAACCTCTCGGGTCTCACTGGTGGTTAAATCACTACATTTTACCTGACTTTATCACGTTGCACAAAAAACTGACCATAAAGGCTATGGTGGATTAGTATATATTTGGATATTTAACACAAACTCTTAAACAGATTCCCTCAAAATTGATCAGTGAACCGTATAAAGGTTACTACATTTACAAAGGAACTGTAGGTGCAGTGATTACAGGTCTAAAACGCTTTGTTGGAGCCTACACCACCTATGAGCAGCAAAATATTAAGCTCAATCTCACTGGGGAATAACTTTGTGTATTTCAGCATTTGTTGGAGAGCAGAAAGAGGGGCTTGTTGTTCCCGGGGGACTTTTAGCAGATCGAATCCGATGATGACATTGAGCCGCTTTGTGTGTGTGTGTGTGTGGTACTGGATTTCTTTCAAAATCCACTTCTTGCTTGACATTCACTCACGCTTATTTGCCTGGATGTCAGAGTTGAGCTTGTTGCTCGCCTGCCTTTTGGTCTGCCTCCACAAAACAAGCCCTCGATCAGTGGGAATCTCTGAAAGAAAACGATGGGGGAGCCCCGGCCAACCGGAGCCTGCGAGGCATTCTGTCGGCGGTACCTCGGTTCAAGCTCACGCGCTTTACAGTAGTCTGCCGTGGCACAGTGACCCTCTTTTCACACTAAAGGGGGGGGGGGGGGGTGTAGCTCTTAGAAAGGCTGATTCAGTCCGGGCTGGTGAGAGAGCTTGGCAGTGAAAGCCTCTGTGACCTCAGCCGGCACACAGGAGCTGCAGGCTTACAGTCAGACCCCGAGTGTTGGGAAGGAGAAGAGAGAGAAGCACAGGAGGAGGTGAAGAGGTTGGAGGGAGGGGTTGAAGCAGATCCGCCTTGCTTGCCAGATGGGTGCCCCGCACAGCCTTTCATTGGACACTCGCAACCTGCTCGGAACAAAGCTGCCGCTTTGTTTCCTTTTGCCGGGATCCGTTATGGAGGATGAAAACCTTTTTTAAAGTCTGTGAACTCATTCAAAGATTTGAGCTGGTTAGTAGTCATACTGCTTTTTACTGACAAGTTTTTTGTTATTTTTATGCAGCATGCTTGATATGACGTCATGCAACAACATTGATTGATATAAAATAAAACAATCGTACCTGGCGGTGCGTCATCGCCACGTTTCTTCAGTCGAAGGTCCAGCATGACGAGCAGGCCGCCCCGCCGCTGCTCCGTTGGCAGTGGAGCAGGAGGGTGGAGCAGCTCCAGCTGCTACCCGCTGACTGTCAAACAGCCGGGCTTGGTTCAGCACTCTGTGTGTGTGTGTGTTTTAAGGATGAAGGGGGGGGTCTATTGTATGTCTACTGTTCATTCGAATGAGGCCCAGATGGAAGCATTCTCGGACATTTACTTAAAACTCTGATTGTAGGGAAGTCGATTGGTTGATCTGAACTCGACGTTCAAAGTCAAAGGTTCATAAAACTCGCAGCCCTCCAAAGAGTAACTGCTCCTCCCGGCTTTTGTTTATTTGTTTATTTCTTCTTTCTTATGCGTGCACTTGTATACTTCCAGTACCAAGCATCCACCCACAGGCCTTTCCTCTGGTGTGCAATAGCTCTTGTAGAAAAAGGGGGGGGAAAAAAACAAACTTGGAAAATCCTTTCCATAAATTCCGGTGACACTTTCGTCCCTCTGTGTAGCTGCTTGGCCCTTTTTGAGCATCGGCCATCATGGCTCTCTGTAACATGCCGCACTTTGTCTCGGTCACTGGGCTTGTCATCTGGAATAGGCCACAGTGCAGAGAAACTGCGCTAGTTAGCGGTGGACGCTTAAAAGCTAAGTGACACTTTTTTTCAGAGTTGGTAGGCAGCAGAAACCTGTCTAGTCATGCAAACATGTAAGCCATAATCTCCCCTCTTCGGTCTGGGAATTAGAAACTGGCTATCACCCAGATTACCCATTTCTCCCGTATCACACGGCTCACCCCACGCTGCTCTCGTCAGCACGCTAATGCATGATGTCCTATATATTACACACAAGATTATCGTCACTCACCACGGGTTACAGAGAAATCAGGGTTGAAAAACACAAGATGAACATGCACAATGGTGATGTTTGCTTTCTCAATTATGATGAAATGTGTGTGGGGGTTTACACGGGTCCTGGCTTCTAGAAAAATGAACATGTATTAAATGGAGCTTTTCTCTCCATCATTTTCCATCCTCTTCTCTCCCTCTTTTTATCGTCTTCTCTCCAGGTCAACCCACTTCCTCCCGCTCCCCTTTTCCTTCCCTTCTTCTGCCCTCCAGCTGCTTCTACTTTCCTTCTGCTTGGAGCCAATTAGAGGTGCATCACCTTTCCATCTTTGTTTCCGCGGGTTTTCCACCCAGCCGGGGGGGGGGAAGCAGGGGGAGATCAAAGGCAAGACCCCCTCCCCCCTTAGTGCAACAGCAAGCAAGCTCTCTCTGTAATTGTCCAATAGGGGTTTTACTGACGAATGCCTCTAAAACAACACAATCGATGCCAAATGTCAGCAGCCGACCCCCTTGTTTACAGAACAGTCCGGACCCCCGACTCTGTTCCCCTGCCCCTCTTTTTCTCTCTCTGTCTTCCTCCGTCTTGTATTTCCGTCTACGCTTCCTTCTGCCGGTTCTTTGGTCAAACGGGCTTCAGCGTCCTCCGTACCAGGATTGCATCTACCCTTTTAGAGAAGAAGTGGGCAGTGTTCACATCCAGTTGGGCTCGATTGCAGGACAGACGAAGTCCTGCCGAAGCCCTTGATGGTTGAAACATGTCCGCATTAGATACTTGGGACCTTTTACTGCCAAGTGTTGGGGCTCCTTTTATGTTGTTGTTGTTGCTTCTCATGTGCTAGAAGCGGCGCAGCGGGAGCTGTCAGCGCACTCCTCCACGGACACAAACAACCCGTGATGTCGTCCCCACACCCGAGCTGAAAGGTCAGAGACGAGGGAGGGCGGCACTTCAGACCCCATCAGCTTTTTTGTAGCTGCAGACGACGAAGAGCTGGGACACCTTCTCCTCTTCCTCTCCGCCCGACAGGACGCACGCACGCACGTATTTACTTGCAGACCCTCTTTCTCAGTGACAGACAAACCGTATTTACGATTGAGCAGACACTTTGCTGGGATCAAATATCTGGTTTTGCAGCACTTGTTAAATCCTAGATTTAGTACAGAATTCACTTTTCAAACCTTGAAAACTGAATTTGAAGAAAATCTAAAAGAAAAAACAATATCCAGACTTGTTCCTTTGGGCCCTTCAACGCTCTGTGTCTCTTTCTGTCTGTGTGTTTCTCTCTCTTGCCCTCGGGCTTTCTGTCATTAGCCTGTTTTTGCACTCGGCAGTCGGATGGGTTTGCTCAATAAATGGCACTTTTTCCAGGCTGCCGGGCTATTAGAAGCGTGTGGGTGTGTGGTTTGGGGGTAAGGGGGGGAGCTAGAGGGAGACAGAGGGAGAGACTTTGCTAAAGAGAGAGAGAGAGCCTGCAGAATGAGGGGGCGACACTATAAAAAGAACCCATTATCAGATAAATGAGCAAAGCGACGGGCTGCACTCGTGTCAGGAGTCAAGACGAAGAAGCACACTGTGAGGACAGGCCAACACAGGCGAAATCACACTTCAGCACATTTAGTTGGGAGGAAATGTGTCCTGCACATAGAAACACGGCTCAATGACATAGATTGTGATTGTGACTGTATTTGTTAAATCTCCTGGACTAAGACCAGGACCAGGGAAAGAGAGACAATGTGTTCGGCATAATCCGACTGAATTGAACCACACAGCTCAAACGACGCATGTTGTTTTGGTTGTTGGTTGTGTTGTATTTGTCCTTGTTGCTTTTTATATCGACCCATGTGTCCAGAAATAAAGTTGAATATAATTTGTAGTTTAGGGATTTCTTGCAAGGCAGTGTCATCATAGTATCAATAAATGCTAATATGATTTTAAAAATATGACTGCGTTATTTATATATAATGTCAACAATAACAACGCTTACACTTTTACAAAGTGGTGAAAATGACATCAGTGGGTAACTGAAGGCGAGTCCTCTCATCGACTGGTGGTGAACTTTACTCCCGTTGAAGGGCGCAGGGCGTGCTCACAGTTTCAGAGTAGATCCTCTAGATGCCGTTTGGAGGACGGGTGTGAAGAAACTCATTGTAGTTGCGGAGGAGCACCATCCCTCCTCCATTTGTGCAATGTCGAGAAACATGACAAACCCGGGGGAAAAAAAGCTAGCAGGTGTGTGGTGAAGTTTGATTGCCTTCACCCTTCTGACTCTGGCTCCTTTCACTGTGTGTTGTCTGTTGAGCCGCTGGTTGCAGAGGGACTGAAGGCGTGGAGGCCCCTGGGGGGGATCAGATTTCATTACAGTGGTCTGCGTCGCTCCCCTTTCCTCCATCCCTTCACTGAATGCCCCTCGGTTACATCCCTCCTTCTGTAATATCTCTTTTATGTCACTTAATCTCCCGTTCTCTATCCCCCTGACCATTAGGCTCGCTGCCTTTTCTCTCTGCCGCTCAGCGCTATTCAGCCTAGAGCACACTGTACAATATAAAGACGGATTTTAAGCGCAATTTGGTCTTGACAACTGATCTTCAGTCAACCTGCCCTTGTCTGCAAAAATATATTTTGCACACGTTATCCATCAAACTGCGTTTGAGATCAACCCGATCGTGATCCGAGCAGGTCAACAGAAACGTAATTGGAAATCTGTCATTGTGTGTGGGATGCATCTTTTGGCAATTTTCAAAAGCCTCTCCCTGGCAGTTGCATTGTACATCTTTGTCTTTCTGTTTTCAGTCCACCGTTAGTCCTCTCTCCACCGCAGCCGAGAGCAGAATGGAAACGACCAATCCGACTATCTGGCTTTTCCAGCTTGACCCCCCCGTAGCTAGATAATTAGGATAATTAACATGAAAAAGCTGTCGAGGCCGGGACACGGCCTAATAACAACCACCCATGGATGGTCTCTCTCCGAGTTATGCAATCTGTCAGCCCTCGACAGAAACCTTGTGCGAATAACCCTGACTGCGAGAGAGAGCGACGCCGCACCGAAGGCGCGTAGCGCTTGCACTCTGCTGATTCGCCCGAGATGGCAAAAGAGGCAAAAACGGGCACTTTAGTTAGTTTAGGTTATTAACACATAAGATGTGAATGGGCATAAAACTACGTTTGACACCGGTGTGTAAAATACCCCAAAACCCCCGTACGCTGTGTTCACTTGACACCGGCTAGATCTCTGTTTAAAAGAACAACCGACGCTGAGTGACAGAGCAGCCTGTGAACGCAAAGTGATTCCTCGTGTGCGGCTTCCTCTGTGGTGTCCACATGGTGTCCACATGGTCACCACATCCTCATGTGCGCTTTGCTCCTTCTTTCTCTCATTCCCTGTCAGCTCTTTGTTCTCTCCGTTGTTCTTATTTATTTATTTTTAATCTTTTTTTTTTTGCTCCAGTTTCTACAAGTCTTCATGTGTCACTGTCACTGCAGATCCCTCTCATGTGGCCCACTTTGTGGACCTATAAATGGCAGAGCGTGCTCAGGGCCAAGCGCTTATGATTGGCTCGGAGTGACAACTCAAGAAGTATTTCCTCTCTCACATCTGTGAGGAGACCAGTACAGTAGCCCTCCTAGCTGAAACCATGCCATGCGCGCGTGTGTGTGTGTGTGTGTGTGTTATCCAACAGTGTAAAGCCAGAGGAATTTTAAACCCCAACATGAATAAACAAAAATGTGAAGTACAGATCTTTTTTTAAGGAAAGTTCCTCATCTCATACACAAAGGGCTCGCTTGCTGGCGTGCATCCATTATTGATGCAGCAGCCCACTTGTTGCAAAACTATAAAGTGTCATGACGCAGGGTGTCATATTCTTCACCCCAACCCCCTCTCACACAAAGGACGGTGCACCCACAGACGTACTCATGTCTGCACTACGACACTTTAATCTCACCGGTGAACGGAGACGTCGGGAGTAGCCATGAAATTCTCTGTCTATAAGGATGTCTGTAATTCTCTTGTTGTTGTTTTTTGTCTGACCAACAGTCCAGAAGCCTGAGATTTTGGACTTACGGGTCAGCCATGGAAAAGACAAGGAGCAAATCCTTACATCTAAGAATACAACATTGAGCATGCAGGTTAAGATGTACAGAAACCAAACCAATTGTATTAATACAATTTACTATTGACTGACTAATATTTGCAGCTGTAAAACAAGTTAACCTCAAATACTGATGAAATTTCTACTTGCGAGCTTTGGTGTTGATATGATAAATACTATGTGTGTTTTTAAATACAAAGCTATTTACCAAAGCTCAGAGAACAATTAGAAAAAAGTGAAATCATAAAGTCTGATTGTACTTCCAAAGAAGCTGCGCAGTCCCTTGTTGGATGTCCCCAGTGGGACGTGAAAGACGATTGACATGGCGTTGGCCCTGACCCCCCCCCCCCGCCCTGCAGTGTATTGGACTTTGGCCCAGAAGACTCTGTGTCTCAAGGATCCCCCGTTGTCACCAGAGAAGCTTTGACACGCACGCAGACAACCTCACACCCGGTGCCATTTACTCCAGAGACACACACACTTCCTCCTTTTAGGCCTCGTCATGTGATCTTCACAAGGAAGGGTCGCCTAGTAGCACGAAGACACTTTTCCCTCGGTGGGAAAGCGGCGTTTCTTTGAAAGCTTCTGCACCTGGTTACCGGCCACAGAGGGATGCCACTCCCTGCTGTGGACGCTTAATGGTGATGTGTGTGTGTTCTTGTAATTGTGTGGTTGTGACGGATCGCCTTGAGTGCGACCTCGCATTGAAAACAATGCGCGATCCATACGAGGCCCCCACAGTCTCTGCTCTCCGGGCCGGAGCAAAGTGGAATAATTGTATTAGTGTCGTACCACGCTGAGAGATATTCATAACTCTTATCGATTGCTTGAGTGAGGGCTCCCATCAGAAGACCTCTATAAATCTTTCAGTGAAACATGGCCGCGCCCTTTTCTGTGTGAGATGACCACGCGCCCCAACCTGTGGGAGTCATGTGCCTAGCTTTCACCTCGCTGGAGTCTTGTCTTCACGCTTCACTTTGTCTTTACTCACAACCCAGTGGGCCGTTTTTCCACACGCTGCGGTGTTTTTGGAGGTTGTGCGTCTAATGAAGCACATCAAATAAAGCATCTACCTGGCCTACTTCTTCTGTCTCTTGAAGATAGACGGGGTTCAGAAAACCAAACCGATGGCTTGACTGTGCGAGAAGACGCACTGCTCCACACACAGTGTTTTACACTGTCCCAACTAGCTGTAAGGAATCGCATTAGCCCGCCAGGGGAGAGACGGCTTCAGTGGAAAAAAAAATACCACAAGAGAATCCGATTCTCCTCTGGCAGACTCATCGTGGCATCACGCTTCAAGGCCTTTGTTCTTTCACTAACAGATGTGTCAGTTTTATGGAAGTGTGTTTGGATGAGAGCTCAAGTGAGATTTTTATATGTGTGTGTTTGTGTGTGTTGGTCCGAAAGCTCAATACAGCTTTGCAAGTAACATTGCTGAATCGAGAGATATGTCTCCCGGTGCTACTCACAGATGAGCCTTGTGACAGATTACTACGGTTAATCACTAAGAGCGCAGATCTAGAATACACTGAAGCTTTCCTCTTATGTCTTTCCAAGAGGTTGGAATTGGCTTAAAGTCACACTTTTTTATATCCTGAATACTGTACATATAGAAATTGTCTTTTATTAAGCATATAGCAATAAATACATTTTTTTATTTTCCATGAAAAGTAAAGGGGGATTACTTTTTCACATCATACAGCCTTGAATGTAAACACAGTGATTTGCATTAGCAGCACAGGACAATAACATCGTGGCTAATGTCGAGGGAAGTATAAGAACGGCTTTGCCCTGTTCCCGGCAGTCTACTGAGCACGTAGAGGTTGGGAGCCTTTTTCCTTGCAAGAAAATAAACGGAGAAAGACATATTTGATTAAAAGCCTTTGTTCTTATTTTATGATTGTCTGTGCAAACTCTTCCATCACAGTAACGTTTACGTTGTTGGCAAACGGGAAGTCTGACGTTTTTACCAGTCGGTGATTCTGACCCCTGCAAGATCAGGTTGTTCTCAAACAAACAAGCTCAGCAAATACAGTGTAAAACGTGTTATTGGGCAGGCGGTGGCAGGTGCACGTCAGGGGAAAGGAACGGTTCTGGTTAGCTTTGATTTACATGTATCGGCATCCAGTCGATCCTGTTTGGCTTGCCGTCAGTCGGCCTGTCAGTCAGTTTGGTAATTGGCAACAGAAAAGGAATATTAGTGAATTAGTGAGTCACATGTGAATTTAAGGAGAGATTATGAGAGAGAAAAAAAAAACGTATGTGCCTCTCCAATGTCATTCAGAGTACACGCACACTAACACACGGACTGAGTCACTGGAAGGAATTGGAAGGATTGCAGTTGGAAGGATGTGAGGGCGAAATGCAAAACAGTCCAGCTCTGTCCCATCCAAAACTAAAGTCGCATATTTCCAGAAATACATTACATCCCTTCTCTGTCAGATGGAGTGTTGATCGTGGTTAATAAATCTCTACCGCCTGTGAGTGTGTCTGTTTGTGTAAAAGACTGCAAGATGATTTGCGAGGAAGAAAAATCTTCACAGGGCGCATGAGATTAAAAAAACCCATCCCAAAGCTTGTGGGATATGTCAGAATATTGCGTTGCTTGTTTCATGCAATGTTAAGGCTTTGTATTTCAGCTGAAATAATACAAAGGACATATATTTTTTGAATTGTAATAGACAATTAAACGTGGACATTTTTGTCTCGCTTTCTGTGCCTCCCGCCTGGATGCTTCTCTGTCCTAATTCTTCTCTTTTTCCCCTCCCTGTCACTGTACTTTAAAATGCACATCTCAGTCGAGGCTCTTATGTAACTGAATTTTTAGGCAATGTAGCTGTTCATTTTTCATGTGCTGTGCTGGCTTATGTCATCTCTCTCCAGCTGAGGAGATTTAAACATGAAACGAAATGCCGCTGATTCTGCCATGAGTCTGCAGGTCTTGAGTCTTACTTTCATTTCTCCCGTCTTATACTTACTGTGAACTTAGCATGAGATGCGTGGACAATAACGAACAATAATGATGTTATGTGTTGTCGTCCTTTTATTTTTCACAGCACTAATGCATAGACACTGTAATTCCATCAAATTTGTGCTCATGCACAAAAATACACATTTATGTTATTACTTAATGTCTAAAGGGTCAAGACACCCACTGAAGTGCTGCAGAAGGTCACTGTAAACACATCAATCCACCAGAGTATTCAATAGCATCCGAAGATAAATTGAATGCATTAGTAGCAATATCCAGGTTAATGGATGTTATCCTATTTAGATTGGATAGATTAGTATTGATAGTGGGCCATTTTCTGTTGCCATTTGAGTCTCAAAGCTTTTTAAAAAAAAAACTGTCGGTAAAAAGCCATTATACCCTTTTTCCTGCACAAAACCAAAACAAAGTGAATTATATTTGCAGTTTGAATGAATCCCAATTAACTGATATGGCAAACAGTTTCACATCCTGCAGATATGTAGCTATTGTCACCATTGGTTAAGTTTCTTTTGAGCTTTAGCTTGGTCTCCAGAAGGTTCTCAACCCTTTAACACAGTTTCTTATAGTTAGCTTGGTTAGCGATTTGGTTTCCTGTAGTTAGCGACAGCAGCTAACTCAGAGGAGTCTTATCTGTCAGTATAATGGGGATAAATCAATTGCAATCATTTGAAGTCAAAATATTTGATGTAAAATAGAAGTTTCTTTGGAAAGCTGTAAGACGTTGACAATGCTTGCTTTTCTTTACTATCTTCGCTGGAGTTGTTGAGACCCTAATCTCCACAGGACAATGTTGCGTGTGTCATGCTGCCAGAGTTATGGCAAAAATACCAGAATTTTCCAGACTTTACCTTGTTAAATTAGTTATGGTTAACCGCAGAGGGAGACATAAATGTTTTAAATCAAAAAGCAGGAATGGTGCTGAAAACACAAAATAGAGGTATGACATCATTCTGGGGATTTAATGCTTTTCATAGAGGTAATGGCTTCTGTCGGGCCAATGCTCACTGTGCATTATTTTGGATATTTTTAACATGCATGTTCATTTACTGGAGGTGGCTGCTCGCGCTTTTAAGTCAGATGTCGGCAGCAATCTCAGACGGAACATCTGACTGTGAGCAAGGGTGGGACATCAAATATAAATGTGTGTTTATACACGTGTGAACATGCGGGTCTTCATCCTCTGTTGCAGGAACGAGAATAAGTCTATTTTTGGTCTGCTCTGGTAATTCTTAAAGGCGTGGAGCATCGACTGTCGAAGGAAAAGAGGGCAAAACTGATTTTTAAATAAACTCTTTGGATGAGTAACAAAGAAAGGGCCCTAAAAGGCTCGCAGTCAGAAGAGCGACCGCCGCAAGAACAAATACTGTGAGGTATTTTCAGACCGGGACACAACATAAGAGTTCATTTAGCTCTGGAGGCAGAGCCTGTTAAAGCATATTGAAGACATGCTATTTGGTGACTCAAACAAAAACAAGCTCGAGTTCTACATGGTTGTTAGAGACACAGTCTGGATAATGCAGGTAGTAATTTGAATCTCTGTCACATCTGTTGGAGGGCATTGGTCAACCTTTTTTATATTCCCTTTGATAGCTTACTCCCTTTTTGAAATGCTGCTGCGCCGACTTTTCTGTTCAAATATTAGCAGTTCAGATAAGGAGCAAATAAATAATAATTACACACATATTCCACACATTTGCAACGATCAAAACAAGTACCAAGATAGTTAAAATGAGTTTAAAAGCAAGTTGACAAAGTACATTTTCAGAGAGTGTGTGTATGTGATACATTTTTTTGCTGATTAATAGCCTGTGAGTCCCCCGTAATATCACTGTAACAGTGATATTGCTTCAACTAGAGACTGAAACACTCTATAAAGGTCACACGCTTCCCAAAGGAAAATCCCAAAACTATCAATGATCAAAACAATATATGGCTGGATTATTGAAAATAATCATAAGCTGCAGGTCCTTTACGAGCAGAAAGATGTAAGGGAGAAAAAAACACAGCTGACACAGATCAGGAGAGAGGTGAAGATGAACTGAAGCACACGCTGCTTTCCCACGCACATCTTTCTCTCCTCATCCCTCCCCCCTTTCTCTCCCATCCCCCCCCCCCCCCCCCCGCACCCGCACAAACACACACACACACCTACAGCCTCACACAGCTATGGGTGACTTGCTCCTGGTGTGTTGGAGTCACCCGTCAACGTAGGTTGAAAAAGTGGGTCACTCAAGGTTTTTGTCCCGTTTTCTTTTTTTTGGGAGCTATTATTTTTTTCTCTCTCACGTGTGACGAGGCCCCTGCGTCCTTTGTCTTGCTGCTCAAAGGATAATGGTTTCCCCTGTCTGCCTCTCTTTCTCTCTCGCTGTCCTTCCTTGACCACCGGTTGACTCCGTACTGCCTCAGGCCCCAACTCCGTGCTCATTTGTCTACTTACTTTAGCGAGTGAGCTGAAGGTGGTGCACTGACGACAACGTGTTGTAAGTGTGTGTGTGTGTGTGTGTGTGTGTGCCCGTCAAACAGCGTGAGGCCGTACAGTTATCTGACAAGCATCATGACTAACGATCCATATTCAACAGTGTACACAGTAGTTTTTAACGGTAAACTTTAATAAGTGTAAAGGAGCATTTTCACTCTTGTATTGCTGCTTACAAACAGGATCTGAAGTAACTTTATTAGTTAATTAATTGCGAGGCACGGTTGACTAGAAAGAGGCTTTCATGTAAAAAACGCATGACTAGATGACGGTACTGGCTGCATTAATGAAATTCTATATACACATACTATGTATAATGCATAACTCCCCCAGATTACACTGGGAAACAAGTGCTTGATGCACCAGTGTCCACAATACCAAAACTTCAGCGCTCTGTGACAAAAGTAGAACTCACAAAACCAAGTATAAATCCTGCTTGTCAATACACTTCCGTCACTACTTTGGGTTAATTGTTTCCATGCACACAGTTGAGCTGGTGCTTCCCTGCACTTGTCCTGACAGCCTGTCTGATGGAGCTTAACTGCACCAGCACACACTTTGTCTTCCAACCTCTCGGGGTCAGACCTCCTCTCACACTGACACATGTAGGTTTTTGTGTTTGTGTTTGGAGGTAGGGTGGGTGCGGGGGGGGGGGGGGGGGGGGGGGGGGGTTGTATCTCATTGATATATCCCAGCAGCAGCTCTGTGCTGTTTCTGCTTAACGTCTGAAAGATAGGTCTTGCAAGTGTCATTTGAGGGTGGCTTCTGTTTGAGGATAAAAGCAACAGACATGCAAGTGTTGAAGAATCGGCGTGTGTAGTTTTTGGTTCACAAACACTCGCCTGCAAACCAACAGCACAATCCTTTAGTCTCTTCTGGTTTAAAATCTTTAAATCATTCTTGTACAGCAGAGACGTGAGACTTTGATATAGTGATTCTGTGTCTGCCTGTCTGCCTGTGTGTATTTCTTTGTGTGAAGTCACAATCACATGGCTACATTTTTCCTACGCTATGTGGGCGCTTCCTGGTGGATGGCTGTTCTGTGATGCATACTTTGAAATTCATCGACAAAATTACCGAACCACAGTCACCGGTTTTTGTCTGGTGAGGGTTTATCTTATTTTCCTCTGAAGAGGTTAACAATCTGGAAGATCCAGCTACAGGAGGGAAGCAGTTGTTAATTCTATTGTCCTCCCAAATCTGTTCCCACAGATGCTTTGTGACAAATTCTTAGACACAGGAATGAAAAGCTGCATTTTTTTTCTTTTTGAGTTTTACTGAAGCTAATGTAGTCTTATTTGGCCTATTCCTGGTTTCTTATGTTTATATTTCTTATGTTTTGGCCATGCGAAATGTGTGTGTTTCCACACACAACAGCACGGCACACATGTTGACCTAACAACTATCTATTTAGCCTTCATCTATTTAGCCTCTTAATGACTACATTGGAGGCATTTAAAAGTTTTTTTACTTTACTACCTTATGTGTTTGCATGTTCCTCTTCAGTATGGAATGTGATTCATGACGTCGAGGCACTGCCCTGGTCACCACCCCGGGAGGCTCATCTCTGTGTGTGTCTGTGTCTGTGTGTGTGTGTGTGTGCATGCAGACAGAACCTAGCTTGAGTCATCATGACTGTCCCGACAGTCTGAATGTGAAGTGACCAGCAGCATACTTGAGGGAAAGCTCATCTGAAGGCAATATGGTTGCTGAATCCAGAAGACAGTTCCCGCATTAACAAACTTAAAGGATCTCAACAAACATGTGATCAAAACGTACTCATGCACACGTGTCATTGTGTGCCTTCCACTCAGGCTGCCGGTGTAAACGGTTATAAGATTCCCACACGGCATGAATTTCTCACGCCCGTACCGGCGTTACGCCATACCAACTGACACGTTGCTCTTCGGCAAGCGGCAGAATTTATTTTTACACGTCATCGCTGAGCGGGAATTGGTCGGAGCTACTTGTCTTACGTGTGTTGAGTCATGGTTCTAACTTTATAACAACAATGAATAACCCACAACAAACACAGGGTAAAACGCCGCGACGCAACAGCTTGTGACACATAAACAGTTTCTCACACTAATAATTATACAAAGAGCCCTACCTTCCTCACATCTTTCTTCCTCTTCCTCTCAGCATCTTTTGGACCCAGTGGGGGTTAGATTAGCGGAGTGAACGGGCCCCCTCGGGGGAATAGTTGCATTTGTGTTTTTGGAAGCTCATGTTCACTTGACTTTTGCTCTCGAGGTCACAGCTCTTATTTCCAGCCTTTTCATTTTAATTGATTTAACTCACCGGGACGTGGCCCAAATGTCCAAGTTGAGCAAAGGTAGAAGCAAAGGAAACCCTAAATGTATACACTTAACTTTGAAACTTTTAAATATATATTTATGAATTTTGTATATTTCTTCATCCGTATATTTATATACATGTTTTTTTCTGTACTTCTAGCCGAGGAGAAGATAAAAATACATTGATGGTGTTGTGTCCTCTTCTCTCCTCCGCACTGCACCGTTCCCCTGTGTGTTTGTGCTTCTTGTTTTGTTTACCTTTGTGCATCCGCCCGTGTTGATGTGTCACTGTTTGCCTCTGTGTCGCGTATGTATTTTTAAATGTGTTTGCATCCCATCCCAGCTTGTTGCTACGAGCGTCACCATCAGCTTGTTTGTCATCCGTGAGGCACTTTCAGCCGCTGTGAGCCGTATCAAAGGGCAAGTTATCTCTTGATTATTTTACTGCAACATATTAGGGATTTCACATTTAAAAAGGTTCAAGGTTTAACCTTTGTGTCAAATTCAAACAATTAAGGGGATTTAAAAAAAGATGGCTAACGTGTTAGCTAGCTTTTTTAAAAGTGACTGGGCAATACGATTTTGATAAGAAAATAATGTTCACACCCGTCACCGGCCTATCAATTAACCTTGTTTTCTTTCCATGTACCAACTATTCATCCAACCGTTTTTGCCTTTGTTCATGCATCCATGGATCAGTCATTTCCCCCTGACGTGTCCTCGCGCTCCATTGCAGCTGAAAACTACATGCGATTGAGCCGAGTCCATCTTTTCTTTAATTAACAGCTGGCTAGTTTTATCAAAGTAGTGTGATGCTGTTGCCCCGGTTGAACAATGACTTTCGTCGTCATTTTCATCAGCGTCCAGTCTTTCCTGTGTATTCACTCAAATACAGCAGACACTCTGTACTTTCTTCTGTCTGTGTAACCCTGCGTGTTCCTGATATACATGGATCAGCGGTGATTCAATAGAAAATCAAGTGTTTACTTTCTCTTAGGAAATGACCATCAAAGACATCAAATTACCTAATACACTTTGTTAAAATGAATGTGGCCTAATACAACAGCCCAGAACGTGGCCTTGTGGAATGTTTTAGTTTTAGTTTGAATCCGACACAGTGGCTGATTTTGTGCGTGTGTGAGCTGAAGCTAAATCACAGGTGTTCACAGAAAGGATCTATAGTTATAGAAGCAGCATTTCTAGTTTGCTGCACCACTTGGCTGTGGCCTACAACACCACGAAAACACATCACATATCTCAAACGCACACACACAAACACGCACACACACAAACACGCATTGATGAAACCAGCTTGATTCATTGTCACACACCCACCTCTCAGGGTTGATGACAAAAATGACTCCTTTGTTCTTCCACTGTAGATCAACATGCTCCATGCGTCTCCTTCTTCCTCCCTTTGAGGGGTCATGTAGAGTTTAATGTCTCTATATGTCTGTGTTGATGAGGAAGACGCCATTTTAAGTTGTCGTTTTGCTGGTTGGAAACATGCACATCTGGCCAAAGTGTATTCACTAGTACTGTTGTTCAGTGTTGATAGACGGCATCCATGTGTCCTTGTGTTGTATTTCCTTCTATATGAGGTCATGTGTGTGTGTGTGTGTGTGTGTGTGTGTGTGTGTGTGTGTGTGGAGCTTCCCTGCCGTGTCCTTGGTAGGTAATAAGCATGTGGGACTGCGGCTCTTGGCACATCTGTCTCATGTTCGAGAAGCTATGCAGTCCTGCTGCTGTGCAACATTAGCACCAGCAGCTGCCCAACCCCCCACCTGCTCTGCCTTCTTAGTCATTTTGTACTGTACTGTACACACACACACACACACACACACACACACACACACACACACCAAATGAGGTTGAGGACGCCCTAACTCCACAGGGATATCTCCCTTTGCCCTGAATGAGTGCAAGGGCTCCCTTTGCTTTCATCATGTTTCCACTTTCTGTGTCATACACTCCTGATTGTTAGCTGGTACTTCCAGGTTCCTGGGCTGTATTGATGGAAATTTAAAGTCCCGCTTTGTTCCACTCACTTCCTTAACTTCGGCATACTTTCTTTCATTAGCCAATCCGAAAGAAAAAAAACAGGTTTACAAAAATATAAATCATTAATATGAATTTAGAGGTTGAATTTCACATGACAAGGAATCAGTAAGCATTGAAAAAAATAATTGAAAAACAATCAAATGTATCTACGACGGCAGTGTGTAACACGTAAATTATAGCTAGCCTTTTATCTTTTATTTTGTAATATCCATCAATCATCTTCCGGTCAAATCCCATTATTCACCATTATTTGTCCTGCCATGCATATTCTTGATCTTGAATTTGCGTCATAAAACGTCCCTTCCGCTCTCTTTTTTTAACCAACACAGAATCAAATAGTGTTGGAGTTGCATCTTATCAAAAAATAGGTGCTTTTGATATGTCTTAGTTAAATCATCTGTTTCCCTTGAGCTAAATGTACAGCTTTTTTTCCCATTGCCTGCAGGAATTGAAGCTCTAAAAGTTGTTGTATGCTCCGCAGCTCTCTCTGAGTAAAATGACACCCGTGGGCGGACGCCCCTGCCTCCCCACGAGCAGTACTACCTTCGCTGCCATGCCCTCCTCTGCGTGGAGCGTCTGGTTACATGAGCAGGCTAACGTTACCCCAGCGAGCCATGTAACTGGCACCTCAAAGTCAGTCATCCCCCCCCGCCCCCCCGCCCTTCAAAAGAGAATAGAGGGATTGAGATGAAAGAGAGAGAGCAGAGCATTGAAACCATTTGTTGACATTTTTCGGATACGAGAGAAGGGCCGAACGCGGTCTCCTCTCCTCTTGAGTGGGATGGAGGTTTGCGGCTTCGAGGGACGGTCATCCGCCCTCTTTGCCATTTTTGTAGTTTCCACAGACAGCATGTGTCCTTGATTTAGGTCAGTAAAAGCTCCTCTCCCAAATCCCTCAAGCAGAGGAACACTCGTAGTGTTTCCTTTCTAAACGCATTCTTTTAACCCAAATGTAATATATCATTCCTCCCACGAGGCGCTACTGGAGAAAGACTCTAATTCACGCTGCCTCCCTCCCCGTCTCTCTGCCAGTAATGCTTCTGAGAGGCTCGTATCTCGTCTAATCTGTTTTTCTCAACACGCAACTGCGTGTTGAAATAGTTCCAATTAATTGAACTTTCAAGCATCTTCTCCGGTTTCTAACCGAATGACACACGGCTGTCTTTGTGGACCGGTAAGTGTTGATGAAAAGCTCAACCTGCAAGTCTTAAGAGAGGTTTGTGCGTCAGAAAAGGCGACAATATCGAAACCATATCTACTCTTTGCATGGCCAAAAGTTACTCCCCCTCTATTGCACATGCTTTGTCTCTTTTCGAATGGCACCATGCATCCACACTCGTATCCTGCAGAGACATTTAACAAATTATAACAACTTATGGTAGTAAAACAAACCAAAATGTAATATATCATTCCTCCCTCGAGGCGCCAGTGAAGAAAGACTCTAATTTGCGCTTCCTCCCTCACGGTCTCTCTCAAAATAGTCCTTGTTTCTTATCTCGTCCAATCTCTGTTTTTCTCTCAATATTTCACTCTGTCGGAGCCCATGTTTAAGGGCTTTACCATTGTGAATGGTAATAATTGGACACCAGTGAGTATATCAACGGTAATAAAATCCACCTGCGTGGGGATTTTGAAAAGGGGGGATATGTCCACCTCGTCGTCCCTAATGGAAATGATGCTTTTGCGTACTTCACGTGCCATGCTTCTCTGTCTAGATTACCCGGGAGTGATGTTTTAGTTATTCCTAAAATGCCCATTTTTCACTTAGATATTAAACTGTGGTTTCAAGAGATGAGGTGCTGGTGGAGGAATTTATCTAGATTTGAAGTAGTAATTAATCTCATGATTGATTATCATGGACTGGTGGATAGTTGATGGTCCGATTGACTGATGGGAACTAATGGGAACCTCAATTTATGGATTTTCCTGCTGTAAAATTGACTGAATTCTTTTCAGGGCTTTATTCCCTGTGGAGTTGTATGTCCGCTTGTGTTCATGTGGAGGTGTACACCGTCACTGGGACGCAGGCTATAACGAGTCGTGTCCTTGCAGAAAAGCCACAGAGGACGGTGCGCCTGTATGCTTTTCTAGAAGGAAGCAGAAAAAGAGCGCACACACATACACAGGTCTACGCACGGCTTCCTGTGTCCCCCTGCCACGTCCTGTTGCCAAGGAAACCGGGCCTGGGCTGACCAGATTCAGTAGATACCTGGGAGGATTTAGGAATGGGGGGGAAAAGAGGCAGAGAGAAGGTGCGTGCTTCGTTCAAATGCCCCTGTTTTACATGTTACTGCTGTAAAGAGACCTCACAAGTGTGCTGGAACCTGTCGAATATCCTGGATCCTTTTATAAAACCGGTGGGTGAAGTCTTTAAATGGATTTTTCCTGTTCCAGGCAGAAGTCGCATTTAGCCGGCTTAGGGTGGGCTGAAGACACATCAGTTATTCAACCCAGCGATGAGGTCTAGCATTGGACCCTGTGTGGACGGGAGTCAAATAGCAAACTGGTTCCTCATGACCAAGTCCCAGATGGGGGGGGGGGCTGTGGTGAGCTGAGCCCATAACCTTGCAGAGACAGCAGCCAGACCAGCCGGAGGAATAGAAATAATTGAAATGACTGTGTAGGCTCTGACTCGTTTTCTTTTTTTTTTTTTCTTCATCCCACTAATTATTCCGTGTCCTCGTTTTGTGAAAACGTGTGTGTGTGTGTGTGTGTGTGTGTGTGTGTGTGTGTGTGTGTGCATGCGTGTACACTGGAACAGAGAGAGGCTGAGAGTCTAGGATTTTCAAAGTGTGAATACGTTCAAGTGAGCTTGATCAGACATTGTGTGGGGGCGAGACATGTAGGTTGTAAGTGTGTGTGCGGGGGGGGGGGGGGCGTTTGGAGCCATTATGGGAATATGTGAGCACTGGGATCAGGTAATTGATGCTGGGATGCTAAAAACTGGCAGACAGTGAGAATGGCCCAGTGCCAGTTTAGAACGGGGGGGAGGTGGAGAAGATTAGAGAAGAATAGAAATATGCTGAAAGAATTCCATGGCAACCATCGTATCGGGAGAGGAAGGAATGATAAGGTTGCCTAAATGACAGTTTACCTTAGAGTGGATGCAATTGTTTTCCCCCCTCCTGTTTTCTATATATCGATAAAGCACAGTAGCATGCTTGTTCTTCAGAGAGCTGCTCAGGTTGTTGTCAAGAAACCGATGATAAGGCAAACAGATGTAGCTTAGATCGATAGTGCATTAGTGGGCTTTTTAATTGGTCCGGGAGCCAAAACACGGGCTCACTGTTTGCACATTTTCTTAATTTGAACCAAAAACAATCACTCACAAGATATTCACTTGGGATACTTGATTCCTTCTGGTTATATCTCCTACGTAGCAAGAATATAAAAGCGTCCTCTGCGTCTTGACATGTCACCTAATCAGAAATGAAATGCTCTTCCTGTTGGCTGTGGTAACCATGGAAACAGTTCCCCTGAAGATTTGCTTTGGCAAACCTTTACGGTCCATTTAGCAAAGTCCTAACGCGTGTCCCCTTGAACAGCTCCGGCACAAAGGAGCAGTTTATTGGCCCGAGGAGCAATGATGCTGCAGCTTGTGTTTGACCAGAGATTAGGCAGATTGGGGCCTTTTGTGCACGTTCTGCTGTGGGCTGATGATAAGCGCCACTGCAGTCCGTAATGTGCTGTGAGTCGTGGGAAAGGGGACAGGGATCAATAAACTGAGTGTAACCAGCCCATCTCACAAATGCAACATGCTGCTTTAATAGGAAAAACATCCGTCTAAAGTACAAGTCAAAATACCATAATATCATGCGGTAATATCATCTCAAATCATCACATTAAATCAGCAGCTTGTGTCACATCATGCATTCAGCATGTCGTTCTGATTGGATGACATATTGCAACATGCTAGTTGCATGGGCTCTATGACGCTAATGGCAGCATATTAGAGGAAGTCTAAAGTTTAGTTGTTGGCATTAAAGGTTTAGTTACTGAGGGTTTGACTTGGTTTCTGAGCAACGGAGGCAACATTAGCTGCGTTACAGGACCCCGGGGCTTGTAGTAATCCTCAGAGATGAGGTAATGGCAGCAACACGCTCTCATTGCAAGTCGCGCTTCTGCATGAGGTGCATACAATGATTGGATGCGGTTTCCAGCAGCGTAGTTGAAAGTCCATATGAGCGCCATTCACACTTTTCCTTATTATTACTATTCTTTGAGTAGGATTTTATTGGCACACTGGAGCAACGGCAGTCTGGTGGTGATACTTTAAACCTTTCTGAAACTCAAAGTGTGAACAACGCTCATGCTTTAGTAGCAGACCTCTCAAAACAAGACGATAAGAGAACGCTGCATTGACTTGGCTTTACAGTTACACAATCACAACGCTTGTGGGAAGGAGCCACTCCCTCCAGCCCAGCTACAGGACTTTTGATGCTAGGTTTCACCTAAACTGGACAGATCCCATGGTCCCGTAACCATAAAACTCTCAACCACGTAAGTGCAGTTAGTAATAGGAAGTGCTCTCGTAGAATTGATTCTACTTGGGAAATAACAAAGCCTTTTAAATACTTGGTTCGTTGTTCCATGGTGAACGCCACCACCAGTGGTGGAGGAAGTACTCAAATCATAAAAGTGGTAATACTAGTGTGCTATAGTAATATTCTATTACAAGTGAAAGCAATTCATTCACATGAACCTCCATATACTGGCATCAAAATCTATTAAAGTATCTAGTAAATGTACTAATTCCACACAAGAACAGAGAAATATAATTATTTATGCGCTAAGTTCATTTATTATTAACCAAAGGAACTAAATACAAGTGGATGGCACACTCACTAGTATTTGTATTAATATAAATACTAATACATTTGTGCGTGTGTGTGGATCAGAAAATGAAGTGTTACAAATTAACTGAAAAGACGTGTCTCTGGTAATTAGACCCCCGCGGAACCTCAGTCTGTCACAAAGATAATTTACCTTCATTTGAGGAATATTGTGGCCTGTCATGGATTGTTGCCCATTCATTCATCTTTGCATGGAGTCTCCAATCAGACTCAAATAGCAGGTTGCGGCAGTGCCCTCATCACTCACGAATGATAGCTTTCCATTGTCACATCGCCTCTGCTGACGTGGTACAACCACACAGGTTTTTTTGTTTTTTTCATGGGTTTCCACATCAGCAGTGGGACTGGATGAATTGAAACAGGCGGAGAACTTGATTGACATTCGTCTCTTCATTCGACTACAGCAAGGCAAAATGAAATGTGGAGGATAGCTTCTCGATGGGAGCTTGAGGGTCAGGTCAGCGGACGGACGAGATTTGAATGCAATGCGTTTTTTAATTAAAGACTCACTGTTTATAAAATTGAGTAGCTGACTTTTGGCTTTGGCTGTATGAAAGCACTTAATCCAGAGGACCCAGCTTCCTTTCCACGTCACGGCGTGGATCACAATACCTCCTCAGCAGCTTGACGCCACTCCGTATCCCTCCATCCAGCATCAATGGTTTCAAGACAAACCAGTATTTCACGGCAGAGGTATGTGTGCTGATAAGGATTGGGGTCCATTCCCTAGCTGGTGAGTGTATTGATTGGAGTAGTGATACTGTTTGTTGATTTGATTTCAGCTCCCCTGCTAGATGGCCACATGAATACACAAACACACACACACACAGTAACAGAAAACCCATGTGACCTTTGTCCTCGCTCCTCCAATGCATTAACCTCTAACCTCCGACCTTTGCTCTGCTCGGGGGCCTCGAGTGTCTCCATCCTCCAGCAACAGACGCATGAAAACACACAACACCTGTGACAGTGTGATCCTATTTTGTTATGCCGGATATTCGTATGTTATCTTTTTAATAGACACACGGCAGCAGCATGGCAAAAAAATGTCCTTTAACCAACTTAAATATTGCACAGATAAAGAAATAGCATTCCCGTCTGTCCCCGTTAGTCCATTTTTATCATTAGAGCATTGACAAGCCACGCATTAATTATGATGAGTGTCTTTCAGATAGCCATGTATGTTTAAGTGTAAATAAATGAATGGGGCAGCTTTTCCGCCCACACTGAAACACACTCGATGGCTGCGGCGCTCATGATGTATTAAAGGGAGTGTCAGAGGGTGGAGGTCTGCCCTTTAAGATTTATCGCTGCGGTGCGATCGCAGAGTGCCTCCTGCATGAGAGCAAAGAGATGCAACAACGGGCAAGACATTCTGGTGAAAGGTAGCATTTAATCAGACATCTAGAGAGAGAAAGATCCCGTTGTGTACTGCAAAGCAAAGTATTGTTTTTACCTTGAGTACAGATACGCATACGAGACCAAACGACAGAGGAGCCGAGCATCTTCCACGTCTTGTCACTCAGTACCGTCTTTGCCTGTTGAAAATGCACAGTGCACGGTTCAGAGTGGAGCTGGTGATTTAACATGCTGTATTATTAATCAGAGTCTCTGCGTGATTTTGCAGCAATTAGAACGCTTATTTCCCCCCATAAAGCTTTGGGGGTCCCCCCGCTAATGAGTCTTAACTGTTGACAGAGAAGACACGACAGGCGCTTGATGAATCAAAGGCTTGTCTGGCACAATGAGGGTAGAGTTGTGTGTGTGTGTGTGTGTGTGTGTGTGTGGTTGAGCACATGTCCACCAAGACAGGAGAGCGCTCTCCTTGGAAGTCTTGTGTGATCAAAGGAGGCGAGGAGGCGAGGATAGGAGACAAGCGGCGGTTACAGGGAAGTAAAACACGCAGCGCTGAGGGAAGCTGACACAACACAAAAAGATACAACATGTGGCTGTGTGTGCGTGTGTGATTGGTTGTGTAATTATCTTTGTGTTCATGTCTGTAGTTCCACTGTAATTATGTTTATTTTTGAGTGTGGGTAATTTTCTTCTGTATACATCTGCCACCTGCCAGGCTGCCTGTCAACCATTGTCTTCTTCTCCCTGTCTCTTTTTTCATCTAATCTTTTTTCTGCTCTATTGCCTGTCTCCCTGTTTGTCTACTCTCCCATATTTATACCCGACTCATACCAGACTTACGACAGTGATGCACAGGAAATGCCTTTAATGCGCCAGACTCATGAAACACAGAATTAGTTATTTCCTTGTATTATCTCATTGGGAATTTGATAACTTTTGGTTTTAGAGAGACCAGACCTTTGAAGATGTCTTCTTGTCTCTGGGAAATTTGAATGTCTATTTTGTACATTATGTTTTGTAGAATGGGAAATATACTGTATATATTCATTTACAGTTAATAGTTAGTTGATTAATGATCATTGTGGCACCGAACATGCATTTTCATACATTTTGTGAGAACTTGCTGATGTTCCTTTGACGATTTGACACAGCAGGACTAGACATACCATCTTTTTTATTAATGTAGCACCTCACGTGCAAATTTTACGTTGTTTTTGCAGTCTTCCTGGTGGCATCACAATGTATCAGAATTCACTCTGTGGTCACAGAGGTCTTCATCGCGCTTACCTAACCCCAAGCCGACCCTTTTTACGTGGGCAGATATCTCTGACAGAGGACGTGGGCAAACTCCTGTCCTGTTGAGTAGTTTAGGACAACACACAGCACCACAAATATTTAAACAAAAAACTCAAAGCAACACTGCACACACACACACACACACACACACACAAATATCCTCATTCCTCTACTCATCTCTCTTCCTCCAGTGGTGTGATTTCAGGCCTTGCCCTTTCCCTTTTCTATCATGTCTGTTTTGCCTCTCATGTCTCCGTCCTGATACAAATGGATGATTGCAGCACTTTGTTTTTAAAGGACAGCGTCAATGACTTGGCCATCCTCCCAGCTCCATAAGTGAAACCGGCTGCTGCTGCTGCTGCTGGGTCGTTTCCGCAGAGATTACCAATGGCAGCAAGATTACCCTCCAGGAAACAAATTGGTGTATTATGATTTCTTAACTTGAGTGATGTTGATAACGCCATGAACCAGAATTCACTGGCAGATAGGCATTGCGTTACTGCAATTGCTGGCATTCATGATATATTGATTGCAATTGGAAAATGAGATTGAGGAAAGTTGTTGCCGGCATCTTAGGGAATGTGCTGCCTTGGTCCAATGAAAAGAGCGGATACCAACACAAATTCATTAAACAGCTTCCAGGGACACATTACCCTGCATGGATGGGGATTTGCCTAGCCAAATACACAAATTGCTTATTAAATGTCAGCCATATCTTTGATAGTAATTCTGTGAAGAATGCCGTTAGGATTCATCTTTAGCTCCAGAGACTCTCAATCTAGTTAAACTGAATGGCTTCTATCGAGGCATGCAAAGTGCCGGCCGTGACCTGTGAAGGTGGAGAATTCCTCAAAAAAATGTCCCTATAGTCGCATGGAAAGAGCCACGCCTCCAGATGTTCAGACCCAAAACGCAGACACTGAGGGATTTAATGATAGTAACCCATTCAGACACTCTGCATCAGGCTTCTAATGACAAGATAGTGGCATCTATCAGATTAACTTCTGTTAAGTGGTCGCAGGACGATTATGAGCGAAGCTCCCTGTTCAATTCATTTGACAGCATGTCTGTACCCCCCAGCGATGCTGTAGCTGAGCCTTTACTTTAATTTTCACAGCTTTCCCCTCTCCCTCGTGCACCAGTCCACACTCTTCGGTATTAAATTGTGTCTGCATTGGATATGTTAAGGGGATGTGGGAACTCATGGGGAGGGGGTGCTCTCTCTTCATTCTACTCTCCTTGCAGCAGATCTCACCCCCATTCCCTCCCCATCATAACTACCGGGACTACGTATATATTCTTACATTTTGATTTGCAGTAAGGGAAAGCATGGTGTTTTTTGGGAGAAAGGGGGGTGCATCCTATTTATCTCAAGCATCCAGACTCAGCCTCCTCAATAGGCTTAGCCTTCCTAAATACAGCACACTGGATATGAATCAGATTTGTAATGGGGGGGGGGTGGAGAAAGCCATTAAAACACATCCAATAGCAGGCATAAGAGAGAAAGCGGTGTAGCGTGACATCTTATGGGGCTGGGTGGGGCTTTGAGGTAAGGGTGTGAATGTGTTTGTAACTGTGTGCGTGGAGTTACATCGGCAGCGTTTGGATGACAGGCGGCAGCAGGCGGGGCCGATTCATGACGGCCGTGCTGCTTGGAAAGCGTGATGGGGGATGGAGAGGCAGCTCTCACTACCGAGGATATCTTATGCCTCCTTTGAGAGTTACTCCCTCTCTCTCCAATTTCATTGCTCTCATTCTGTGGCTTTGTCTTCCTTCTATTTATTGCTATTTACCATTTTCTCTTATTATTATTAGAGTGTACAGAAAAAATTTATGTCGCTCTAGTGTATAATCTCTTCCATTTTTTACTTTGGCCTTTCCTGCAGAGCTATACGGATCATTTCAGGGTTTCCGGCAATATCTGTTTCCTTTGTCTGTCGGCCACGGCTCTCTCTGACGAGCCTTTTAATTCCTTTTATGTGGGAGAATACGTGAGGATCAGATCATTTCATCTTTTAGCACTGGTACAGTATGAATAGATGGATCCATAATGGCTGTGAGCAGCTGACACAGTCAGAGAAAAGGGCCCAAAGAAGAGGTAGCATGAAGCAAAGAATGAATAGTGACAGTGTATTTCAAGTGGCTTTTTGTCTCTTTCATAGACATTTTATTATTAGCATCATAATTAGCTAAAACAGCTAATGAGACTTCTTTCACAGGCTGGAGGGATTTTAAATATTTCCAAATGATTGCACCCTCAAGTTGAACTTTTTTTAAAGATTATAAAATAATCTTTAAAGAAAAGTTCATTTTCACTTTCCTAGTATAACAATAACATTTCTAACACTCATTTCCGTGTGCTAAATGTGTAGCAGACAATTAGTTTAGCCTATACAGTCTACAATGTATTAGTCTACATTGAACACACTACCAGAGGCTCGATCCTTTTTGTTCTAAATTGTGTGTAACAGTTGAACACAGCTCTCATGTACAGTAGAGTCTTCTATAATATAGGAGGTCATGTCAACGTATCAGTATCACATGACACCCTGATACCCTGATACCTGTCCAGCCTATGATATTGTTTTGGAAAGGCATGTGTGTTGCCATGGCAGCAGAGCGCCAGCTGTTTCCAGCTTGATTGTAGTTTTCCACCTGCAGCAGGAAAAAGACCTGTTCCCCTCCCACCGTTTCCATGTACACATTTTACAGGAATGTGTGTGTGTGTGTGTGTTTTTTATTTCTGGTGTTGGAAGCGGATTTTGGTGGCTTTACTTTGCCAACAACTGCAGGAAGATACCAATGGGTGGACTGTTTTTAGAGAACGATAAATTCACCGCTATTCTGTGTTTGTGTTTGAGTGTGTGCTTATGTGTTATCTCTTTGGAGTGTTTTTTCTTTTCCTGATGAGGAATCGTTTGGGGAAGGGGGGGAAGAGGAAGAAGCAGATATGTGAGCAGCATTAGGATGTGGAGGTCACAAAACAGAGGAAACACGAGCAATCTGTTCGAAAGAAGGCAAACATAAAGAAAGTAGCACTTCAGAGATGCAGGCCATACAAAGAAAGAGCGTGAGAGTCAAAGGGAGAGAAACTGACTCCAGGCAGCGTTATAAGCGGCGTCTGGGCCAAGATGAGGTCAGACGTGGACTGACTGAAGCCTAGTGTTTAAAGACCACAGGCTATAGTGACCCATTAACAGACTCGTAAAGCTCTCTCCCTCCCCCATTGGAAACTGCTGGTTTGAAGATATACATATCAGGCTCTGAACCGATTTAATGTGGTGGTAATTCCTTTATGAGTCGTTTATAGGTTTAAAAAACAACAACAAATGGGAATTTTGTGGATACCCGGGGAAAACAGAGTTTGGTTAGATTCAGGGCTGCTGTGATATTTTGTGTATACTCTATCTCCAATTTAATGGTATTATTCATGACTGTGGTTTTGGTTCTGTGACTGTGCCCTATGTCTAAAAAAAATGTTATTTGAATGCTCAATATGTCATGCCACAGGGCTGTGTGGACGCCGCACACACACAAAGACACACACACACACAACCTCGGTGTGTTTCCAGTGACAGCATTTTTCCAAAACAAAGTGGTCGGAGGATTGAAATAAGTCAAGCAGAGATGTTATTCTGCCAACGTGACAACACAGAGGTACGGTTGGCCAACAAGAAAAGAAAATCATGCCAGGAGGCCTGCCACTCATTTCCCACTTGGTGTTTTCAACATCTGCATTTTAGGTCAAGCAAGCAATAAGATCTTAATGTGCATTGTCTTTTTGTCTGCATGCTGCCTTCTGGTAACTCAGTGAGGTATACTAGCATGAATGCAGATAGCTGCAGCCTGCTGTAGGCTAAATTTGTACACATTTGCTTAGTAAATACATCAAATCTAACCTAAAAGGCGAATGCCAGGCCAGTGAGTCATCGCACAAGGTTAAAAAAAAAAGCTGCAGCGAGCAAAAGACTGAAGAAGAAGATGGAGGTTTGAGAACACAACAATATGACAATGAAATGTATAACTAACAGCATAGGGATGAGGTTGCAAGATAACAGCAGTGAAACACCCAAAGACTAAAAATGAATGAACAATGTTTAACACACACACACACACAGATTCTCTGCCCACAGGCAGCAGCGAGTACACGGAGCGAGCGGTGGGTGGGCTGAAGGTCAGACGGGCCCTAAACACACCGGCATTGTTCCTTCTATCTCCTCTTTTTTTTCCCTCGACGCTACGACCTGTGACTTCCACAGCGTGTGTCTGTGCGTGTGACGAAAACACTTGAAAACCCGGTGAAATACAAAAAGGCACAGATGTCAGCTCCCACAGCAGTTCCACGGCTGCAGGACACTTATAAATGATTTGAACTGGTGTGTATTCGGCGGCTTTCATTGTTTGACTGCGGCTCTAGAAGAGGCTGTCGCAGGTTATTGGTCTAGTGAGAAAACAGGAGGCCCGGCCAGCTCTTTGAGAACCCGGTAGAGTGGGAGGAGATTGAGCATCGAGACATCAAGAGATGTTTGATGTCTTCCTCTCAGCTGTTACTCACACCATCCCCCAGAAACCACTGAGTATACTGTCTCCTCCTGGAGGCTGAACCATCTGAACTCGAAAGAACGCGTTTTGGCGGGAGCCCCGGCCCGAGTGTGACGTCGTGAAGCGAGGCCCGTGCAGTCCAGTCGAGTTGCGTCTCTCCCACCTCATCTTCATAAAGAGCTGAGCCTTGTTCCTCCCACACAGAAAGTGATAGCGGCCGCCGTAGAAGCATTCCAGAGGGAAGTTGCGGAAAATTTCCCAGGAGATGCTGCACTCTGTGTCGAAGTTATTTGGACTGTGACCCAGTTTTTAGTCGGCCTCTTTGTGCGCTTTCTCTCCGAGCTTTATGTTTTCATATGATTGCGTGAACAAAGATGCAGGGGGAACTCATTTGATGTGCCCTAGTTTCTAGAGCCGCAATAATTAGCATTGGGAAATTAACTTCTAGCTTTCTGTGAGCATGAATCTACCCAGTGTGATTTTGGAAAGCTTTATTGTCAAAAGTAGCTCCAACTTATGGTCGTGTTTTCTGCCCCCCTGTCACAGATGGTCATTTCACCGGGACGCCTCCCACGTACGGTTACGATGCAGACCGCGCGGAGGAGCAGCGGAGGCACCACGACATCCTGCCGTACATCGACGACTCGCCGTCGTCTTCGCCGCACCTCAGCTCCAAGAGCCGCAGCAGTCGGGACACCCTCTCCTCTGGGTCGTTGGAGTCTTCCAAGTCGGTGAGTGGCGTGTGCTCTCCTCTCCTCCTCCTACTACTTGACATTGCATCAGGACAATTTTCTGGATATTCTGTTTCCTTCTGAAATTGAGCTATAATATAGAATAATAACACACAAATCCAAACGGACCAAGCTCCAAAAATTCGCTGGATTTATTCTTCAATGGCTGATGTTATTTTACATCCATTTAACACAGCAGGTGGGCTACTTTATCTTATTTCAATCCTGATTCGTCAATTGACTGGAAAATCAAATCTGCCTGTATGAGAGGATTGATTAAGGACAATACCACCTGCCTCATAACCCCAGAGGCAGTCATCCAGGGAAGAAACTCACCCCCATAAGAGCTCTCATAAGGGGGGTGAGCCTCCCCCCACCCTTTTCCCATCCAGGGTATGATGAAGAATTACTCTCTATCACCCCACCGCTGCCTTCATCCTCTTAACCCTCCCTCTTTTACTCTTTTTTGTCTGCGAAGAGAAAATCTGGGATTTATGATGTCTGCTGCTATCGATGGTTACCATGGAGAGGAGACACACAAACGCACACACACACACACACGCGCACACACCCAACCATCGTATCAGCAACACTGAGAATGAACAGGGATGCTACCGCCAGAATCTACTTAGGCACTAAACAATTTTTTCTGGCACCGGATATTTTCTAAATAGCAGCAGGTGAACTTGCAGGAGGAGCCGTATGTTTGATCGGGACGGAGAGGTGCGGTCGGAGGACGTAAAGCTGATGCTGCTTTCCTCCACTTTGCCCGTGGAGAAAGTAATCGCATCAGTGCTCACGTAGCAGTATTCCTCCGATCTTTGCACAGCTGTCAATCTGAGTTATAGCTTGAATCTGCCAATAGATGATGAGCCTCTTGACTGCATCCAACCTTTGACCTTTGAGCTTGGAACTCTTGCGTATTTTAATTTATTCACAAAGACACATGTACGTTATTTTGTGTCTGCTTCGGGTTGCACGAGCCAACGGCTTCTTTTAGAGAAACGCACACATCTTTTAGCAGTATGTGATTTGCAGAAGTGACCTCTGAGACACAGGATTCCAGAGGAAACCCGATGCTGTGTGTGTTGAGGGTCGCCAGTAACATAATCGGATTGCCAGTAAAATACTGAACGGCCAAACAACAGTCGTCCCTCAAAAAGATCACACAGACAGACATGCTTTCAAATACTGCCATAAAAACAGAATTATCCGTGTCCTTGATTTGACCTCGGTCAGCTGCTCTTAAAACATCCACCAAGTCACCTTCTCTAATCGAAGTAGGAGCCCAGACAATCTCTGATTGGCGGATGGTTTTATGACGTCACTGCGATGAGTCATCCGCAATACTGCTGTCTGCGGAGATTTTCTGGCTCTTTGCACTGAGGGAAACAAGTGGGCTCACTTTTGCTTAGATATATGACAGGAGAAATATGTCAAGAAACTAAGAAGAGAGGGAGGGATGGGGAGCGACGTGCAACAGAGCTATTTGGCTGGATTCAAGTCAAGGACATTGCAGTTTATGGTCAGTGGCCACCGGGGCAGCCCCACTTCTCCTATTGAGCCGTAAACCTTTTTTCTCTGTTCCTGTGGATTCTTGATTTATATTTATACATTTAAATCCTACACAGGTATCTTGTATTATAAATATACTAGTATGCTCCCTTATCCTGTCCCACATCGTACCTAAAGATAATTTGCCTGCTGGGCCAAGGCAGAACCTTTTAAATCACTTAGTACACTTGGAGGCTTTGAAAAAGGGAAATCCCCATTTAATATGATCCCTCACATCTGTAATGAAAATGTACTGATTGCACAGCGTGTTTCTTTGCAATTAAAGGCTTGCTGTGATGCAGCATTACAGGATAACAAACTGAAAGAAACGCCTTGCATACACAAACTAAACCATTACTTAGCAGACATGTGGAGATAGGAAACAATCACATTAGACAACGAGGGATTCAGAAAACGAGGGATGGCTAAAGAGGATGCTGAAGAGATTAGAATATGAAAAATGAGATTGGTTAATAGAGTGTGTGAGTGTAAAGTGTGTGTAAGGACATGCATTGTTGCTAACTTCTTTCCTCTCTAACCCGGCTGTGAAGGCTCATAAGAGCTGACAGGAGGAAGAGATGGAGAGAAAAGAGGGAAAATGTTATTACAGTCTGCACCTCCTAAACTATGTCTGCTTGATGGGCAAATAAACACTGTTATTCTAGGGTATCTCCCTATACACATCATCCACCATGGATAAACAACTCAGATCCTAAATCATTTAAGGCAGAGCCACCACTACGTGGTGGTTTTGTGAGCTGCGAGCGTTTAAGCGTGGGCTCAAATGTGAAATATTAGCTTTTGTTGACTCTGTTGCACATAATGGGCGTGAAAACACACACCAAACCCAAATACACCCTGAGCAGGAATAATGTGTTTTATTTCATAACCAAAAAAGGCAGGCAGACAGACACCCCTTTTAGTCTGGACCCAAAGATGGGCTCATTAGTTGCTACGGCGATGAATAAAAGATGATATGTCTGGAGAAGAGGGTCTTTCCTGGGGGAGTCGTCTGGGGTCTGAAAACGATGAATTAACACTTTCAAAAACACCCTTCTAGTTCAGTCACATGCGGCTATAAGTTTCCTCCTTGTGATATTCTCCAAATATTCTTGATGTATGTTCATGACGCCCTTTTACCAGTCGGCGTATCATGCGTTCATTCCTTTTTCATTAACTCACAAACATCCGGGGGTCTCAGTTGATGCCCCAGGCTCTCCCTTTTAACTCACAGCGCTGCACTGTTATGTAATACATTTAAAAGCAATCGTAGCTCTTTATTACGTTACTTATTTACCTCCACAAATGTAACTTTATTTTCACTTTCTCTGCTTTTGGCAGTCTCAGAGTCTCTGCAGAACAGGCAATTAGAGCTTTTTATGATGCCGTGATAAGCAGCTCAGATCCCCAGACATGTCTGTGTGATGCATAATACATGTCTGCCAGAATCATTTGCTTTATGCTTCACCTGAGAAAGAGACACAAAGAGAAAGAGAGAAACAATGTGAAGGAGAGTAATAACTTTTGAAAAGAAGATGGAGCTGAAGAGGAGGCCAATATGTTTATAGGTTAAATACTGTCCCATTCTGCTGAAGGCCTGCTCAGGAGTTCTGCAGACTATATTAATAATTAAGCAGAATAGAGTAGGGCTGGACTAATCACACAATTAACAGATAAATCAATAAACAATTGTCAACTGTTGGTTGGACAAAATATGCAACATGGAGACATCATATTGGGAATTTTTACATTTTCTGACACCGTTAAGAAGTAATAAATGTTTAAAATCACCTTTAGTTGCAGCACTTTGATTGATCATTGATTGATATTTTCCTTATTCAAAGCCGTAATACACATTGTGTTAATAATGGCTGAGAAAATTCTTGAATTCTCCACACACCGGTCTTCTTCAAAGTTCAGGAGGATTACTGGTTATTGATCTTAATTACGGCAGAAGTGTAACCCCACACAATAGCATTTGAATGTTGCGTGCTATTTTTATTTTCTTTATGCAGTGGCCATGGAAACAGCTTTCTGGCCTGTTTACCCCCTCATTTGAATAAATGCATGAACACCCACAGACATCCAAGCTCCTATAGTGAATCCTTGGAAAACTGCACATTATATTTCATGCATTTTTACCCAATGCCCCCGTTCCCTGTAGATATATAGTTTTAGAAGTGACTAACACGCGGCTTAACATATAACAGAGATAAACAAAACAGATGTGTAGTGTTTTTTTTTCAGAAAACTCAAAAGAAACCGATACATATATCCAATGAATAACATGCACGGAAACATCCACTACTGCACAGACTGCATGGTTTCCCTTTTTGTGTATTCCTATGTATAGTCCCATCCTCTGTCTTTGTCTCCTATGGGATTTTGCCCCCTTATTCCTCTCTTTCCCCTCTTGATTATACTGAATCTGTTGTGCTCTCCATTTCTTCTTCTACTCTTCTTTCTTTGTCTTTCTCTCTCACCCTTCCTCCCTGTTTCCTCCTCTTCCTCCTCCTCACAGCCCAAAGCACTGGATGTTTCCACGTCCCAACTTGGGCTTTCTCTCAGTCTGTGTGTGTGTGTGTGTGTGTGTGTGCTCCCGGCGCTAGCCCATTCTCTCACAGATACATACTCATACGCCAACCCTGCTCCCATGGGAGACCCTGCCCTTTTGCGTTATTTCAGAGTTCATGGTTAAACAAAAGCGCCTGAGGAATCCCTCTGTCTCTGTGTTTTCTTTCATGTCCGTAGTCCTCAGTGAGCTTTGACTCGGCTGAAGGGGGGGGGGGGGGGGGAGGGGGATTTCTCCACGGTGCGATTGTTGCCGTTGGATTTTTTTCCAGACCGGGGCGCTCACAAACAGCAACGCTGGCAGATGTTTCAAGCTCGGCTAAGAACCGTCAGTTTGAGGTTTTCAAATATTAGTGCCTTTTACCGGCAAATGTAAAGAGCAACGTGATGCTTTGAGTAAAAACGAGTAGGCGCATAGAGGGTTGGATCATTTGTTGCAGTGCTGCAGATTGTTTCTCTTTACTATTGTATGTGCGTGTGCTTATTACAGACTGAATGCGACCTGGAGAAAGGTTTGGAGATGAGAAAGTGGGTCCTCTCTGGGATCCTGGCCACCGAGGAAACGTACCTCAGTCACCTGGAGGCCCTGCTGCTGGTGAGAACACACCTCCAACATACAGCCATAACATACAGTAGAATGTAATTACTGTGTTATCAAGTCTATTGACGACGTAAATTATTAAGTAGTTATACCATGATTTAATCAGATTTATTGGCATTTGATGTGAAAGCAACAAATACAGTTACATTTTCTTACAAATAGATTACAAACTCCCAACAATAAAAGTTTCAAAATACCCAAACCAGTTAAATACCAAATAAATGGATTTAAGTTGTAGCTGTAAGAAAGTAAACATTTTAGGGTTGGGCGTTCTAAAAGTAGATAGAACCTAGTGGAGGATTTGTCCGGTGCCCAACTAAAAAAAGGAATCTCAATCCTCCCGGTTAACACGAGATGTTCTCCCTCCAAAGCATCTTCATCATCTCCCCTGCTTATTCCTCTCCAGCCCATGAAGCCTCTGAAGGCCGCAGCCACCACGTCGCAGCCTGTGCTCACTCTGGCGCAGATAGAAACGATCTTCTTCAAAGTGCCTGAGCTCTACGAGATCCACAGGGAGTTCTACGACGGGCTTTTCCCTCGCGTTCAGCAGTGGAGCCACCACCAGAGAGTCGGAGACCTCTTCCAGAAGCTGGTGAGAACAGTGAATGATTGGTTGGGCTGTTTGGGGGTGTGGTTTTGTGTTTTGTGCGTGTGTGCCTACGTGATCAGATGTAGCTGCCTCACCTTGCCCTGAGTCTGAGTGACACGGTCGGGCCCTCGCTGAAGTCGCCAGCGTTAGAAAAGACATTCAGGTTACTACGGCAACGCTTTCTGAGCTTTGGACGCAGACGCAAAGCAAAACCACCGTGCTATAATTGACAACATAATTGACAATAATGTTGTTTGTTTCTTGACTCGGGAGGCTTTTGACAAGAAGATCTGTCACTATAATTTAATGAAAAACAATCAAATTTTAGACTTGATTTTTCTACTGATTTCGTTCTTTATCGTTTTAAAATTTGGACTAATTGAATCTGAATCGTCCCTTTATTCCCATTTCCTCCTCAACAGCCCCTCGCTCTCTGTCTCTCTCCCCCCTGTAGTTTCCGCCGAGGATGTCTGAGCCGAATGTTCTCTGGGTCTATTTAATCATTTTCACAGCGGTTCAATTAACCCACAATGAATCATGTGTTATTTCTCGCCCAAATACTGCTCCTCGCCCACTAGTGTTTTTGGTTTCTCTCTCTCTCCCTCGCAGTGTAACGCAAACACATGCACACGTTACATTACATGTCATTTAGCTGACGCTTTTCTCCCAAACGTCTTATAATAATAAAGGCATGAAAGTGGAATTTCATTAAATAAGTCGATTTACCTTTGCCAGCGATAAGAGCCATTGTACACACACACACAAACACCCACACACATACATGCGCACACACACATGCACACACACACACACAATGTGAATGTACCGGCGCGTTTCAGAATGCTGCCTTTCTGCCTCAGCTGAGGCATCACTGCACTGTGCTATAAATAGGAGTATCTCGCCCTCTCTCTCTCTCACTCTCTTACAGACACATGTGCTTCTCTCAGATGAATTCATCTTGGGACGTTGCAAAGAATTTAGGATTTAATTAGTTTCTTTTACCACCGACGACTAATACACCTAAATCAGTTTCTTAAAAAGCTGCAAAAAAGCTGCATTATGCCCTCCTAAAATCTGCTTCACTGTCACATCAAACACAGCTGCCTCACAAATAGGTAGTGACATGGCTAGTGACATAGCGACATGATTGTTTCAACACAGTTTCTGCCCCATTCCCTCCCTTCTCCCCAGACGGACCTTAATAAAAATCCAGACAAAAAGAGGCTGAGCCAACAAAAAAGGGGGGACTTGAATGCTGCAAAACGGCTGTTTTGTTCAGCGAGGGAGGGAGGAGGTGATTAGATGAGAGAAGGAGAGGCCATGCAGTCGAGGAAGGGTCGACAGAGGATGAGAGTCAGGGAGGCAAGTAGGTTTTGGCGGCTCTGATAGAGCCGTCTCCCCGTGACTCTGAAGTCTGTGAGGGGGAGCAGACGGGCCCCCGGAGTCACGAGATATCAGAACAAGGAAGCCGAGAGACCCACGGAAAAGGAGGAGGAGGCAAAGCGTCACTGACGGGTTATGAGCAAGTGTCTGGAGAAGTGTTTGAACGCTGAAAATAGGGCTAAATCACACTTCTGCTCCTCGGATAGACACGCACGTCATGCTCAGTGGCAAAGGGAAGGTTTTACATGAAGGCAGCAGGATCAGTTGCTTTTGAGCGGTACTCGTCAGAAGGTAATGGACCAAAAAAAAGGCTGATTCTAAGAATGTATGGGAGAATAATCCTATTATTAAAAAAAAGGTTTATTTTGGTGTTTTGGAGAGCAGGGTGCAGAAGCCATGTTGTTTTGGGCAGACCGGGATGTTAGCATCACACTCTTTCCTTGACATGAAATGAATGGAAATGTCCCGTTATAAAGTGGATTATTGAATAAAATAAGTTTGTGGCAAACAACAGTTTATGAAATTCACAGGTTTTGTGCAGCAAGCTCCTCTTCATAAATGAACACCCCTTCATTCATTGAAGACTAAATGCAATTGACAGAAGTAAAGATTACATCAGGCTATAAATGAACTGCACCTCGGTCACCTGACATCACCACCACTAAGATAGTTGGACCTTTTAGATTTTAAAGACACATGATTTAAGAGTGAGACATTTTACATCATGGAAGGTGACTTTACAAATCTCCTGTGCGGTTGTTAACGACAAACTTTATTTAAAAACCCATTAAAAATCATGATCTTCTACACGAGGACATCCTGTGCACGCGGAATAGCTGAACGCTAATCAATAGGATTTGTCTCTGTGTGCGACATTTACTTCAACTGATTGATAACCGCTTTGCAGACAAATCCTGGGTTCCTGGGTTTTTCTTAAATTCACTCGCAGCAATCTACCAAATTCAGATATTTGGATGACTCCTAGATGACAGACCATCCAGGTGGATGCTAACTGCTAACCTGCTAACAAAGACCTGCCAGCATATATTAAATAAAGGGTCCTATGCTCTGTCCTTTTGTGTCATTGTAAACTAAACATCGCTGTGTAAGAAAATATCGACTCCGTTAGAAATCCCTTACAAACCCGGTGGCTAAATCCAGCCTCCTCGTATAATGGCCGAGGCTGTTTCCTTAATGATGTTTTCCGCCGCGGATTACACACACGCTCTCACACAGGACAAATCCCCGACTGAGAAATCCAAACACCCAGGCGGTTTCTTTCATTAGCCGACATCCGTCTCTGCTATGATACCGTAGCTGCAGCCCCACACTCAATAAGCCTTCGTGGCGGTGTGTGTGTGTGTGTGTGTGTGTGTGTGTGTGTGTGTGTGTGTGTGCATGTGGCCCGGCGGACATTCGGCCCTCCGCTCTCTCCACAGTCAAACTGTCACGCTCTGAATGGCCTCCGCTGCGGTGCAGATTGTGTGGCCGAGGGCAGGACGCGGTATGGCAGGATTGTGAAAATTGCTTTTCTCCTCGCCTCCCTCCACTTTTCTTCCTCCCGATGTGGCGTGCGGATATATGTGCAGGCACTGCAGGCCCGCTTACTTCAGTCCCTTTGTGGTGCCTCGCTGTTATTTTCTTAAACTTGAAAGATCTAAACATACACTTTACACATAGTCACTGCCAGCGATAACATGACAAGTGTTAACAATGTTTAGGAAACTTGTGACTCCACATTCCTAACAGAATTGAATTTCACCCCCCCCCCCCCCACCCCCCCTCATGACTGCAAAGATCAGGGCATGTTGGAAGAAGGGTCGGGGTTGGGCCTTAAAATAGGACCTAAGCGGAGTCTGGGACAATAATGGTTATTGTCCCACAGATGTGTAATAGTGCTTCATTTGTACCCCACTTCTAATCTAATTAGTTCCCTCTTCACACGAGGCCACCACTTAAGAGTCAACAATAACGGCACTGACTCAGACTGCCGCGGTGCCCCACGGCTGCAAAGTCTCTGTCCCGCCTTCTTTTTAAAGGTCGATTCTTGTGGCCACGTCCCCGTCCGTCTCGGAGCAGACGATCCGACGGGCTGGCGAACAACTCTTCGTCCCGTGCATCCGTTATCGTTCACACACCCGCTTCCTCCCCACAGCTTTCACCTCCTGTATCGCAGTTGTGCGGGAGGAGTTTTCCTGTGCAAAGAGGAGTTATTGTTCATTTTTTGGGCACCGTCACTTTTGGCGTAAATAACTTGGCTCGTTGACAATCATGACTTATAGAAATGAGGTGTGTGTGTACTGTATTTGTTACTCTTTGGTCCTTTTGTTCCCCGGCGAGATGGATCGCAGCGTTTGGTAGGGTTTCCCTAAATGTGCTTTCATAGCCTCTGTTACGCCAATCATTAATTACTCACCCCTGCACAGTGCTGGTTGCCTAAAATGGGACCGTTCAGATAAAAGGTGTGCCGAGCAAACTACCTGGTTGTTGTTTTTTTCACGCGTAAATGGGCCAAAAACAGGTTCCCAAACGTTTCGCCATGTCTCAATATGTTCACTTAAAAACCAGTGCTCCCCTCTCTGTCTCTCCCCATCAGGCCAGCCAGCTTGGAGTCTACCGAGCATTCGTGGACAACTACGAGCTGGCAGTGGAGACGGCGGAGAAGTGCTGCCAGGCCAACACACAGTTTGCTGAGATCTCTGAGGTAAGAACGATAGCCGAAAAGAGCGGATGACAACAGGGATGGAAATATGTTTTTTTATTTTTTGACAGCTGTACTGTAGGTTTGCAGGAAAGTCTAATGGTTACTGGTTCAGCTCCCACCTCTGTTGCAGGAGTTGAATCTTGAGCTCTCAGTTATTAGATCCTTTTATCTGCATGCAAACCTCCTTTGTACCAGTAAATCATTCAGTTGTCTTTCACAAGTTGTTCTTTTTTTGTGTGTTGAGCAATACTCTATCAAATTTTGATACAAATGTCCCTGCTAATTACTGCCTATAATGTAAGATATCCTCTTTCTGTACACGTTTCTTGTTTATGTACAACTTTCTTTCCTCCAAGGAAACTAATCACCACAGCACTCTTATGTGGTGGTACACTGAACTTTATCAAGCATGTGAGATCTCTAGTGTGGGTCCCATGGTTATTACTATTATGGTAACAACGTACGTTGTTTTGTGTAGCTGTATGTATATCTATATATATATAGATATATAAGGACAGTTTGTAAGAGAGTGTCATCTGGTCATACAACAATGACAACGAGGATAACTGACCTGCAGCAGAGTGTTAAACGATGTGTTATTATAAGAGCTGTTTAACAGTTTTCTCCCTGATGTACTTGCAAAAAGCTCTCCCACTATTCATCTACACCGCTTTCGCACTTGCCTTCATTTATTATTTCATAGTGCGCTGAATATTTAATAGAAAGACAGCCAGTTTTAACCTTAACAATTTTTATATACGCAGGATAATACATTTGTATGTTTATATTTGCCCTGAACACACGTTTCAACAGTTTCATGAACTTATTTTGACGTAGGCCCACTAGAATTTAAAATACTTATCCTCATGCTTCAAATTTGGAGGCTGATGTTGCAGAATTGACCCTGGTTTAAGTGAACTGTGAAAGAGATGATATAGCCACAGAGATGTGTTCAGGTGCAACCTTTAAAAGGAATGTTTCATTACTTTGATGTGTTGATGTACTTTAAAAGGAAAACGTATTCAACCAAAGTATGTATATTAGTTGGAAGCAAAAGTTCTCCTCCGGCTATGTCTTTTATTGTACATGTTCTGTCTTCATTTTGTGAAGGAGTAACATCAGTATTTTAGCAGTTGGACTTGAGGCTGGTGTCTACATGCATTATGGGGGATTCATCATCGAGGGTTGTTAATGGCCAAAGTAATGATGCATGACTCCGAGCCATCTGAGCAAGATGGTGAGGGGAAATGCTGCTGAGGATGGCATAATTAATTTGAAAATGTTTGACCTCAGTGCTTCAGCAACGATAATAACCTCACGATGTTTTCATCTGGACTGACTGCATTGAGCCCTCTTTTTTTAAAGATGTCTTTCCTCAAACCAAATATTTGTCTCCAAACAGAACCTGAAGGTGAGGAGCCCGAAGGACTCAAAGGACCAGACAGCCAAGAACTCCTTAGAAGGTCAGCCACGTCATGCTACTTTTCAATCAATCAATATCCATTCAATTATCTACATTTGTAGTAATTCAGATGTAGAAACAATTCCGTCCGGTTTCTCTCGTTTCCCGTGTACAGCGTTGCTGTATAAACCAGTGGACCGAGTGACCCGCAGCACATTGGTACTTCATGTAAGTAAGAGGCAGCGCTGGACCACATCTTATTGATGTCACATCACAAATCTAAAATCACAGAACCAAAAATCTCTATTGATCAGAGGAACTCTAAAATGTAACCAGATCGTATTAGGACCAAACAATGCCGTAGCATTGTCAGAATGTAAGATGTAATTTTTTTTATTTCAGCTATTCTTACAAATGTACTGCGTCACCCTCTACTCCATCAGTGCTCAAGTTCACAGGTTCACTACACAGTTGTGTAGAGTACGGTTATCTGTTCACTGGTGCACTTTATTTTAATTTAAATTGTTGCTTACCCTTTTTTGAACTGTTTATTTAATACCCCTTTTGCCCATAGCCTTCTATTTTATTTCATACCGTAGAGTCAAATTTTAAATTTGTAAATTGAACACGCCATTTTCTTTCACCGTGTTGTCTTATCTGTCTTATTGTCCATGGTCTTACTGTCTGATGTTATGCACCAACTGCCAGTTCAAATTCCAACATATTTTGGCAATAAATGTTCCTCATTATTGAAGTTGTGCGTATTATAGACAAAGCTTGTTTTGACTACTCCACTTACTAGGGCAGCTGAAAGGAAGGTCAAGTCTCCTTTCTTTCCTTTTCCTTACCAGGATTCATCAGCGAAAAAATGTGGCGCATATTTTATTTACCAATAGTACCATCTACTACACACACATAATATTTTTTTATATCTACCACTGTACTCCAGGACTTGCTCAAACACACGCCCACCAGCCACCCGGACCACCCGCTTCTGCAGGACGCCTTGCGGATCTCCCAGAACTTCCTGTCCAGCATCAACGAGGAGACGACGCCCCGGCGGCAGTCGATGACCGTAAAGAAGGGAGAGGTGAGCCTTCAGAGATTTACCCAACAGCCGATGACTTGAGTTCAGTCGCATTCTGTTGCTTCTGTTGCTTTCACACCTCATTGACATGCTCTCCTGCAAACAGCTAATGGGCAGAATGACATGTTACCTTCGTGACAGAGTCATTTCTGTTTTCTCGAAAAACTGACAGGAAAGAAGATATACAGTATGTATTTTTGTTCTGTTTTTGTTGGTTAGCCTTTATCGCATCTTTTGTTATGGCCTTAAAACGTTGATGATGATGATGATGTCATGACTCCGCCCCCTGAATAACCACAAAGTCTGTGCCAAATGAGTGTATAGGAGCCGCCAATCTGCAGCCTAAAGCAGAGCCAATGCCCTTATATGGTCTCACCAGGGTCGCCTCGTTGAGGATGACTCTGTGTTTGCTCTCCGTCCCTCTTGTGGCTTCCCATCTCTCCGCCTCCCCTAACGTGCACGCACACACACGCACACACACACACACACACGCACACACACACACACACAACCAAGCCCCAGCTGCCTCTGTCATCCCCGGAGATGGGTTGACGCCCATGAATGGAAGCCTCTTGATTGATAGCTTGCGTGACACTGCTGTACATAATGCCTTGTAATGAGCCGTCGGTCCGCTCTGGCTGGAAGACTCCAAGTTAATTATTCATAAATGGCGGGCGGGAGCGAACGAGGGAAAAGGCAGTGGCGGCTCCTCCTTCTGCTCAAAGTGGGGTCATTAGCCCACCCTCTCTCACACACACACACACACACACACACACACAGACATTCCTGCTTTCTGTTCCATTCACTCGCTCTCTTTATCCTCTTGTTTGTCTTTTGACGTGCACACACACGGACACACACACATCCCCGCAGGCCCCAGTCCGTCCAGACCTCCACACCAGTCATCAAATATTTATTATGGATATATGAAAGCAGCGGATGGTAATCAATGGAGCTCGTTATTTTGTACCTTAGTGTATATAATACGCCTGAGGTTTTTGTCCACATTTCAACCACCAAATTGCAACATTTAACGCGCTTCAAACGATAGTCATTACCGGGAAAGTTTAGAAGAGGAAGTCTTGGATTTAAAGAAGAGGATGATGCTGAAATGATGTAATAGCTTCCGCCATGGTAGTGTATGATTGAATTCAATTTAAGTGACGCTAAGGTATATTAATGTATAAACCGTAATGAAGTGGATTCAAGGAGCGCTTAAGTGTCACTCTCACTGTGTACACACCAGCGAGTAACATGTGGTTTGCTTAGTGGAGGCATGCAGGAGGAGAGCAGCACAAGTGGCCCCCAGAGGCCACGGCCCAGCCAGAAGAGGGAGGGGACACACAGAAGCTGCTTAATTAAAATGCAAATGATGATGCTGCCTAAATCTCAATTCACCTCCTCTCGCCGCTTTGTCTTGCTGTGGGAAACCTGTGCTCCTGATGTCTGTGTGTGTGTGTGTGTGTGTGTGTGTGTGTGTGTGTGTGTGTGTGTGTGTGTGTGTTAGAAATGCCCAACCAAATTGTCTGTGTGTCGCCCTTTCATTCTCTCACAACAGAAACTAGTCCCCATTCACACACATTCTACACGGCAGCGAAACACACAAGCACAGAGAAACCCCTTCAAGCGTGTCCTCTAAAAATACACATGGATCTTTTTAAATCCATGCCATTACTCGGTCACATGCTCTCAGCGAGGCTCCTTCAAGAGATGGTCAATATTTAATCTGAGTTCTGTGCTGTCAGCTCCATCTGCCTCACGTTGCCCTTCTCGCACATCGGTGCTGCTGATGTCGCGGTCAGCTGTTATGAGAAATAGAGAAAGTCACATTTCTCCGACTGGCTGTTTGACGATTGAGAAAATGTCATCTGATGCGCTGCGACAGCTGGTTTGTTAAGGATGTATATTTTCATTCTAACGCCTATATATAAAAAACCAACTTGACAAATTGTAGATTGATAGGAGTAAGGCTGGTCAGAGCCTTTCAAAGAGCGATTTTATCATACATCAGTCTGCATTGCAACACAATCCGGATCCGGAATTTAGAGGTGTGCGGTCTGAGGGATCACATCATCATAGTTGACGTCAGAGAAATATGCCGGGTAGACAAAAGCTAAATCATCTATCACAGGTCGTCATCATGGAGGACTTCATTATGCTAATGAATCATTTCATCCACCAGTGGGAACTAGACTTGAATCCTCATTTTGAGTATGAAAACATCGTTGTAATCTGCTGCAACATCTTCAACATGTGTGGTCGCACGTGTGTGTGCACAAAGAAGCAGCGTGACAACACAACACTGCAGTGGGGCTTTTACATGGTTCCACATCAGTACAGTAAGAAACCGCGTACGGGTATCGCTGCTCTGTCCCCTCGTGTTACTTTGTCCTGCTTTCACCTTGAGCCATTTTCTTTTCCTTTTCTGATACGCTCCCAGGCTCGCTCCGTCTTTGTCCTTGTGCCACCGCGCACAGGCGTTCACGCTGGCTGACACGGCGCACTGCTTACCCAGCAGATGTTTTGTCAGGTTTTGTAAACCTCTTCTACACAAGCATCGGCTCAACTCTGTGTTCTGCTGCTGTGCGGTCGTGATGGAGGCGAGGTGCATGAAGATGGGGATGTAATTGGTTCTGAACGGGTGTGATGTCATGTCTTGCTGCCAAGAGAGCTGATGTGAGACGGGGTCACTGAAACAACATCGGCGGGAATAGAAAAATCATTTTTAATTGAAATATCAGTCCAAGTCAACAAAAGGGGGAATCTGCCTGAAACTTGCGGACAAATCTACATGAAGCAGACGTTTTACAATTCAGACATTTTTGATTTTTGAAAATGTATTTGTTTCCACAAATACAAGCAATGGCAAAAAAACTACCATATTGTGTATTTACATGGTCATTTTTTCCACTAGATTCTGCCCTTTCCTATGAAAATTTTAATAGATTTATTTTGAGGATCAGTTTTTTTACAGTAAACAGTACTCTATTAAAATAAGGGTTTTGAGCTGAAGGTGGCTCGTCTACTACAAAGTTGTGGTTTGGCTTAATTTCTCTGCACCATGTTATTGTTCCAAGTCCGTATGTGTGGTTTTACTTGTAAAATGACATCACTGCCCCCTCTTGGCAAAGAGCAGTACTACACATCTCATTACATAGTCTGACATCAGCGCTTCCCAGTCTGCCGTTACCTCGCTCCTTCCTCCTCCTCCAACCTGAATTATCACACCGGAGTATGACAAAAGCATTTACCATGTGATTACTGTAATGAATGCAAATGAATGCAAGACCCTCCACACTTTTGAGGTAATGTTTTGGTTAATTTTTAATGAACATTAGTAGCTTGCACATGAGCTTTGTCACGGTTGATTAAGTAAAACGGATATTTTTGATGATGGCGCAGCAAGGGACACTTAAATTTAGTCTTCTTGGCTCCCAGCTCACCTCCACTCTGTTCTCTGCCGGTAAGAGAGAGGAGAAAGAATAAAGCTTTGGGATACAACACCAATATAAAGGCTCTGCAAACTATTTTCTGTCCACAAGCTGTAAAAGTGTCACCGAGCAACCATGGCTGTCTGTTGTCGTCATAGAGCCGCCAGCTTCTGAGGGACAGTTTCATGGTGGAACTAGTGGAGGGAGCCAGGAAGTTGCGGCACGTCTTCCTCTTCACCGACCTGCTGCTCTGCGCCAAGCTGAAGAAACAAATCGGAGGGTGAGAGACGTTGCGAGTGACTGTTTTGTATCTGAGCAGCTTAAATCTACCAAAACACTTTTTGATACCAACATTACAGTAGTTGTAGATTGTTGAGAATCTCATTACAATTTGAAATAAATGTCATTCTTCGGATGAAATCCCTCTTTTAATAAGATATCTTAAACACACTGACCTCTGACTATTCATTTCAAGACATAAAACTCATTGAGCTGGTCTTTTTCTGGTAATATATATTTCTTAAATATTGATTTAATTTTGAAGTACATTTTTAAATACATTGAGCATATACACAGTTCCTAGTTATTTTTTTCAATTGCTGCAAAATAAAACATTTTCTCCCTTTTATCCTGCCCCCCCCCCGCTCCCCCTCTGCCCCATACATCTCCATCCTTTATCCATCTTTATCACTCCGCTCCTCCTTCACCTCCATCTTCTTACTCCCCCTCAACCATCCATCCCCTCTCCTCTTCACAATGCAGTAAAACCCAACAGTATGACAGTAAGTGGTACATTCCCCTGACTGAGCTGACCTTCCAGGGCCCCGAGGAGGCCGAGCCCCTTACCATCCCCCAGGTCCCCGACGAAGAGCTCGACGCCATAAAGGTCAAGATCTCACACCTGCGCTGTGAGATTCAGAGGGAGAAGGTAGTGCGGATGAACACTTGTTTTGCACAAATCTGTTTTCGGCCTCCGGCATTCTCAAGCGGTTCCTTGCTGAATTTCAAATATGTTGGTGCACAAATGAAGTCACGCAGTCAAACAATGTGTGATTTCAGAGAGGCAACAAGAGTTCAAAGGTCATCGACCGTCTCAGGAAGAAGCTCACCGAACAGGAGTCGCTGCTCCTGTTGACGTCTCCGAGCCTGCCCATCAGGGTGCACAACAAGAACGGCAAGGTGACGACCCTCTCCCACTTCTCCCCCGTCCTCCCGCTCCTCCCATTCGCTCTCCTTCTCCACACTTCATCTGCTCTTCTCATCTTACTGCATTTTTGACATCCTGCGCTTCATTCCTATGAAGCACGATGACTTTCTTGTATTGGATTTCCTATGATTCCATTTGTTAAAGCTAACTTGAAAATACTCAATGTACAGTTTGCACGAATGACACGCGTCGTTTTAATCTGCCTCTCGCCACATCATTACAGCAATATCAACCGTGTGTGTGTGTGTGTGTGTGTGTTCAGGGTTACAGTTTCCTGATTTCCTCCGACTATGAACGTGCAGAGTGGAGGGAGTTAATGAAGGAACAGCAGAAGAAATGTAAGTGTTACGTAAAGCGTCCTGTTCTTTTGTACTACGAAGGGCATCCAAGAAACTTTACACGAAATGCTCAGGCTAAACCTGGATACAAGCAACTTATTAACCAGTAACCTTGTGAAGGAGATGGAACAGATAATATATAATGTCATTTACAGTCTATGTTTATTTTTCTTTCCTCAAGGTTTGAAAACTTCTTCCTTGACTTCTGTGGAGCTGCAAATGTTGACCAACTCCTGCGTCAAGCTGCAGACTGTCCACCACATTCCACTTAGCATCAACAAAGAGGGTAAGATGCTTTCAAAGTTGTGTTTACACTATGAAACTTGGGTCTATTCTAAATATACCTGTAATGCATTATGATCTGCACATAGCACAGTATAATTGTCGTAATTAACAACCATAAATTTACATGCTACTTCATAATGATCATCATTAAACACTAGTGACTTAAAAGATCATGTTCTTATAATACTTTATACTACTACAATCTACACTTTAAAAAAGTATTTTCTCTTCCAATCTTTTAAATTCATATTCTACATGATTATTTACAGTACGTATTTCCACTGTGAAATTATTAGTTGTTTTTTGGCTCAACGTTTGATTATGTATGAAGATGTGTGGTTTCTGCATTCATGCATTGTGTGGCAGCCCTGTTAGAAAACCCGAAGAATTGCTCTGAAAATATATGATTTTGATTAATCATAGCTGTGATTCAGATGGAGACAAAAAGTGAACAGAGGTTTTATCCCTTTCTTTCATGTCTGATTAGGCTCCAAAGCAAACAGAGATCTGCATGCTTCTATAATCCCCTGTCGCTGTCTTTTTTCTTCCGTGACTGTTTTTCCAGAGGATGAATCCCCGGGTCTCCACGGGTTCCTGAATGTAATCGTCCACTCTGCCTCCGGCCTCAAACAGAGCTTGAGTGAGTCACGCACCTTTAGCCTTCGTGCACACAACAGAAAATACATCCGTCTAAAAGAGGAAAGCTCAACTTTAACTTGACAAAAGAGCAGCGGTTTTACAAAGAAGTACACCTTGTCTTTTTCCTTTTAGTTTAGGTTTTTTTTCAGGTTTAACTACTTACTTTGAGGTTTGATTTGCTTTCTGGGGAGACTGTCTACAAAGCACAATTCAGAAGCCCTATTAATGTCATATTTTCAACACTACTTTGTCTACCAGATCTCTACTGCACATTGGAGGTGGATTCCTTCGGCTTCTTTTCAAGTAAAGCCAAGACGAGAGTGTATCGATACACTACTGAACCCAAGTGGAACGAGGTAAGAAACTAGCACAATAAAAGCATGCAATTGTACACGTTGCAGTTGGAATAAGATGTCTCTGCAGATGTATAATATGGAGATCAGTTGATTTATTGAGTCAATGCTGAATATAGCCTGGATCAGAAGGCCTCCTAAAGTTAACAATAGCATTTGTACTTGTAAAAATGTCCTTGGTACAGTTTGTGCTTCCAGTCAAGTATCTCACATCTGGTCCTGTAATCAGTAGGCCCTAACGTGTGCATGCTGTATGCAGGCCAGCAGTCGTACATGCGCAAACACATCTGCATTCATGGCACAGCAGGATGTCGGAGGTCAGCAGTGAAGAGGAAAGCTTTGAGACACAATCACTGGGTCGGATCATCCGCGGCACCATTTTCTTTTCCACCCTGGACCCAAAGACTCTTTGATAATTTTGCTCAGCAAAGTGGAAATAATATCAGCTAATGAGGAGCTGCTGGTGATGACTCACATCTCTCTAAATGCTAAGTGAACCAACACAGTAGTGGCCTCAGACTGATGTGCAAAACATATGCAGAGTGCCCCCGTACCAAACCCCCATAGAATCGTGGTCAGCTGTGTGGTGGGATGTATGAATGAAGCAGTAAGGTGGACGTTTCTCTTGGTATATTATCCTTTTTGTTGTTACTATGCTCTCTGATGTTGTCATTGTAATCAAATGAAATATAATCTCGCTGGAACCATTTTCTTCTTTTTTCCTCGCCGAAGGAGTTTGAGATTGAGCTGGAGGGCTCTCAGACCCTGAGGCTGCTCTGCTATGAGAAGTGCTACAACAAGACCAAGCAGAACAAAGAGGATGGAGGAGAGAGCGCAGACCGCATCATGGGGAAAGGACAGATCCCGGTATGACATGACGTCACCCCCCCCCCCCCCCCCGCCACACACACTTTCAACAGACCCAACATGACTCCTTACCAATACGCAGTTATGTCACCATCACTGCCACGGAGCACGAAATCCATATCATTTGCTCAGTGAACCACTTAAACTGAGCATGATGTAAAAATAGCTGATTAGATTAATTTCCCTAATGTGCTGTGGAGGGTTGGTGGTTGGTTCTATGGAGAGAAATTGCTGCTCAGAGGACATGAAGAATTTCTGATGACCCTAAGCTTTAATTTGTTTGAATGCCATTGAGCTGTCACTGTGCTGCCAGGATACGCTTTAGAAGGAATTGCTCACAGAACAAAGCCTACAATGGTTATTGATTGACAGCAATGCCATCCTGCATGTTTTCGGGAAATGACATCAATACTAGTGCAATGCAAGTGCCTGAAATCCTGATGAATCCCCAAAACAGAACTACCGAGTTACTACAGCATGTCTAGATAGCAGGTGATTGAGTTGCCAAGACGACGGCAGCCTAAAGTGTCACTCAAGAGATCAACAGAGAGAAAGCAAAGACAGAAGTGAAAAGGCGATACAGCCACACAGAGAGATTATGTCTGGAAAAACAAGTGTTGTGTTTGATTTACTCCATCCACAAACCTCCATCTCTTACTCCTCCTCCCGTAGCAGGGCAGGTGTTTGTCTTTACAAAACATTTTAAAAAAAACATTAGACACTAATGGCAGTCCCTTTTATACATATGGTATTGAACTCAACCAGTCATAGAATGAAATATCAGTTTCATGTTATATTATCGGTATTCATTTTGAGGGAGCCTGTATCCACGCAGTGTCCTTCTTCTGCCATCTGTGAAGTACAGTCTCATGCTCCACCTGGTGGTTCCTTTAGTAATTATATGACAGGACCACATCTTGGCAGATGATGTCATTGAAAACAAACCCACCCAGAGTGGTGAGAAATTTGCTAAGTAGGATTTACATAAATCCAGTGCAGGAGACAGCTGCTCTCGTCTTTAGGAGAAGCCACTGAGGCTTTTCCCCCCCCACACATTACTTTTCAGTTGATGTTGTTTACCAACCAAATAGATGTTTAGCATAGAATTATATAACCGTTAACTTGCCAGAGGGGAAGCCAAAAATACCATTATGGTGTTGGTAAATAAATGACCACCTTTAGGACATTTACCTGATGAAATGTGTTTGCTATACGTGAAACATATTGCAATTTAAATGTGTCTTTTTATCCATGCATTCTTTATCAGCCAAAATGTATTGCATCATTATATAGTAATCCTTGTTCTTTATGTGGGAATTTCAAATATTTTTCGGCTGAAAATGTAAGCTTAGTGTTTGTAAGCACACAAACAGAGAAGAGAAGGGTAGTTATTCCCCACTAAACAGTACGGTAACAAAAATCTAGGTCTTGGCCACATAAAAAAAAAAAAATCCAAGCAGGAGTTTTTCTGTTTTTGTAGATAAACTGCTCCGAAGAGGCCTCGGTGCAGTGAAAGATTGGGTTAATTGGGTTATAGTAAACATGTTCCAGCTTTGCACACAACCACAAGATAAACATCAACTAACAGTATACTGTGTGTATGTTTATTTTGTTGTATTAGATCTGAGTGTGTACTCAGTTGTTATTGCCCCAGATGGTATGTCTCTTCAGATCTAAATGTTCTTGTGCTTTTTTGTGTGAATTTAGTCTCTTTAAGATTTAGATTTATCATTTTCATGAAAATACAAAAAAGGCAATGTGTCACGTGACAAAACCACCATTCAGAAACATTGCATAAAAATGGAAGATTGGCACTTTTGAAGCAATGATAATTATATTTTCCCCTTTATTGTATAAAAAGCAAATGAATATCATAAGTCTGTGGCCTATAAACCCCCTAAATGTGGAAATACTCTATTTGAATCTATTTGAAGCCAGATTTTAGACCATCTGAATTGTTTCATTTAAAACTGGCAGATCAATAATGATTATCTATCGGGATCATTGTAAGGCTCTTTTGTGATATATCTTTAGTTCAAACGAAATGTTCCTCTATATACATACGGTAACATGTATTGTCCTTCTGTGTTGTCTCACCAGCTTGACCCTCCGACTCTCCAAGGCAAAGACTGGCAGAGAACCGTTATTCCCATGAACGGGGTGAGTACATTGATTGTACTCTTTCCTCACAACTCATTCAAAAAGTTTGCAAATTAGCTAGTGATCTACTACCGGTACTATTATTCTACTGTTATGTAACTCCAATGCAGCCTTACATTTGGTTACCATCTGGTTTTTACATGGCAGGATTTCCTCAACATCACAGAAAGCCTTTGCAGAGGGAGCTCAGGCTTCTAAACTTGTGTTTTAACTTCAAGCCCTTTTTTCCCTGTATCAGATCGAGGTTAAACTTTCCATGAAGTTCACCAGCCGAGAGTTCAGTCTGAAGAGGATGCCCTCACGGAAACCCATGGGTGTGTTTGGTATCAAGATCTCCGCAGTAACCAAGTGAGTTGACATTTAAACACAAGGAGGCTACGTCATTGGAAGTAATCATCCCATCACCTGTGTGGTTGGACCCCAAAGAGTTAACCTGGCATCCATTGGTGTGTCAGGACCCATCTATATTTGTTAATGGCATTCCTCAGGGCTCGATTCTAGGCCTTCCCTTCTCCTCAGAATTTTTCCTTGTTTCTTTGATGTAACACAAATGTTCGAGCGAGTTACGTTGTTTTAGACCAACTTTTAAGAAGATTGAGAGTCTAGAGCCACACCAGCCTCTAAGCTGTCGGTATTGTGATCACCTTTTAAACATTACCTTATTAACATTTGCTAATTGCCATTAAAACATGCATCCTGTCAACCTGCCATTGATGCTGTTGACTTAGTGACTTGACACTTAAATATTCAAACTAAAATGTTGCCTTACTTTAATTTGTCGGCATATTTAGCTGCAAAACACATCTGGGTTCATTTTGTCTTTTCTCTCAATCGCCAAAACATGAAGTACCTCGTTGCTTATTCACCACTGATGCAGTTCAGCATCTCACCGAATACAAACTTGTTGTTGATCATTAACGTTTGTCTCCGTCCAGGAGAGAGCGCTCCAAGGTGCCCTACATCGTGCGGCAGTGCCTGGAGGAAATTGAAAGGCGGGGTATGGAGGAGGTGGGCATCTACAGAGTGTCAGGAGTGGCCACTGACATCCAGGCCTTGAAGACCGCCTTTGACACCAGTGAGTATGCCTTGAACGTGGGCGTTATGAAAGTGTAACTGCTATGCATTTCTATGTCTGACCAGATTTATTGACCATCACCCGAAGCAAACCCTTTTTCTCAACCATCTAATCCCTCCTGTAGATCACAAAGACGTGTCAGTGATGATGAGTGAGATGGACGTCAATGCCATCGCTGGGACCCTGAAGCTGTACTTCCGAGAGCTGCCTGAGCCGCTCTTTACTGATGACCTCTACCCCAGTTTTGCAGGTGGCATCAGTAAGTCAGAGGGCTGTGAGCATTCTCAAACATGGCTAATTACCAGGGTTTAAAACTCGTTCATGTCTGCTTCAGGTAAAGGTCCTTCATTTGTAGTATATGTAAAATCTCCCTTCCTTCTGTGCAGCTCTGTCGGATAGTGTTGCCAAAGAAAGCTGCATGTTGAACTTACTTCTGTCGCTGCCTGAGCCCAACCTGGTCACGTTCCTTTTCCTCTTGGATCACCTGAAGAGGTAAACACTTGCACGCTTGCATAATATGTAAATACGAATGCCCACATGCTCAGAACAAATAAAACGGATGGATATACAACAAGCCATGAATATACAACAGGTGCAGTCAACTGCAACTTGTAAGTCGCTGCACAATAACGTTACTTTAATACTTCCTGCGATCGCTCCACGCCTCTGATGGAATCGTCCCGTCATTCTCTCTCCTCAGGGTGGCAGAGAAGGAAGGCATCAACAAGATGTCTCTCCACAACTTGGCGACGGTGTTCGGGCCGACCTTGTTGAGACCCTCCGAGAAGGACAGCAAGATCCCCACTAACCCCACCCAACCCATCAGTATGGGGGACAGTTGGTCCTTGGAAGTCATGGCGCAGGTGCACCATTAAAGATCTTCTTTTGGCATTTTGTCTTTGAATTTTCAGAAGCTTTTTCTTAAAAGGTTGCTCTGCTAATTGCAGACTTGAGAAACCAAAAACTTAATTTGTATTTCATCTATTTTACTTCCTCTTTCATTGCAGGTCCAAGTCTTGCTGTATTTCCTCCAGCTTGAGACGATCCCCACCCCGGACAGTAAAAGACAGAGCATCCTCTTCTCCACTGAAGTATAGAGCTAACGTTGACATTTTGCAATGGAGGAGTTCAGTAGAGTCGGACCATGGCTCAAAGTGAGCCTCCAGTAATATGTTTTTGCATTATCTGAGCAGATTTCATGAGGCTTTCGCAGCCACAGAGGATTGTTTCTGACGTTGATTATTTCCCTCAAACACCGGAGGGCGCCATTGGTCTTCAAAGCTCTGAGGATGCGAGGTCCTGCGGTAACTAGCTCCCTTTACCTGATATTTAATATGATTCCTTCTACCTACAGTGAGGATGTGGGTACTACACCGTGCTCCCTGTTGGCCTCAACATGGTTCAAAATTGTCCAAATCAATCCATAATAGAACAGAATACGTCTTTTTGATTTTGTCCGCCAACAAAATTCCACTTATCTTTTAGCTTGTCATCCTCTATTTGTGTTTCCTTTGGACAATCATCAGCTCTCAAGACACAATATCTTGATCCCTCTCAAACGTTGCTTCATGCCCTGCCGTGGAAAATTCTAACGGTGTGTTACGTAGCCTCAGAACATTGTTGTGGAGAAGACAAGAAGAAACATTTGGGCTGTTTGTAGAGGTTTAAAACGCTGCCACGGCTTTGGTTAAGAAAGCCAACACCTGTGTGTCACATGTTTACAACGTAAACAAACCCAAACGCTGCAGCTTGAAAAGGGACCGCGAAACATGGTAGAAGGAACATCATGATCAGTAATACACTGCGATCTGACCAAGACCTTAAAGGAAAAAATGTTGTGTTGTTTGTGTATCAAGGTAGTCTTCAGCTTGAATATCGAGGAAGCAATATATTTTCTAACATAGGAATTGTCTGTGTTCATACCTTTTGCGGACGCAAACGTGCTTGTTATTGTAACATAGAACATCCTGCCAAATTAATATCTTGATCGTTTGTTTCCAGGAGAAAAGGAAGCCGGTGTATTTACAGACACAGTATGTACATAATCTTAAAGTTGTATTTTTTTTCCTTTCTTTTTGGTAAACAGTATAGTCATTGTTGCTATTATTGTAATTTATTTTGGGAGGCATGGGGGAGAAATTGATTTGGGTTTTTTTTCTACGTGAACTTTGTTTCTATTTGATTATGAAAGTGGTAGGTCTTAGCCTTGACTTCAAGTCCTGCAGCAAAAAAGCAGGATTTAGCCTTGTTCTTATAGAATTTACTCTGCTGTTCTATCTGGCCTATCAATGATTCATTTAGACATTATTATAAAACACATTGTACACATACATTACTGTATGCTGCTGCTGTTGTGGAAAAGGCACAGGCTCTTTGAACGCTGTGTGTTCCTCAGCAGAACGTCTCACACCCATAATGTCCAGTGTATGCATTATGCCAAGTCATAATAGACCACACACACACACACACTCACACTCACTAACACATGACGTTTCATCTGTGGCTGCAGAAGTGCACTCATGTGATGTTAGAACTACTGTATTGAAGTAACTTGAGAGCACTCTGCATTTATGTTGATCAAAGAGCATATTTGTTGGTTTAATGAAGGAATATTATTTTGTTTCATCTTCTCCTGTAATCTTTATTTTATCTCATGCATTTGTTCTTCCCGTTAAGCCTGAAGGTTTCCAACTCAATGGGGAATTTAAAGGAAAGATCTCAGAAATACTGTTGATTCTAAAATGAGAAAAGATTTGTTTGTTTTTTATTTAACATGCGGGCATGTTTTATTGTTATTGCTTTATTTTTTGATTTTGTTTGTTTTATTGCTGTTTTTTTCACAAAAGTGTCACCATCAACATTGGGATGTTGGTAACTTGTGAGGATCTTGGTTTACATTGTCACCGTGTGTCATTTTTCTGGTCAATAGGACGGGTTCACAAAAAAAACAAAAACTATCCTTTAAGGATAAACATCCTTGTTGTTTTCTGTATATCTCACAAGTATAACACAACTGACCAGTTCAAGGATCTGATAAGGGCTTGTGTGGTTGTGTCCGACTTTAAGATAACGCACAGACGGGAGTAAATGAGTAGATGTTAATAACACATTTAAAGTTTCCTTTTGGATCCATATCAATTCTCTTGATATCAAGTAATTTACACTGTCATGAAAATATAAACTAAAAAATCAATCATTATTGTATCAACCCGGAAGTAACAATGTCGAGATTGTCTTCATGCCTTTTTATGTGCTTTCACAGATTTTGGCCTGTTTGTAGCATTCGCACAATGTTTCATCACCGTATATATGTTCTGATGCGAGACAGAGAATGAATCCACCACCCATTCATTCATTCATTCGTATATCCGTCACCTTTACGACAAGTCCCGATTGCCTACACTATTCTGCCCTATCGTGCCTCGACACTTTTCTTTGGTTCCGCGCATGTGGTATTCCCGAAACGTTGTTCAGTCTCCTGTTGCCTTTGCTGAGGACAGCCACACACCTTTTCATCTTTGAAAGACTAAGACAGGACCTTAACCTTAAGCATGGTCTTAGCTCGTACTGTACTTGCCACCTTTATCTGACTGTGATGCTGTAATTCAAACTTTTAACGTCTGTCTTAATTGGGAAAAAAACAGACTTTCTTGCTCTTCTTGTTTGGTTCTTAACATTTCCACTTCTTTAATGCCTTTTAATTCTTATTTATTCATGCGTTTTCCCTGTTCCCAGTATAAGAAAGTTTACTGGATCTATTTATTCATGGAATATCACCTAAAGCTAAAATCATGTTAGGAAAATGGTCTTTATGTGGTGTGTTTTCTTTGGGGAAATGTAATGCTTATGTCTGTTTATTCAACATCCTGTTAAGGTTACAACTGTTTGTCATCGTTTTGTCCAAGAATCACAACCACTGTGTACAACGGCTTTGACGGGCCACTGGGATCGTTTAGCCATCTGATTTAGATAACTGAATGACAGATGCAGGTTCCTGTCAATTTAAAGGGTAGATTCAGTGAGTCCACGCAACACAAACCAATCATTTTCCATGGAGTTGTATAATATGTATTATACTAGAGAGTACATTATTTGGTTTCCGTTTTATTTATTGTGGCGTCCACTGGCGCATTATCGTCATGGGTTGAGTTGGCACACCTCTAGTCTCTATGAAAGGCCAAACTGTCAGTATGTGGTAGAGGACAAGAGTCTTATATTGCTCTAAAATCTGCATTGTTTTTGGTTTGTTGAGTGTAACTGCATGTACCTTCCATAACCTCAGTCCTTCTGTACATTACAAATAAATACATTAGAAATGGTAACATTTTTCTGTGGAATAGCCTGAAAATATGGAACATATTGCTCTAAATGAAAGTTACAAATCGCGTCCATTTATTGTACACGACCCTGGTTATTATCACATGCAATAGTCTACAGCATCTAACTGACTAAATCTGACTACTTTAACATTTTTAGTTTTGTTTCTACACTTAACAAATAAAACTGAGGATTTGCTTACCAAATACTTTTTACCCTCCTCAATTTTCTGAACTCTTGTTCCTGTTCAATATTCAATGTTCTGCTCGTAGAACTGTAAAAATGAATTCCATAATCTGAGGGCAAACATGTTTGGAAGGCATTTGCTGCCTGTTTGTACACAAAAATGTTAAATAAAATCTCCTTGTAACTACATAAAAGTACGTTGTTGGTTTTATTTTTACGTATCCGGGTCTCAGGGTAAAATTGATCAAAATTGAATTAAAGTGTATAGAACCTCTTTTTAGGTCGACTCCTTGTGTTTTCTGCTTCGAAAAGAAACAGAATGGTCGAGCACTATGGATTAAAAAATTGCAACACCACGCAGAAGTGGTGTAGAGAGAGTTTTAGCACCTGATCTACATGAGTGGTTTACCATATGCCTGCTTCCGCACTTTTACGCACGGATTCATTCACAACGTGCAGGTGGCGCGCGTTGAGGCCGCCGAGGCTTCCTCTCGTCCTCACGGCTGTCACGTGCATAACGGGAAACACAGGTCGGTCGCACGTCACGCTTAACCCGAAGCCCTCCGTCAGTACGGCGTATCTCGCTCACACACAGACACGCACACGCCCCAATGCACGCGGAGGGAGAGGCGGCGTGGGTGCGTATCATCCGGATGCAGCGTGGCATTTTGCACCTTCAAACTGGTACCGCAGCGCAGCCGCATCGGAGGCTTCACGCTGCTTTGCGTTGTCCGGCGTGACCGCATCTACTTGTTGGTTGTTCCTCAATAAGGTAAGAAATATTATGCTCCTAATGTGTCTGTCGGTGTCAGTTTTTAGAAGCACAGTTTTAAGAAGCAACAGCTTCACACGACTTAAAATACAGTCGTTTTTAAAAAATTTTTTTATCAATTGAACAAAATCACATAAACTACCTCAGTTATTGGTGTATTCTTGTGGCGCTTCGGGAATTACTTGATGAGCAAATGGTTGAAGTTAAAAGTAGTATATAATGTCACAACGGCTCCCAATAATACAAATAAAGTAGCTGTCATTTTGAAAATGAGCTCAGTTCGGGGATAATAAATGGATCGACATTGAGATCATGGCTGAAGCCTTTTCCCCATCACTCGGCATCTATTACATCATCCACATAACTTGCCGTGGTTGATCAGTATTGGCTCAGCTGATGTTTATCAGCACTTCATAACATGTCGTAGCTTTCCTCATCAGTCATACACACACTACATTTGCCAGAAGTAAAACCAGAGCTTTTCATTCCCCCCCTTTGGCTTCGGTGCATTGATTGAGAGGATTGAGATCCTCTTTCAGCAGGGTGCACTTTTTCTTATCACTTCATCGAAGCCTCTGTGCACATAATAATAAAGCGCATTGTTTCTGCCAAAGCAGAAAACTGGAAGTTCAAACCAGAGCGTTCGCCATGTGATAACTTACTGTATAACGTAGCCTATTATATACAGTGGTAGTGGAAACTGAATATTCTTTTTAGTACTTTAAACATAAAGACTGCCTTCTCTTGTGCAAGTTCAGTAAAGAAAATTCGATCTAAAAAAAACCCTAATGGCTTGACGTTATGGCTTTCCAAAGCCGCTGGATAAAGCCTGGTTTTTAAATTCCTTTGGCCTGTGAGAAGGTTTCAGTAGCAGAACAATAGAGGAAACGTAGAACTCTGCTCCAATGTACTGCCAATCGGGATCACTGCTGGTAAAGCTACAGCTCTGTGTGTGTGTTCATGAAAGAACAATGTTTGGAAGGTAACAAAATGACTGTTTTTTCATTTCTCTTTAAATTTCCATTACGTTCCCATGTATGCACACTAAAGTTCCTTTAACAAGCTTTCCCCTAAGACAAAAATATGTGAGTTAATAGCTCACATTTGTTAACAGAGCAAAAGGTAAATATGAGTTCCCCTATACCCTCAAATATTTGTGTTGTTTATACTCACTTTAAAGCTCATCAGAGGTTGAAGATTCTTATTACATGGCCCTCATGTTGAGTAAGGGCGAGGATGATCTTCAGCATCCTCATGAGCAGCAAGCACAACTTAACATTAATAATTCCTCATAGAAAGGGAGAACAACTGTGGTGAGAAACCGGTCGATTGAATGAATGAATGATTGGATTGTTAAATCCTCTTATCTGAGAAATGCTGAAGGACTGTAAACCCTGAATTAGTCACATGGTCCCAGCATTGCTCCTGTAGTGACCCAGTTTCCAATCCAGAGTCAATTGTGGAATCTTATCTGGTCGAATGTTACTCACCTTGGCAGGAACTATGTCATGTTTACAAAGCGTTTTTTTCACTGTAGTTGTGTAGTTGATAACTTTCACCTTTAACATATGTCCACTTTCCCATTCAGAGGAGATAAAACCTACACAGGTGTGCCTTGTGGTCTGAGTGAACCTGCATTAAGCACTCAAACTTACATAAGAACGCCTGTTGTTCAAAGATCATTTCAGTTATTTCCAACTTCCAGGGTTAAAAAATACAGAATAATGCTAACATGCAGCTCAGGTTATTAGTTCATGGAGACTTGTCTCCACCAGGCAGTTATAGTAGATGAACTCGGCCTATACATTTCACCCATGCTAGGTTGGAATAAAATGTGATTAGTGCTTTGAAGTGTTTTGGGAAACTTTTCCTGAAATAAAAGGCACATTGTTGGCCTGTCCCCTAAAGCCCGGTGTCTGCCTGTTTTCGGTAGATAGATGGCTATCCTACAATCTGTTTGCACAGGCAAGAGTACTGACGTTGTGTTCTCACTCTCTCCCCGCTGCAGACCACTGCTCTTCATTTTGCAGCCGTCCGGCAGAACTCCCAGATCCGTCCTCCTCAGTATTCTGCTGCTGTCTGTGGCAAAGTTCACCCCGCGGCACACAAAAGAGGTGGACACGGTTAAGGAGACAAAGAAGAAGGCCACCAGGCTGTTAATGCGTGATTGACAGTAAAAGGTTGATTCACACAGCTGTTAGTGGCAGGAACTTCCTGCCTTGGCTATCCTCGCGTGACACAATCGCTCTTCCGTTACTTAACACCATGTGATCTGGCAAGCAGGTATTTTGTCTATAAACAAGTCAAGCAGCAGGGTCTGTGGGATGAAAGTGCAAAGACAGCAAAAGAGAGGAAAAAACAACCATGCCGAAAAATGACCAGATGGTCTACATCGGCCTGGAGCTGGTGATTGCTTTCCTGTCGGTGGCTGGGAACGTCCTGGTCTGCTGGGCCGTCTGCCTCAACTCCAACCTGCAGAGCATCACCAACTTCTTCGTGGTGTCACTGGCAGTGGCTGATATCGCTGTTGGGCTGCTGGCAATTCCATTTGCTATCACCATTAGGTACCAGTATGTTATTATTTTCTTTTATTTGACTTTCCTCATCTTAACCTAACCCTAAGGTATGAGGTTAAGTTTTGGTTGGTTTCTGACTTTACGAACAATGATTTATTTAAAAGAAGGTAATATTGCGTGGTTTCATTGTGGTATTTTGTATCACCTGTGATGTTTTCTTCCCTTTCAACATCAGCACCGGCTTCTGTGCCGACTTCTTTGGCTGCCTGTTCATTGCTTGCTTCGTGCTCATACTCACCCAGAGCTCCATCTTCAGCCTGCTGGCCATCGCTGTAGACCGCTACATCGCTATCAAGGACCCGCTCAGGTGAGAGGAAACGAAAAGGTCGCATGAGTAGTGCTGAAAACAGAAACAGAAATAGCCTCCCACGATGTCACTTAAACCCACAGGACTTTCCAGACTGACCAAATCTCTCTGGTTCTCTGACAGCGTCGGTCTGTCTCATAATTGTTCTTCTTTTGCTGTTCCCATTTAATTCTCGTTTCACACAGAAGTCCGAGGGGTGTGGGTAAGCCATTCAATCTGAGAGGCACATAGGCATTGTAGGAGAGCACAATGAATTATTATGAATTTAGGCTAATCTGGCCGTCTGCGTGCTGTTAAAGGAAATAAGTTTCTTGGGCTTTGATCATTTTCATCCCTGTAAATCAACACCATTCAAATTCTACTGCTGCCACGAGCGGATGTTTCATCGAGTAAGCCACAGCAGGTGATGCATTTGCATAAGCAGTTGCATAACGGGTTCTGTTTGTGTTTGTGTGCTCACGCGGCTGTCACAACCCCTGGCACCAAAGGCCGTAGAGCTAATAATTCATCAGTTTCAGGACTGGCTGCCGCCTTGGACATAAACAATCTCAGTCACGTGGGTCGTGACTGTAGGTGATGTTCCCCACAATACAGCAGTTATTCATGGAAATTCTTTATTTTTATTACTCTCGCCAAATGCGTACATTCCTAGTGTCTACATGAAGCACTCTGCACAACTCTCGCCTAACCCCCAACTCAGATCAGCCCAAAACGTAAGGATGCAAAAAGAATGATGAAAAGAGGGAATTTAAATGTTGCTAACAGGCCTTTTTAAATACATTTATTTGGGGTGTGTTTTCTTATTTCCTTGTGTCAGTTTTGTTGACATGAAAAAGGCTTAAATATGGTAACGTAAAAGTATTGTCATTAGATTATCATTATATTATTAGTGTAAAATAAAGGTTAGGTTGACCTCCAGTAAATCATGTAATAATATGTTTGTCTTTAATCAGCAGACAAAAGTTCGGGAGAATATTGCTGTAGCTTATTAAATAACTATCACGCCTTGGCTTGAGTGCACAACCATTGTATCCTCTTCTAAATCATCAAATATTGACTTTGACTTCCAGGGATGCGATCACACTTAGCAAAGATAGATCAACCAACTTTATAATTGTGCTGTGTTAAACCTTTCAGGTACAACAGCCTGGTGACTGGGGTGAGGGCAAAGTGTGTCATCACATTGTGCTGGGTCCTCTCAGTGGGCATCGGCCTGACACCGATGCTAGGCTGGAACAGAGGTGAGGGATTTATTTTGGCAAATATATACCCCGGCTTACCCAAAGATGCACAGAAACATGAATATGCCACGTGTTACGATGTTCATAGCTCTCTAAGGAGAGGGTTTGTCACCTAAATTTTGTTAAATGCTTGTCTCACAGTCAGTTTTTCAAATCCAGAACATATGGATTTGGGGAAATCCATCTACGAACAAACCCTGTTTTAAGCCCAAACATCTAATTACTACAGGCATAATCAAAATAACTGTATGCAGTATTTTTATGTTGGCTTGAATACAGCTAAATTGTTCTTTTTGGTGCACCATATTGAAATGAAAAACATTCATATTTCAAGAAATGTGTTTGGAGGTTATGGCGCATTAATCATCCCTACTTCTACACAGGTAGGAACAGCACCGCTGCGGCGAGAAGCAAAATCTGCCCTGAAGGCTTGACGGAGTGCCTGTTTGAAGAAGTGGTTACGATGGGCTACATGGTCTATTTCAATTTTTTCGGCTGTGTGCTAGTTCCCTTAGCGTTAATGCTGGTCATCTATACAAATATCTTCATGGCCGCTCGGCGCCAGCTGCGGCTGATGGGGTCAAAAGTGGTTCGCGCTCCTTCCCCTGGGGAAAGCGCCTCGCCCCGTTCGCCTCGATCAACCTTGCAGAAAGAGGTGCATGCTGCCAAATCGCTGGCAATCATTGTGGGTTTGTTTGCCCTGTGTTGGCTTCCGCTGCACATCATAAACTGCTTCAACTACCTGTGTCGTAACTGCGGCCGTGCACACATCTGGGTGATGAACATTGCCATCATCCTCTCCCATGCAAACTCTGTTGTGAATCCCTTCATCTATGCGTTTCACATTCTGGAGTTCAGACAGACCTTTTGGAGGATCCTGTACCAGCGCATCCTCCGGCAGAGGGATGGACATGGGTTCGGGTTTGGGAGTGGATGCGGCCGAGGTGTTGGGAGCAGCAGCAACATTCAGACTTCCCCCCGTACCAGCAAAGAGGATTCATCGGGTGGCACGGTCATGAATACCTTCGTCCCGAATGACAGTCCCTTACGGACTCCACCAAAAGCAGCTGGCAAGGCAGCTAGCCAATGGACATCAATGACAGACGCTGCGCCAAGCAGCCAACTACCCAACGGACACCAGGAAAAAGGGAGCAACCTGCCTGCAATGCAGCAGCAACATCCATGCATTTTAGGCTTTGCTCCTCAGGATGGAGTTGAGTCGGTCGCAGATCAGAGGAGAAAGATAGACATCCTGGAAGTGAAAGACAGTGGAAGTTGCATTTCTTTTGTGAACGTTCAGGATCTCTCCCTAAAACAGGCCGAATGTCCAGAGCTCACAGAAGTGAGCTCATGACAAAGATATTTAGTTATTTTAGAAAATGTGTTGTATTCATGTCAAACATTTGATTGGCTGCAAACATGGAACATGAAGAAGGATTCATGAAGCTTACAGCAAATCTGTTTCTCTTTCTGAAGTCACATAATCTGGTTACTGGGAATATTTTTATCATCAAATCATTTTCCCAAGATAAATGTGCACCGTTGAGGTTGCATGCCTTTTAAACAATGTTCATTTTTTAAGTCATTGCATTATATCGTTATCATCGTGTATTTTGACAGGCATCTTTTAAGAAAATCATTCCATATGCCGCTAGTGTGGCCAGTTTCAGAGTCGGTCTTGCAGAAATAGACAGCATCCAAAACCCATGTACAGCACACACACACACACACGTAAAGTACATACACATGGCTGCAGACTACTCAGCAAGGTGTGTTTACAGAGTGGCCTGGCTGCTGACGCCAGTCAATGAGCCTAATGCAATGGAAATCAAATGAAGGATCATTTGGCGATGTCTTTTATTATGCCATTACGTTTTCGCTTTCCTCATTAAAAAGCCCTTCCATTGTGGGAAAGGCTGCATTGAGCAATATTTACGTGCTCTGAGGTAAAATGGAGAGAAAGAAATAGAGATATAAGGGCCTGCATCTATTGTAGATTATTGTATATTTATTGAGAATGCATATTAATGTTTCAAAATATATATTTCGGTCAAGCCCAGGGGTATTCAAATCGATGAAGCCATTTCATGTTAATACTGTTTTTGTTGGTGCTATTTGGACTATCGCGAGCTGAAGGTTATGAAAAGTATGTGGTAATTTGTGATTCCATTCTGAGTCAAAACATTTCAAAATAATAAAATAAACAAAACCCCAAATGAACAAAGGACTGTTTAAGTTTTATGCCATAACAGCCGCCAGATCTACCTGACAGGCAAGGCTCCAGCTCGATGAACGAGTGTGCGGTGTTCAGATGGGAAACAATGCAGCGGTTGTTTTTATAGAAATGACATTGGCATGCAAAATGTATATGCAGTTCTTTAAGTACATGCAAATTAGCAGAATCAAACAATAACATAATAACAGTGTCGTAAAGGTCAAAGTATTGTTTGTTTTTGGATTCTCTTTGCGTCCTCTCTCGGGCCAATGCAGTGATATACCAACATAAATAAAAGACTTGCCGACTATTATCTAGTTCAAAGGCATTGCTTCAGTGAGAAAGCATGCTCCGTGTACCTGTTTTAATAAAACACGGAATCTATAGCATATGTAATGTTTTGTGTGATTTTAGTATGCACATTTTTACTAATGTGTTCCTCCATAGAAAGCCTTGCTGTATTACAATAACAATGACCTCTCGCAAAACAAGTTGGCAGACTTTGCAATGGCACCTTCCACAAATTAAATAAATAGATACAATAACTCTTTTATCGGGTTTCCGTTCTTTAACACGATATAGAAATCCCACAATGCACCATGAGGTGACACAGGAAGTATTTTGTTGAACTACTGTTGCATTGTGGGTAAGCGGAAAAGGCTCCAAAAGGGATCGGAAAAGCGACCAACGCACGTTGCAGAGTCGTCCAGAAAAACACAACAACAACGATTAAGAAGTACTGTTGAAAGACTGAAACCAGGTAACTTTTGTAAAAGATGTGACGAAATATACATTTGAAAAATTGGTTTGCTTAAAACTCTTGTTCGACTCTGTTGTCCTTAAGAGCGCTTTCATTCAACTGGCTAACGTTAAATGGTTCCGCTGTTGGACGAACTCTATTCTTCATTAATTAATCAAATTGTATTGTTTACGTAAGCTATTACGGTTTAGCCATACTTGTTTTTTTAATAATGAACAGTAACTCTGTAAAGTTCAACGGTGGTGTAGTATTGTTGTAATTCACGGAGGGCTAGCTAACAGCTAATGTCGCTAATATAGCTAGCAGCTAACTGTAAGCCATTGACGTTACAAAGAAATGGCCCACATTCGCCAAACCTGAATATTTGTTTTCCCACACTGCGTTTTACTGAAGGTAATATTCAGTTTAGTTTCATGTGGAAGTTTCTATGCTTTTACCGAATTAGTTGACTCTCATTGCCACTGCTACGTTAATGTATTCAAATAGGCGCCCAGATTGGTGACCTCCTTTTATTGCGAAACCAAACATTGTGACCGTATTCTACAATGTTTCTCCCCCCGCAGGAAGACTTAAAAATGTCTATCGGTGTACCAATCAAAGTGCTGCATGAGGCAGAGGGCCACATTGTGACCTGTGAGACCAACACTGGAGAGGTATACAGGGGAAAGCTGATTGAGGCAGAGGACAACATGAACTGCCAGGTTGGTCTTGATAATACTGAATAATCATAAAAGCTTCTTGTTGTTTTCTGAAAGTTGTTTCCTTCCATTTTGGGATGAAAGTTGTCTGATTTCATAACCCAGGGGGCCTGAGGAGCATACTGGTTTGGAATCATTTGCTTAAATAAATTATGAGTAACTGATAATGGCAGAATTATGCGAGTAATATAAAAATATGTAACTGGTCTTCCCCCCTCCCCCAGGAGTTATTTTTCTTGTCCATTGTCTTACTGTCCAATGTTGTGAACCAACTGCCATGTAATAGTCCTTGTATGTCTAACATAATCTGGCAATCAATGTTCCTGATTTTTTTTTTTCTCTCTCGCCGAACAGATGTCCAACATAACAGTGACTTATCGTGATGGCCGTGTAGCACAGTTGGAGCAAGTCTACATCCGTGGCAGCAAGATCCGCTTCCTGATCTTACCTGACATGTTGAAGAATGCACCGATGTTAAAGAGTATGAAAAACAAGAACCAGGGCTCTGGTGCAGGAAGAGGCAAGGCGGCTATTCTCAAAGCACAAGGTGAGCAAGGCATTTTTGGACCAATATCTTCCTGGCTACTTCCAGGGTTTCTGTGTTTTTATACACTACATTTGAGCAATTATCACATTGAATCACAAAGTGATTCAATGTGATAATGCGTTTTCTGCCAAATATTTTTTACAAGTAATCTACTTTTCTACAAATATCTTTTCACAAATGCAGCATTTGTGCCGTATATCTTGTGTATGTGCTATTTTTAAACTCTTACATACTACTATGTAGATCATCTGTGGCAAAAACGCTGAACTACATCGCTTGTTTTTCTTTCCATCTGCAGTGGCTGCAAGGGGTCGGGGCCGTGGTGGAATGGGACGAGGCAACATCTTCCAGAAGAGGCGATAGTTGGTCTAGCTGTGTTAACATTGTTGCATTGTATAGTCTTGTTTTTTAATTCTGTCTTTGGATTGGATCTTTTTTCTTTTCTTTTTTTTTTTTGCAATCCTGTACTCTGCAGTTTATGCTTTACTTTCATTTTTTATGAAAATAAACCTGTTTAAATTTAATGTCATGTCTGACAAATTTGAGTTAAACGTACTCTGTAAGAATTCATTGTTCACTGAAGCCCATATTTTCCAGATTTCCTAACAGTGACTTAATCAATGAATTCTTACCTGAGAATTTCTTGCATGCATTAACAATAAATCCGTTACATTTGCTATTTAGCATAATGCACAAGTTAAAACCTTTTGTATGTCCAGAAAACAAATTTCAAAAGAGACTCAATCAGTTGCCAGTAATATTACAAAACCAATTGTATTTGTGTTTGACCCTAAACGTGAGGGTCCTGTCATTGCTAACTGAATAAATTGGCTTCAACTTGGTAGATTCGGGTTATATTTTACACCGGTATAATATAACGTTTTTCGTGTCAACAAAATTACGAGTTAACTAAAGATTAAATAGGGACTAAAATATAATTGCACGATACAACTCCACCGTACACCACAGGGGGGAGCCGCTTATCCACGAAGTGCATGTTGCAAATCCCCGATGAGATGCAAACATTATCTTGAGGCGGTGCCTTTCAAACAGGGCAGCCCTACGTCTCCTTTACGTTGGTTTTTCATGAAGCATATTCGTTAAAACTAACGTCCGTGTCCTCCGCGAGCCCAACCCCCCCCCACTCCCCCCCACGGGACCCGTGTGCTCCGCGGGATTGGTCCTCCACGCCGCCCGCTCTCGGTCCGCTACGTTCAGCGTCAGTCACGCGGCTCACGTCGCGCTAGCTGCCGAGGAGATACCCGAAGTACAGCTGGGGAAGGACGGCACGAAACAATTCTGCTTTGCACGTCCAAATAACACCTTTTAGGTAAGGATTTTCTTCCTCTCCTTTTCTTTGTTTTTCTTACAATTGGCTTTTGTTGTTGTGAACCGAGACGTTTGTCGGTCGCTCGGGTAGCCTCGTCTCGTGCCCATCAACATCTGGATCTTGACAGATGAGGCAGCTGCTAACGTTAGCTCGTTAGCATCGTAGAACCCCAGACGAAGCTAACACTGTCCATCCCGTGAATCCGAGACGGATACAAGAGGCGCTGAATGTTGTTGGTGTCACAGTTCGTCGTGATGGTTCCTAGTGTGAGGAAGCATTTTGTTACCGTTTCAGAAATGGCAGCTTTTAACGCAAGAAAACGAGAGTTAGCTCGACTTGTTCCAACGCTGAGTGGATACCGATGTTGCAAGTTAGTTAATCATATTGTACATGGTGAAAAGGTTTTATTTTCATTGTTAAAATCTGTAGCTTTTTAACAACCCAAAGTTGCATTGTTATGTAAATTATGAAAAACGGCATCAAATATCAGCTTAATTGTCCTTTTAGTAATAGTATCTCTTAATTTCTCTCTCTACGTTTTGAGGCTTCAAACAACCGTCAATCCATTAAGTTCCAACTAAACTGCTAAATTGCAAACATTGATACAGTAGTTGGGTTAATCATGTGATGCCAGACTAGATAACCTTCTTGAAATGCACCATATTTCCGATGGCAATCAAGTGGACTGTAAATCCTTTTATGTTATTTATAAATATTTATAGTGGCCTGGGGAAATTGCAGTGTATTTTCTCGGATGGCCTTTGTTGGCCATTTTAGATATTTATAAACCAGTCTTACATATCAGATATTTCATGAGATAAATGATGAATAAATCGATTGACGAAATTACTTTGAGAATCCAGTAATTGTTCAAGTGGAGCAACAAATGGCAAAAATTTTCAGCAGTTTCAGCCTCGCAGAGGTAATGGTTGCTAGATATCATTCATCAGCGTGCGTGTCTGGCTTTCAGATTGCTAGTCAGACCAAATTACTAAGTTGAAGATGTTGACTTGTATGTCATGTTGCTCATTTTCACCATTTTAAACAATTGCTTAAGCAAATAACATTTTGCGCCAGTATCCCGATTGCCTTTGTGGTTCATTCTGAGTTGATTCCAATACAGCGATGATTAGCTTTGGTTTATTTTGTTACGTCGACCATCAATTAGACATTTCAGGTTCTCAGTCAAATTCTGTTGTGATTGTGTGAAAAACCCTGGGGTTAAGTTGACTGAGGCTCACCCCTCTATTTACAGGGGCTTACCTCGCTCAGATAACTGAGCGGGTTTCCCTGTTGATCTTTTAATGAAGCCGGGGATCCTCCTCTGCTCCAGATGGCCCTGCGTTCTACCCGTATGTCTGTGGGACCGTGTCTGGGTTGTTGTTATTAATGCTGTATTTGGCTTGGACCCCCCCCCCCAGGCTCCGATAAGTCCCCCCCCCCCCCCCCCCCCCGCCTGCCCTCATAGTGACGCTCACGTGACTTTTTTTGTCATGATAAGAGGCATCTGGAGCTGGACGGCATCTGTCGGCGTTTCGCAAGGCTCAAAATGTAACTGCTTGTTCTTTGTCTGGCTGTTGTGATCACCAGAGATCAGGGACGTTTGGGCTTTAGCCAGCCGTTCAGTCATTCTTGATACAGAGCATATTTCTGTAGGAGCTCTATAGAAATTTAGGTCTAAGATTACATTTTTTTTGTTATCCATGAATGTCTACCTTTTACGTTTTGTAGAAAGCTTTTATAGAGTATTAGTTTTTGTACAGCCCACTCTAATTTGAGTGCGAGATGACTAAATGAAGTATGTCAAAGCAGCTTTCTCAGCTCCAATGTAAATTATTCAGAAAATCACTTCCCTATTAGTGGGCATTGACACTGAAACGTGGTTCGAAACGTTTGGCCTTCAGCTGCGAAATTAAAGACTCAAGCGACTGGTCAGACAAAGACTGCAGACTCTAAACCTCCAAAGAGTGACAAAATGAACCAACGGCCTGACATATTCATAGCAGAGGATAGGATCTGCTGTGTTATTGTGTTCCTCGCTGTACTGACGAAGTCCTAAACGAAGTCTAGTACTGGTTGCTAATACGGCGGATAGGTTTATACGTGCGCCCGGTGCGCTCGAACACAGCAAAACAGAGAGATCTGTGATTGTTACAATTATCTTGCTTGTTTATTTTACATTCACATATCATACAGCGGTTACATGTTGCAGCAGGTCAAGCTTGGTCGGTTGCCTTCTCTTCTTGGTATATAAAAAGCCCACTGCAGCTGGGACTTTCCTCCAGGGGTTTGGTCCTATATTCTACTGGAGTCCACCGAGGCCAAGTCCAATTAACCCGTGCACCATTTGGGTCAGAGTTTCCATATGGATCACAAGTGGCGTACGCTTTTTTTCCAACCCCATTTTGTTCTCACGCAATGGTTGTAAATGAGGCAAGGTGACATTCAACGTGATCGTACATGGGGAGTTGATACCAGGTGATTGATCTAATTTCAACAGCACTTTATCTTTTGTTTGGACACTAATCTTGAGTGTTGTTTTCTTTAAAGCGAGATTATCAGTCAAGGATTTCTATTTCATATTCTGACGAACACAAAGTTGAGGACATAAGATTGAAGGGGATTTAATTCATTGTTTATTTTTAATGGAACAAAGTAAATCATAACACAAAATCACTGCTGGGCATTTGTGGTGCACATGCAGCAGCAGCACCAGAAGCAGCAGCACCAGCAGCGGCGCAGGGTCATGAACACCCTTCCTAAGAATCCAATGACCCCCCGGGCCCGCGGGACGACTGAGTCTCCATCAGAGCCAATTTGGGCTTCTGCGAAACTATGAACTGAACCGTCTGACTCGGTCATAAGTGAAGCGTCGTCGTCGGTGGAAACGACGTCACACAGGTCCGTTGCTACGGGGCTGGACGATGCTTCTGCGCGGGCAGCGTTGTCGCCATCATTATAGATCGAACCAGCAGCTGCGTCCGTGTCTCCGGCGGCAGGGGGTGGGATGCCCTCCCCTGCTGTCACGGCGCCGTTGAGAGTTTCATCTGCCGAGTTGCCTGAGGCCTCGGAACCAGCTGGAAGGTCCTTCACGGCGCTCGTGGCGCCGGCCTCATCTGAACAGGCGCTACCAACTGAAGCGTCATTGCGGCCGACAGCGCGGCCTTCTCCCGCACCCGAGGCGCCAGACTCAGCAGCGGCCGAGGCCACGACTTCCTCGGCGCCCAGTTCGGTCAGGGTTACGAACGGGTGACACAGAGTGGCACTCGGCGTCGTCCTTTCCGGAGGATTCAGGCGTAGCATCTGCCGCAGGAAGCCAACGGACCTGGTCTTCCAGCCAAAGCGGTTTTCTGGGTTCAGCTGCATTCAGAGACAAAGTCCGACAATGAGCACGCCGCAGAGTGTTGGCGTTACTTGTTCAGTTGAGGCTACTTGTAAAGGGTATTTTTTGTTATCAAACTTGCTACTCAGGGACAATATGTACTTCTCTGTTTGGCTCAAGGGAAAAGGAGGCCCTCTTTTTGAAGATTTTAATGACCACCTGGTCTCCGGTGCCGACCTCTTTGCTGAAGCAGCCATTGAACCTGAGGCGCCGAAGCTCGTGGTCGCTGATCTCGCCGCGCAGCACGTTCCAGGGTCGCACCTCCAGTTCCTCCAAACCTGGGACATACACACGGAGGGGGTCGAGCCATTGCCTTTAGTCCGACACATTAAAACCAAACTATCCAGGCTGTAAATAAACCTTTTTTATAGTGGAATTCAAACTATTCCAGAGGCTTTCTAGATCATTTAACGCAGGATTATTCAGAATGCAGAAAGCATTAAAACAATTAGACAAATCTGCACTCAAAGTACATCATTGATACTTGAGTATTTTAGTATTCTCTCTTTTGTTGGAGGCCTTGTGTTTGAGCCTATTCGCGCAACCCGTCACCACATTTATTCCCTCACCTGCTTGACGTAAGGTCCCTCTTGACTGCAGGTCCATCTCTCTCCCATATGAAAGCAACATATTGTTTGTGTGGAGTTTTTTTTTTCTTCTCCAAATTCCAAGCACTATGTCCCTCTGTCTCCTGTGCAGACTGGTGATACTTGATTGAGCTCTTCAGTTTGATGCCTGCTGGGTTCTGTTTTTCTGTTCTGTTTTCTGGGTTCCAAAGGTTCTGTGTAGAATTTGTATTTGTAGAATACTGAAACATTCTGGAAGAAGTCATCCAAAAGAAACATTTGCACTTATTTTTACACATCACCACTGCCCATAGGAGAAATATCAATGTAAATCAAGGCTATGAACTTGTAGAAATATAAGGCCGTTACTAATTCCTCAGCTTAGTAAATGGTCACATTCATTTAGTTGTTTATTATTATGAAATAAATACATCTCTGTAAACACTCCTCAAGTGCTTGTTTCAGTTCATTGAATTCTTCCTGATATTTATTAATTTACTCCAATACATATACAAATATTTTAAATTGAATCATCTCCTCTTAAAAACCACCTATTTGTCAGATACCTGATCAGAACATTTTTGGATCTCAAATCCCAAAAGGGGTTGTTGCGACACACATTCGGATGCAGACCAGGAAGAAAGTTGCTGCCATGAAAACGTGGTGCTAAGTATGATATGGGGGGGTTCTTTCTTCATTTCCGTGGCTTTAATTGCTATATATCGGCTGGAGATAGAGGTAGAGAGGGGACCTGGAGTGGGTGTCCCTTCCCACACACGGTCCTCATTCTGAACTTGGCTGGAGCTTCCCTTTTTGTTTCTCTGTGTCCTTGAGATTTGTTCAGCTCCCACACACCGACAGCGCCACAATCCAGGGGAAACCATGAAAGAAAGCAAAAAGAATCTCTTTCCGTCTCTCTCTTTCCACCCCTCCTTTCCTTACTCTGACAGATTATCAGAAGATTATTAGCTGAGTGGAATGAAGATTTATTCATGTTCATTTCTGAATTATGCAAAAGAGGTAAAACTGCTGCAAATATATAATGATAAGCCATGTTACATAACGCACCTCAAAGGCAGACTGGACCGTTGCTTTCATAGACGCGTCAGATCCGCCCGCCTCGAGGTGAAGTTTGGGATGCGACGCATTCATTAATTAGCACCTACCGGTTTGTGTGAAGGAAGTCCAGATTCTGCTGGAACAAGCTGGATCTCCTTATGTTTCACAGCTAGTGAACGGCATCTCTGAATGTTGTCCTGCACGCTTCTATTACACAAACAACCTGGTTGTATAGGTTCAGTTCAAGCAGGTTGTTGTTTTAAAACAGATATTTTTCCTACTTGCATAACATTTGTTTAGCTCCCTCTGTAAAGACCTTACATCTTCGTCGAGATGATCACGATATTTGTACGTTTGTAAGTTGCATGCTTTATAACCTTTGACTGAAAAGGTAGTAGGGATGACACAAAACCCAAATGTTTTTGTTGTCCCTGCTTACAAAAGGGTCTTTGAATCATTTTAAGTTACAGAGTCATCATTTCTGGAAAGGGACACACCGGTTCAGTTTTTTAAATGTTTTTGGGGGCTTTTTGAGCACGACAAGTACCAAACAACTCTGCAACTCCAAAACATGGCAACTCACACCAAAACATTTTGCTTAGGCCCTTAGTAACCTTTGGTGTTGGACCTGACGATGGGGCAGCAGATCCGTATGAAGGCCAGCAGCTTTTCCCATTGTGTATTTTTCATCCCAACCTTTGCTCTTGTGTCTCAGGCACCGATTCCCCACCGAGGCCCCCGTCTGATGGAGCAGGGGTTGCCGGTTTTTGTGAAGAGGCGCCATGTTTCCTTGCCATGTTACCCCCTGGCCCAGTGCTGAGCCGCCAGCCTCCTGTGGTCATGCACCCCCAGCGCAGCCCTCACAACCCATGCCCGATCTGCTGTGCAGCTGTCCCGCCCCGCCTTCGGACGCCCACGCAGAGACGCCCTCCCCCGACCCCATGGAGTCGCTCATCGTGGTCACGGAGTACGAACCACCCGGAGAGGCTGGGCCGGAGGAGGTGAGATGAAACACTAAATGTATCAGATGTGGAGCCTAATTTTCCATTTGAGCTGAAATTTGGAATGAAATCATTTTTATTTTATTTATTCATTTCAGATTTTCAGACTTTGAAGTTGTGGTTTTTAAACCATGTAGAAGTAAGCATTCTTAATAATGCCTTGTAGAATATCAGCCCCGAGAGTAGGAACAAACTACAAAAACACCAAAACCAAACATGGAGAACTATACATATGTGGTTAATCTATTTGATTTGTACCCATCCCATCTCAGGTAGAAGAAATGGACAGATCTGAGACGCCCGAGCCAGCCTCCTCGGCGGTGGCATCTTCCCGGACTCCCTCCTGCGACCTGCTGTCCCACACGTTTGGCCGGTCAGAGGCTCTGCGACCCGGGAGCCGCGAGCAGAGGGGAAGGTTAAACATGTCGGACCGGAAACTCTCTCTGCAGGAGCGCTCGCAGACCGCAACGTCCCCCAGCAGCTCCCCGGGACTCAACGGGCGTCACATTTACCCCTCGCTACCCTACTCTCCCATCACGTCGCCCCACTCCTCACCGCGCTTGCCCCGCCGGCCCACCGTGGAGTCCCACAGTGTTTCCATCACAGACCTGCAGGTAAGGTCACGCCTCGAGGCTAAAGCCCTTCCAGGGCGAGGAGTTTTAAAATCTAAAGGTGAAGTTGATACTGCTGGTTGAAAATCTGTCCCAGGCTGGAACAACAAAACAACTTTACTCACATGAAATAATATCAAAATCTCAGCAGAACCAAGTCTGCTGAGAAACCCCAGGAGGTTAGCTCATTTCATAATAAATGATTATATAATTGATAGGCTCTGCACTGTCTAATTGCATTTGTCTTAAAAGCAGCAGCACACTGGTAAAGACTGAGCTTTGTGGATGCAGCGGTAAGGTCGTATGGTCTCATTAGATGTAGAGAGTAGTTAAGATCCTGTTGCACATAGATCCAGATCCCTGGTAATGTAGATAGAATCTCTCCTAGGGGGATCACAGGTTGTGCTATATTGTACTGAATCCCCAATTTTGGATATGAAAAAGGCAGTATATAATGAAATATCCTCTCATAGTGGAACCGTGGCACTTTTGCATTTGGTCTTTTAATATTCAAGTTTAGAGACCAGCGAGTGAATACATTTCATTTGGAAATGTATATTTAATGGGAGCATCAATGTGAAAATGAAAATTGTTTGAGGGGGAAATGTGAAGGACAGGATTTTTTTCAGATTGTATCTCTGGTATCTAGATAGCAAGCATGATTGCATTTAAAAAAAAGTCACCCCCCATCTTTTGTCTGACCTCTCTCTCTCTCTCTCTCTCTCTCTCTCTCTCTCTCTCCCTCTCCCGTCAAGGATTGCGTGCAACTCAACCAGTACAAGCTGAAGGATGAGATTGGAAAGGTACCATCAGAGACAGCTCACTGAGTGTTTCCTTTTCACTGACTCCTGCCTCTCCTTCTCCCTCTCCGCCCACCGCACCGTCTGCCGAGTAGCGCAGCGAATCACCGAGGACACGCAGTAACCGTCTCTGCTCTCCTCTCCTCCCGGCTGTCCTCATTTCCCCAACTCTGTGTAAACCACCGGGCCACGGGAGAGTTGGAAGACGGGCGAGCGGCTGGTATAAATAGCGCTCTCGAAGGGTCGTGCGAGGCTTAGTGGGTGCAAGTCTGCGTTTGTGTACTTGTGTGTGCACGTCTTTGGCTCGTGGGCTCCGTGAGGCAGAATGTGCACGACTGCTGGGAGTTTCTGCAGGAAGAGGGACGGGTCACTGTGTGTGTGTGTGTGTGTGTGTGTGTGTGTGTGTGTGTGTGGTTCTGTGTTGGGCCCTTCAGGACTGTTGGACTGTTATCGGAGCATCTCGCGGACTGGAGGGGGAGCTCTGCGCTGCCTCTCCAATCTGCTCCCACAGCAGGAACTGATCCTGCCCCCTCAACCCTCTCCCAACACTCTGTTCTTTGGGCAACAAAATTGTGCACATAGAGTACTAATTGGGTCTTGTTTTTATCCTAAATTTCCTGTGTGTGGAGCTGGATAGCATAGAGCAGATCCAGCTACTCTAATGAGCCTCAATTGGTAAATGAAAGGAAGAGATAATTTGAATTTCTCTGTTCTCACTTTGAAGCACTGGTACTCGTTCAGTGTACAGCCCACTCACTTCCTGTGTGTGTGTGTGTGTGTTGGGTATTGTTTCTCGTGTGTGTTTTCGGTTTATTTAGATTGCTTTGCACATGGTGTGATAATTTGTTTTCACGCGTAGAATGACAGCTGCTCAATCTCCCTTCATTGGCTTCTGTTTGCTTCTCATTCCAGGGCTCCTATGGTGTCGTCAAGCTGGCTTACAACGAGGACGACAATACATACTACGTGAGTTCTTGTGGCGCACACAATATACACAATGTGATTTTCACGTTAACCCGTACCTCGTAATAGTCAAACAGTTTTGTGAGATTTCGTGATGGGATTTCACGCGCGTCTGAAATGACATTAAAATTCCTCCAGTTAATTGATGCCTCGCGTGAGAGTTTTGCTGTTTAAGATTATCTTTGCAAAGCTGCATGACGCTGTCAGGCAATGGCTTTGGGATTATTATCCCTCCAAACTGACAAAGCACCACATGTCACATTCACTGATCATATCATGGCCATAATAATAGAGGGTATTAATGCGGTTTAAAAGTATCGAACAGCGTAGCTCTCACACGATGCTCTCTTTGATCAATAATGGTTTACCTTCGCTAACTGTTCAAAACCCACAAGTAGAGACGGACGAACTTAAGACACAGCGGGGAACAAATGCTTGTATCCTATGATCTCGTAGTCACAATAAGGTGTTGGATTAGATGTTTCAATGCATTTTCTTTGTTGTGTCTATTGCAGTTGTTCCACTTTTTTTATAAGGGAAAAACAGCTTGTCACAGTCCTGTCAGAGACCAAGCAGTGTGGCAGAAATACACGTATTTGCCGTGCATGCATTTACTGTCGTGGTTTTTAATTCAACAAGTAACGATAAAGAAATGTACATTACATCGACGTTTGCATCTCTTTCTGAATCTTTTGTGTTGATGCCGGTCGATGTGAGAAGCCACCAGTACACAAAGAACGCTTAAGGCTGAGAGAGACATTTATAGGCGCTGAGATGTTCATTTGTGGGTGTGAGAGTTGGTTCACTGTCAGATATGCCTCCCCTCACTCTGCTGTGTCTTCTTTCTCCTCTCTTTTGTCTACCTCTCTGTTGATATTTTCTCTGGCTCTCCTGCCCACCCGGCTCCCTCTCTCCCTCTGTCTAAATCCATCTCCTGATTTTCTCCTGTAGGCAATGAAGGTGTTGTCCAAGAAGAGGCTGATGAGGCAGGCAGGCTTCCCACGTAAGTCTGGAGCCAGGCGCAGATGGTTCAAACAGCAGAGGCCTGAGTCTCTTCTAATGCTCCAGTGGAAATCTGTATCCCAATCCTCAAAGCCTGTGTTTTCTGTGCTAACCTGTCCTCCTCTCATCCGCCCCGAATGAACACCCACCTTCTCTCTCTCTCTCTCTCTCCCTCCCTCTTTGGGCAGGGAGACCTCCCCCTCGCGGAGCTAAGGCAGACCCCGAGGGTCCGCCCCAGCTCAAAGGGCCCCTGGAGCGGGTGTACCAAGAGATTGCCATCCTGAAAAAGCTGGACCACCCTAACGTTGTAAAACTAGTGGAGGTACGGGCGGTTCAAACAGTTTCACTGTCTTCATAGATTTTGTTTACCTAAGTTACTTTGGTGTATTTAAATAAAGTGAAAGAAAAAGGCCTGTGAAAACCTATCTGTGTGTATTTATTTTTACTGCAAACTAAAGATGATCTATTTTGCGCGTGTGTGTGTGTGTGTGTGTTTACACTCGTTTCCCTTTCTCTTTCATTTGGTGCCAGGTTTTGGATGACCCCAGTGAGGACCATCTGTACATGGGTATGTTGTGACCAGGCAGTCAGCCTTCAGAACAACGCATACACATTGACACACACACATGGACACACACACGGGCAAACGCAGTCATGCAATTAGCAAGCATACAAGAGAGGTATTTGAAACCCAACAGAAAGGTTTGTTTGTTTGTTCAGTTTGTTTGTGTTGCTAACGTCATCTGTGTTTCTCTCACAGTATTTGAGCTGGTCAAGCAAGGGTGAGCTAAGCTTCTCTTACGCCAATAATTGTGTCCCTGGGATGAGCTCACTCTCATTGGCAGTGGTTGCTAATTGAGCGTTCCTTTATGTATGCAGAGCTGTGATGGAGGTGCCGACAGAAAAACCTTTCAGCGAGGACCAGTCACGCTTTTACTTTCAAGATCTGCTCCGGGGAATCGAGTACTGTGAGTCGGCCAAAACCTCCTTTTCCACTGAGTCTGTAGCTTCAAAGTGGAGCCAAAACCATTTCGGGTCCTTTCTGCTCCCATCACAGTTTCCCCACTGTGGCCTGGCTTTTTTCTACTATATATAAGTACTGCACCTTGATAGAAACAACACACTCATCTAATGTACTGGCTTATCGGGGTTGTGTTTCTATCCCTCTATAATAATTTGCTGCGCATCTTGATACTTTTATTGAAAGCTGATTTAATACTGATCCAACTGCAGTTTGATCTATACTATAATTACAATGATTATTTTATTGTTTTATGCCTCGTATCATCCTATAACATTTGAGAAAACGTTTTCAGACAAAAGCACATTTTTACAAATACAGAAAACAACCTCCTCGAAATGAAAGTTTTCAAAATTATCCTGCACAATAATATCCTATAATTAGCTTTACTTTAATTATTTTCTCGCATGTCTCCTATAGAGATGAATGGATATAATGTACAGCCCTGTGAATGTCTTAGTTAGAATGATGCAATAGTGGTATGAAGATCAAGCCGGTTTGTGTCTAGATCTGCCATCATCACACAATTCTTCAATGCCATTTATAGTCCTTCATCTCTGCTGTTCTTGACGCTAACCCACCCACAAAGCTCATTTCACATCAGCCCACTGGCTCTTAATGCATTTTGCGTAGTGCAGGAAGAGAGGTTTTGCACAAAGTGTTGTCTAGGAGACTGCTATGGAGGGAAAGAGCGGAAGGACTCACCAGCGACACTGAAACTGTCAGGACCTTCAGTTTATGTCATAAGTAATCCGAACTGGTCACAGCTTGGTATCGAGGTTACTAAATACAGCGTGACGACAGTTATGAGCTCAAACTTGTTCCTACTTCTTTTTTAAGTGCACTGCCGAAGTGCAAGAGGTTCCCCCACATTGGTACACGCCAATGTTTTTTTCTTACCAATAACCAACAACTGATTTGTTTGTCAAATGAAAATAGAATTACTGAGAAGGTAAACATGTCATTTGAAACCCCCCTCCCTCCAGTCTCTGTTGCTCTGAAATAGAGTGTTAACCATCTCTTGCCACAAGCAGAATTCCTCAGCGGGTATATTGTCGCTGTCTCGTTTTCTCTATTTCCGTAGTACACTACCAGAGGATCATCCACAGAGACGTCAAACCGTCCAACCTGTTAGTGGGAGAAGACGGACACATCAAGATAGCAGACTTCGGAGTCAGTAACCAGTTTGAGGGGACTGACGCTCTCCTCACCAGCACGGTGGGGACGCCTGCGTTCCTCGCCCCCGAAGCGCTCTCTGAGACCAGAAAGAACTTCTCTGGGAAGGTGAAGGAACAGTCGGCTAGCCGGTGCCCTCTGGGGATGATCTGCAGGGACGCATGAATCTTTGTTTTAATACACTTATTTTAGTATTTATGTAAAAATTTGAGTTTTTAAAATATTTTTCTGGTCACAGATGACTTTTTGTGGATTTTTACCACCGTACACTGCAATAACTCTCCTCACATACAATGGTGTTGTTTTATTTCTTCATGAAGGCGTTGGATGTTTGGGCCATGGGGGTGACGCTTTACTGCTTTGTCTTTGGAGTGGTGAGTGTGTGCTTCGGCAAAGAAAATACACTAGATACTATGATTTTTGTTTGCTGATTTTGAGTTTTCCCCAATTGATGACTTTTGCTTTTCTTTTCTTTTTTTCACAGTGTCCCTTCATGGACGAGCGCATCGTTACTCTTCATCAGAAAATCAAGACACAACCTGTGGAGTTACCTGAGCGGTGAGCTCTGCTGCTCAAATCTGTGTTATAACAATCTATTTCATCTTTTACTTTACAAAATGTGATGCTGGGGTTATTTCTGTCTCAACAGTGCTGACATCTCGGATGATCTCAAAGATTTGTTGCTGAAAATGCTGGACAAAAATCCAGAGACCAGAATATCAATCCCACAGATTAAGGTGAGGATTCTTTTATTCAAGCTTCTGGTTTCCCTTACTTTGCATTTAAGTACATTTTAAATTGCATAGAGTGCAGTCAACCACCTAACAAGAGAAGAGCCGTCCCTTGTGAATGGGCTTGAGGGTGCTGTGTGTAGGAATTGGCGCCATCTAGTGGGCAGATTGCAAGTTGCAACCAACTGCAACTCCTCCCGTTGAACTACAGAGGTCCCGTGTAGAGCCAGTGTTTGGAATGAAAGTCCTTAAATAATGTCCATCTTTCGATCCAAAAGGGAACAAACAAAGACATAAGTGTTCGTCTCACTTTGTGTTTCAGCTGCACCCATGGGTGACGAGGAACGGTGCTGAGCCCCTTCCTCCGGAGGATGACAACTGTTGTTTGCTGATTGAGGTGACCGAAGAGGAGGTGGAGAACTCTGTGAAACACATCCCCAGTCTGGCTACCGTGGTGAGTTAATTCACTGGTTTTGGTCTCAAAAATCGATTACCCATTAATCTACAACACCGTCATTTGTTCAAGTCAAATATCACCCATGGGTTTGTTTTTTTGTCTAATTTATCTACCATCACAAAGGCACGAGACCTGCCAGATTTCCCCCATTGAGCCATGACTGAGAATTAAAGTTTTCTGGTTGAATTACTAATTCATTTCTCAAGTTCTCATATTACATTCTATTTATATTTCAGTCACATTGTACATTGTACCACCCCCATACACTGCTGCCACCTACTTGATCGCCCTCTCTGCAGATTGTGCTAGAGCTGCTGCATGACTCATTTAGTCATTTGATTTACATTTGTGCTTTACATTAGAAATGCCAAATGCTGCTGTGATGTTTTGAACAAATCGGAAACCTGTCAGGACTGTTTTAAAAACATAAATTATAACCAGCAATGAAGTGAAGATGATAGGACAGACACAACATGAGCTATGAACACTCCATCCATAAAGTTTAAATGTAGAAGTTCACCACTGTGTTGTCATACCGTCATTCATTGTCTCAAATGCCTACGCCTATGATTTCTAGATGGTTTGAGCTGCTGTCTGTTATTCTGACAAGACAATGGGATAATGTTTCTGAGAAAACTTCAAAAGAGAAAATGGTTTATGTTACAATAATATCATTGATTTACAACAGAACCTTATTTTGAATAGAATTTGTGAGCCTAGTTTTTAGATGTGTCATTGTTTGCCATTCTTCTACAGATCATGGTGAGAACTATGCTGAGGAAGCGCTCCTTCGGGAACCCCTTTGATTTGGGCCGTAAAGAGGACCGCAACAGCTTGTGTGCTGCAGGGCAAACGCTCAGGTAAGGATTGTTTGTAGACCCACTACAGACCATCAGCTCTGTCTCTAGTGATTGTTTGCAGTAATAGTGGGAGTCAGAGTGCTGTTATACCATATTCTCTCTTAGAGCTGCTGGGTTCTCTTTTATATTGTAAAGCCAGTCAATGTTTTTCAAGTATCCTGCTATTATTTCTCTTCTCCCTCTCCTGCCCTGCAGGAAAGGCAGAGCAGGCAATGTGAGGTACTGCTACATTCATTGTAACCAAAGAAGGTAAATCCCTTTAGTAGTACTGCTGTAGTGTTGTTAAGTGCTACACTAGATAGTCAACGTCGAGGCCCACTGGCATGATATGAGCAGCTTTTTTTAAATTTTGCTTTAATGCTCCATTGCTCTTAAGTTTTTGAAGTCGCTATCTTTTGGAGCATATTTCTTATAACCAGAAGTGCTGCAATTCCCATCTGACTATATAACAACTTATAGCCACTGATGTTATTTAACTTGTTCAGCTAGAGATGCACCGATTCCTGTTTTTCTCTCTAAAATCCGTCTGAAAACTAGTAGCAGTAAATTCCTCTTTTCACAAACGGCAAGCTTTACGTCTTCTTCAGTGTTGCTGAAGAACTTCGCTGCATCTCTATCTATAAGCAAAATGTAGGTGACTTCGTATGAGCAAGGCCATGACAAGTGACCAGAGCGTATTCTGTTCTGAGCACCTGATCTCTGGAAGACAATAATTTGGAGGTGGCCAAAATATTTTGAGCACCGCTGCAGTCTATTGTAATTCAGTTTTATTTAACACTGTGTCAGAGAGGCGACACTTAGCAGCAACACTGGTGTTTGATTATAAAGTGTTTAAGTGCAATGCGGGTACTAAGTGCTGTCTGACACAGTCAAAATAAAAGCATCGTCACTCATTGTTCCATTGAGCCCACAACTTCTTTTTATTGTGATAATCTCTTTGCATGAAGCCTGCAAAGAACCTGCAAATGATTAGTTGTTTGTGTTTCTCTTTGACATTAATGAATAACTCCCCTGTCTTTTCCCTGTTCCTTTGCATTGCTAAGTTTCCCTCTGTGTGCCATGTGCAAACCGGCCCGACAGCAATTGCTTTTGTGGCGGCTGCCTCGCTTTATACAGTTTTCACAGTTTAATGGTTTGTTCTAGTTCCCTGAACGCAGCTTGACCACGCGCACTTCCTTCCTCTGCACAGGAGTGACGGCGGCTGCACCGCAGTGTCGTGGCTAATTCTGTGCGTCTGGTTTGTCACCTAGGAAACAAGGGAGCGGCGAGGGCATGAGGAGCCTGGACCTGCCCTACGTGGGAGAGGACGAGGCTCTCTCCTGATGCAGAGGGCTCGTTGTGCACGCCGCTGTCCGCCTGCCTGCATCCACACAGCACAACAGCCCTCGACCCGCCGAGTTCACGCTGGCAGCGAGTGACGCAGGAGAAAAAGAGAGAAATTAAGATCCGAAAGCGACAATTTGATTTATTTTTCTCTTATAAGGCTCAGTTTTGGGGGTTTGGGGGGGGGGGACTCGTGTCTGTCCCAACTTTCCATTGACAGAACACTCGCGAACTTTCAGCGCTTGTTGCCCAACCCAATCTGCTCTTATCCTGCATCGCATGCTTCGTCTCAGGCTTCAGTTGTACAGTTTTGTGTGTTACCGTAGTTAACCACTCGTGTTCCTCCTTGTCTTTACTGGACAATTCTTTCAGGTGCACAGGGCATGAGAACAGGCCGTGGTTATTAATGGGGAGCGATGGTTGTTTTCACCATCACATTCTCTTAAGTAGAGCAGGTTTTTTTTTACCGTGATTGTCTGGGTCACTGCATCAGGGCCCAGTTTTGTAACATATTTCAGAGTGAAGAATCCGTAAGGTTTTCCCAAAATGAAAAACTTCTTTGAATGCATGTTTACGTTTCCAAAGCAAAGACTATAAGCTATATACATACATGTGCATCCTCATACACGTCCACATTTTTCAAGTATCACAAGCTCTGTGTGAAGCGTTCCATCTGCTGCAATCAATAGACACCGTTAACCTCTGGTGATGCTTTGTGAACAGTCAAATCCATCATTACTGAAAGACATCAGATAGAAAGCTAAATTATTTTAGTCAATCTTTTTTAGGTGTTTGCTTTTTACTTTTTTTAATTCATAGAGCTACAACTAACATAGTAATGACTGTACTGATGCTTTACCGTATGCATATGAGAAAAACAGAATGTGTTGCAAAGTCCTTCCTCTCCAATCACTCAGAGAACCAAGGTTCACACACAAGGATATTGAGGAACAAAAAGATTCAACTGTGTCATTTCTTTCTTCCTCCGATTTCTTTGTGTCACCTCTCAAAGTGGATGTTTGTATGTAGACCAAAAAATAAGGATTTTTGAACCTCAAGTTCCAACTTGTGAACGTTGTGTTTTGTATTGTAATCATTTATGGTGTTATTTTAAAAGCAAACATTTTCAGAGCACCCAAAACGTGAATGATGTAATATTATATAGTTTAGTACACTAACTAAGAAAACAAACCTTTTAACTATATATTCTTCATTGAGCTATTAGAGCTGTCTACCGAAGTAACTCTTCAGATGGAAGCCTGGCGCCGCTGCAGACGTTTTGTACGAATCTATGCATGACATATCTGTAGTGGTGTGAACTTAAAGAGGTGTCATCTTTTCATCACTGCAAATATTTCTAGTATTTCTTTCATGTATTAATGTGTTTCACTTTAGATGAGCCCAAAGCAGTGCATTTGCATTATCCAATTTCTTTCCTTTTGTTGATCTTATGTTTTGAGTATACATATAAAAGGCATCTGATGTGTCTCGAATATATAGATATATGTTTTATAAGACCAGTACTATGCACACGATGTGTCTCTGTGCGGTGCACTGGTACGTACAGTACGGAAGAGGAGGGCACATGTGGTTAAGTTATTCTAATTCTAATTTATTTTGTTTAATAGAGGAACTACAGCTTTAAAATTCCATTAAATAATTGTTCTTACTTCAAAATAATATAAGGCGATGATGATAGCCAATGATCTTTTACTGGCCAAGATTTAGTCAGAGAATTCATTGAAAAGAAAGATCTAAATTAGTGTCGACACAGTGAAATGTTACATAATTATCTTTGCACACATTGATGAGAGACTTTATATTTGGAAATACTCTAATTCCATTTTGTCATCTCAGAGAGGAAAACAATTGTTTATACCCGTTGGTGTGAATAATTTACCCTCTAGGACCAACAAGAAGGAACTGAAGGACTTTTTGGGTCTGACTGCATGGTGACAAAAAAGCTGTAGAATAATTATTTTACTCAAACAATATTTAAACTTGTGATTTGTCTCTGCCCATTCTTGTCATAAGGGCCTGGCTAAGTTGTTAACCTTTATTGTTCACATGGGTTTGCATTCAGCGGTGTAAACTTATTTAATGAAGGCGGTCTCTTTGCCCCTAGATGCATGCAAACATTCTGAACGCATACCACTCTGTTGTCATAGCATGAGAGGTCCTCGGCAATAAAACGGGACCTTCGAAAATAATTATTCTATACCATCATCTTTCAATAAAATGTTATTGCCTTTCTGTGATGTTTTTGGTGTAGCTATAGTTGAGCTTTGGGATAACAGTTCCAGAAACACACCACCAGAGGGCGCTACGCCCCACAACATAATCCTGAGAGTCCTGACAGCAAATGTTCCACATCTGCTATATTCTTCTGACTGCTTCCTTAGACTATGGATTAATTGGGGCCTTTTTATATTTATTAGATTTAGATGTTCCGCTTTTATTTATATGTGTATATATAAGTATACGTAATTCTGATGTCACTCATTTTGTAATTTATGTTTGATGTTTGAATGCAAACTGATAAGAAAAGGCAAGAAGAGTTTGACCATATTTTCAGGCAAATATGGATTGTTTTCTCTCCCTCCGAATAAAATATAAAAGAAATATTGTTGGAATGATGTTCCTCAGAAATGCATTAAAATAGTTAAATAGTAGTAATAGTAGTAGTAATTTCTCTTACTTTATGGATACTTTGTGATGATAGTTGGTCACATTTGTCATGTTGATGTCAATAGTGGCCTCTGCGCTGCTTGATTTTCACACCTCTGGGGCCAGTTGTTGGTGTGATAAATATGTTGACATGAAGAATTGGACCTTGAGTCCACACTTTGCAGGGTTTCACACATCTTGGGGAAATGAGGTGGGACATTGATTGCTTCTGCTAACCCTTATATCAAAGCTGTAATGACTAAATGGGTTTCAGGTACTCAATTATGATCCTTTATGAGTTAAGGAAATTAAATTACAATTTTAGCCTGCAGCTTTAGTGTCGAAGTTTTTGGGTTAAAAGTGAATCTGTGTGGCTTTTTGCGTTTTGTGCAATCATTTATTAATGTCAAATTAGCAAAATCCAGGTAAAGCTATTTCTGTACATGACATCATTGAGATGAAAAGAAATCCAAAGTGCACATTTGAAAAAGTCCTCTAGCGCTGTAGTCCATCATAAACTCGGCTCAGAACAACGTAACATTTGTATTGTAAGAAACAGCTGGATAAAGTCAGATTAAAGGCCATTTTGAGTTGTGAACTGTGGTAATGTTCAGTCTATTGTTTACCTGCTACAGACTGCCAGAGTGAAAGTTCACTGAAACGAAAGGACAGGAAGCAGGCTCAGCATTGTGTGAAGCTGCAGGCTCTCAGGCCGCAGTTCACTGGTTACCATGTTTTCCATTATATTGCCTTTTGCCTGCTCCACTGTGTCTGTAGCCTGCAAAATTAAATCTGATTGCAATCTCTGGCTCCCAAAAAGAAAGATCACAACATCAAAAGTAAAGGAGTTAAAAATTAGAATGAAGATGAAAAGAACCTTTCAAATAGTAGCAAAGTGAAACAAAATTAAATGGCTAACGGTGCTACACTTGGAAACACTATATTAAGCCTTGAAAATGAAAAAATAACTAAAATAAGATACTCAACCCAGTCATGAAGAGGAATTCTGAATAGAAATGAAGAATGTGAATTGCCCTTGAGATGACATTTTAAATACTAATCTAAATCTAACCCACTGGAATGTGAGGATGTGAAATCGTGTCCAAAATAATTTGGATTATTAGGAACACAACCGAAAAGTCTCCCCATCAGGGGTGGAAATAAATGATCTAGTCAAGTAATTGTGCAAACATTGTCCACTTTATACAACTTTTCCCTGGGAAATACGGTTACTCTACAGTGAATTTCCTTAAACTATACACCAGCTGTGCTTTAGCCTACAGTAATAAATAAAAATTAATCCAATAATAGAAAATACGGTTAGATTATTCTGAATTCCTCATGGCCGATTTGGTTTTTGTACTCTTTTATCACTTCAAGTGGGATTGTGATGACAAATGTACACTTTTTCCTCGCAGATCTGAAAACTTCTTCCGAGACCACTTCCCTCACAGCGGGCGGTCTTACAGCCCAAATCGAGCGCACCCTTCGTAATCAGCCGGCCCGTTTAAACTTCCGCGTGTCTCCTTTTTTCCTGTTACACAGCCGATCATTCGTGATGACAAGTTTGCATACGAGCAGTCGCTTTGGGCCCAGTGACGTATTTGTGGCTTATTGTGGACCAGGCGGAGTTTGCAGTCCTTCTGTGGACAGCGTGGGACGTGCAGGACCACAAACCAGCTAAACAGGATAAGTGAAAACTTCCCCTCACATCTGACAGGGCTGCTGTGCGTTTGCTACATCATTGCTTTACTTGTGTTTTCAAATTATGTTATATTATTATTTATTCGTCTTTTATTTAATCCTTGTTGTTGGGGATTTTTGTCAGTAAGAATACTAGTATTAGTCTGTTTCCCTGTCTGTCCGATGCACTTTCCTTGGAGTGGATCAGCTCTATATCATCATGTTTGTTGTTTTGCAAATAGCTCTTTCATGATGCTGATTTGGATTGTGTGCGAAATGTTGACACTCCGCTTGGAGTTTCATCGTTGTTTGAGTGTTCTGTGCTGAATCGGCTTCACCTGCAGCCCTGGTTGTTTTGCCTTTTGCCTCCGAGGCCCTCTTACACATCCCTGATGGAACTCATCGTGGCCGTTGTCAGACATCCGACTCCAGATCTCTTCCTCCCGTTCAGCTGAGAGAAAGATGGCTCTGCTGCTCTTCATAATCACCCCATCTCCCGCTCGGCGGTGTATGCTGCTGCCGTGCTGAGCTGCACTACGTACTGCCGCTCACCTGTTGATATCACGCAAAGCCATTTTCTTATATAAACTTTCAATTTTTTGAGTCTCATCCAAGGTAAGACTGATGCAGACCGAAGTGCACCTGCAGCGGTATAACCGCTCTGGGGTTGAAAGGCCCCACGCAGCGGCTGCCGCGTGTCACTCTCACTCTGGTTTTGAATTGGAAGTTTTTTTTATCCCTTCTCTCTTCTGTGTGTCAGAGTGATGCAAAATGTCAGACATGTCATCTGAATACTAAGTTCCCTCTCTTTACTCGTCAGTAACCCCCCACCAGGAGTCCCCATGGCCCCAACATTTAACGCATAATTATCTCTACTTTACGGATAGATCTACTTTACGGATAGATCTGCTTTTAGGAAAGAACGAGAAACAACGAAGTGCTGATTGGTGGGTCGTTTTGAATATTGCAATTCTTTAAACGCTCATTTGATTTAGTTTAGTTTGACTTTGAGTTTACGGCCGCAAGAATCCAGAACCTTCTTGCCTCACAGCATGAATGTATTGTTGACTTAACTTTAATGAAACCACGTCTGCTCAAGTAAGGAATCTGTATATTTCCTCTGCTGCTGGAGAATGCAGATACAAATATCAACACACGTCCTAATGTCCTCTTCATCACTGTTCAGGCCCGGCCCCTTCATGCACTCTGCTGTCTGCAGCCACAGGGGGTGCAATGCAGAGATGCTTTTTGACCTTGAGAAACGTCATCCATCGGCTGTCTGTGATTATATGCAGTTCAACACTTTTCTCTTTACACGGACGCTAATACGTTTTGAAAAAAGTTTTTGAAAGTCTTGAAATGTTTGTGTCTGCCACATACAAGAGAGCGCTGGAAAGGAAGTTTGTTAAATGTGATCTTAACAAAGCTCCTAGACATTCAAGGCAGTCTGTGGACTGTTCTGAATGCACTGTGGTTGAATATTAACACGCTCCGGTGATATTTGCAAGCTGTGTTTTGCATATCAAACTCGATGCTAATTCTTCTTTGAGTGGAGAAAAGAAAAAGGAAGCGATGGTACACGAGGCAGAGTGCATGAAAGGCAGGTGCATGGAGATTAGGGATTGAGACGTTTCTGGGACGAGGAGATAAGGCACCTCACTACTTTCTGCGTATCAGGACGCCCTTATCTGTATTTTTCAATAGTGAGTTGCAGCAAAGACGAAATAATTGAAGATACGTGTTGTTCATGTCTACTTATCCCGTCTCCTTGTGCTTCCGACTCGGCACTGGCACTGGAAATCTGCACGTTAAACCCCCTTTTTTAACACACGATACATCTCTCCTCCATACGGCTACATCTAGTGTATTCGTATAGACGGCATAGAGGCTGGGCTGTTAATTTGTGTCTAAGCTTCTCATAATGACCACAGTCCACTTCAAGTGGAAATCTTACCTCTTGCACGGCACTGGCACACGTATGGTTTCTAATGAGAGGTTAACGGGAATCGAACCGGAGCACTTTGCATGAAACCTGAGTGAGAAGTTCTCTAAAACATGAAATAGGGATGTAGACCTGCCTGGAGGTGGGCATCTGTTTGGTGAAGTTGTGGTCATTTAAAATGAACATTTAGACTTTGATCAAAGGTTTGATCTTAGAGACGTATATCCCCCTTTCCCCCCCAATGAGTGTAATTAGATGAAAGGCAAGAAATACTACACAGAGAGACCAGTAGACACATTTGCATCTTTAATTAGATTTCCAGTAATTCTTTTTTTCTTTTGCTGAAGAAGAAAACAAGGAAGCTCTCTCAAGCTCCTGAGTCAGAGTGCTCTTCACATCACAGTCATTTCAGCCCAGTGAATTCAAACAGAGGATTAGTTACCAGTAATTCCTTTATAGACTGGATATGACATTTGGTGTGATGTTTTCTATGGCATGAGAACAACACTTTCTGAATTGACTAAATCCATCACGTAAATGCTT